>NC_091821.1:178015240-178315240 GCF_038994185.2 Dermacentor albipictus | reverse complement strand
TCCAAAGCGCGCCCGCTGTCGAGGGAACTTGACTTTGCGTCGGTGAGCGAACAGCGGTGCGGCACACGGACCGATCAAGGTAACTTAAGTGGTGAGCAGGCACGGGAGAGGCAGAGCTCGGAGGCTGGCCTAGGCGAGCGGGCCCTGGAAGTGAGTGGGAGTGACGCGTGCAGTGCTAGCCGCGATATAGACGCGACGCCGCAATTAGGCGACGCGGGCTCCACACTCGCTCCGGTTTCCGCCAGCTGGCAGGAGCAGGCTGCAGTTGAAAGGGAAACTCGGATTCGCGAGCAACAGGAAGATTGTTCACTAGCCGATCTGAGGAAGAGCGTCAAACGGGGAGTGAAAAAAAAGGGGGTTTCATTTGGCAAGGAATCTGGCTTATTGTACCGCCGCTACACGGATAAGCAGGGTCGCAAATATAAGCAGCTTCGGATTCCGCGAAAATATCGCCGGGAAAAATGAATGACCTCATTTGCTTCCTCAGAAGTATGTTTTCGGTCCAAGTGATTTCAAGGGGACCATTCTATTTGTCATTATTATTGATGATTAATAATTGTTTCTATTTTGTTGAGTTGTTAATTTGAAAACTGGTTGTTTCAGCCTTGTGTACTAGATCGTACACCTGCCTCTTGTTGCAGCGGGAGAAAAAGGGGGATAACAATTTAGTTAGGTTGATTTGGATTATGGCCTTGTCTGGTGTTTGACGGGAGACAGAGGGCACTTGTTCGTGTTGGGTGTTGCCTTTTGCCGGTCGGTTTTGCAAGCTGCAGAACGACCAACCGGGACCAGTGGCGAGAAGCAAGGTCTTAGGAACGACCCGAGCGGAGCTGGTCGAGGTACCTTGGCGACAACGTGGTGAGCAGAGCTCCTGTCCTGGCGAGTCGGACCTGGGCACGTGAAGTTACCTGGCGTCCCGACACTGGACGTGAACTTGGACGAGCCTGACGAACGTGCGCGCCTGGCATCCGAGCCACGTGGAGGCAGCTCGTCTTCCCGGCGCCTTATCTGAGGGCGGGGATGCTGTTGTGCCATTACCACAAGCCCGGATTCCGAATCTGCAAGATGCGGAATCTATCCTGCGAGCGCCCTAATTCTCCCTTCACAAGTCAAGATGCTGAGCCGTCAGGCAGCGGGGTCCTGCGGGAGAAGCCTCGGCGAGCCGCATGTTTGGACGTGTCGGCGTGTGCCAGACAGCCCGGCGCCGCACCTCCCTTTGCCTGGAGGTCACCGCGCGCGCGAACTTTGAACCGGGTGGCCAGCGCGGTCGCTGGTTGGACCCCTCGGACGACCGTCGTGTGCTGACTTTGTATTGGGCCGTTTGAGTGACAATGGTTCTCGGGGATTATAAAGCGGCGAGGAGGCCGCCTCGAAAACAGGATCCGCCGACCCACCGGGAGACAGTGTCGCTCCCGACTGGGGTGAGATGTGTCACGCGTTTTCGCCGGACGTCGTCGTGCGAGAACAGTCGCGTTTGTTGTGAGCACTCGGCCCCAGTGCCGACCCGTTCATGTCCTGTATGATAACCTGTATATAATGTATAAAGTCCCTTTCGTTATTCTCATCGACGCCAGGCTCGGAGTCTTCGCTACCAACGCTCTGTCACGAAACGGGTGACGAGCGCTACGGGACCACAAAGCCGTAATCGTGGTGCAGCGGTGCAAGTTCGTAACACTGCTGGCACCGGTTGGATGTCGTAACAGTGCCTTCCAAATGGCTCACTTTCTTGGGAAAGGGGTTAAGTATAAATAGATAAATGGATATCACTAATTGTGTGAAGTAACCTATGAATCCTAATCTCATAAACAACTTGGGGTTCTTCATTGGTGAAGTTACTAAGTATGCACAATGCTGAATTTTGGTCATGCGTAATCTATCGGCCGCACTATGAAACAGCGAGGCATTGCACAATTTGTTGCAGCGTGAGATGTGGATGTTGCGCCAAGCCGGTTGTGCCTATGCATTTGTGGCGAAATGAAAATGCATTGAGAATCTTAGTGTGTTGGCTTGCATGAAGAAAATACTTCAGATTGTTTGCTCTGTTCACTGTCGATGCATGTGCCAGAGGTTCAGTGCATCTTCTTTTTTTTTTGGGGGGGGGCGGCGTTATTCTGGATGGATAAATTGTATATTTTCGTCTCATAATGGGGCTCTAATTCTTAAGCATTAGAACAATGCACATCCGATACTCTGCAGAACTCTCTGTACGTGAAGATGTCATGAACCACCAAGGCATTATTACATATCGGAAGAAATGTGGTGCAGATGCCAATGAAAAGTGGGTCTTCAACCTACCATGATAAAAATAAAACTTGCAGAGCAAATAGACCATTTGTACAGGTTTAGAGCAACGATTACACAAAACGTGATATGCCGAAACGAGTAAACACTTGCCGCATTGCCAAAGTAGGCTGAGCGACATGCAGCATATATTGGCATTGAACATGTCTCGTAACTGTTATTTTTATTGTAAGCCCTCGCTGTCACACCTTTCCCTCCAGCACTCCCTTTACTGAAACGTGGCACTGTCTTTCCATTGGTGTCACGATGATAATGGTAACGGCAGCAGCAAGGCTGGTTAATGCTTGCCTCTTTGATTCCTGTGAGTTTAGTGGTAAAGAATATGGCACGTTCATACATACAGCTGTGCTGCAAAATTTAACATTTGTGATTTTTCGGAAAACAAATTTGTGTTGGGAAATTTCAAAGATGTGCACCATTGTGGCCTAATAACTAGAGCATTGGTGAAGTTGAAGACGGTGTATTGGTATAGAAGCTTGAAGTTTAATTGCACAACAATTCGACGGGACACAAAGAGAAATACACACAGCAGAATGCTTTGCTGTGTGTGTTACACTTCTTTGTCTGCCGTTGAATTGTTGTGCGATCCAACTTAAAATAGAGCATTGGGCTTCTTTGGTGCAGGACCGAGGAAGTGGTAGCTATTCGACAACATGCCAGTGCCTTGCCACACACTTATGGAAGACGGAAGGTTTGCAAACAAAGCTTTGCTTTCAAATCCAACTGCTCATGTAATACAAGCGCTGATTGAAAGAACCATCACACAAAAATAATGGTGAAATCAATGGCCTGTGAAAAGTGTAATTTGTATATAGACACTGTTGACATAATAGGTGCCATACCAGTGCCATAATAGGTGCCATACCGGCCTCAAAATTGTACTCGACAGAGCAGTTTGTTTCCTATGTGAAGCTCGACCTCCCATTACATGCTGTGCAAATAACCAAGCTCAGTTTGTTTTGACGTGCTACACAACATTCAGTGTAATCTGTTTTTGATTCTAAAGAAGTGCCAAACACCACCTCTTTTTCAAGGACGTCATGGGAATATTTGGCGAGACCTTTTTCAGCCCCTCATAATGGAAGTGTGGTCAGCCAGCTTTGCTTGGATGCCTTTATAGATTTCTGCTCCTGATCATTGTGTGCTATCAAATTGCAGAAGTCTATGCAACTGGTGCAAGGCATTACGTGTTTCTTTAGTCGGATACAACTTTAGGAGGCTGCGGAATCTGCACTTTAAGGCAGGTGAACACAAGCCTGCACCAATGGGCACGCACTCGAGACTGATATCGTGCCGCCAGACAGACTAATATTGCTCATTGGAGAGGGACTATTTCTTTAGACGTGTAGGCAATCGGCTGCTGCGCTTTGGTCATCTGGGTGGGGCCTCTCCTGTCTTCTGAAGTTTTATCCGACTGTAAAGGATGCTGCTTTTCATACAACACAAAAGGACAAAGTGTACAATTATTTGGCCTATGAAATGGATACATCAGAAGTGTGCTATGCAAGGGCTTAAGATGTGTGAAATATGGTACATGCAATTATAAGACAATGTTAAAGAATATGTGGTATCGAACATGCATGTAATGGCACATTTGAATCGGGGAGTGTTGCAGTCATATGCACAGTCTATAGGTGATAGCATTATTAAGCTCCTGCTGTTTCCTTTCTTCATTGTGAATTACACACACCGTTCATCTTGTGGCTAATGAACACGCACTGTATTCTTGCACATAGAAAGAACAAACAGCATGATGACGTGTATGCTGCATTAGTGTATTTTTTATTTACATGGTCCAAGAGTGGAACAGGTTGTCTTACGTTTTTGCCTATTTTGAAGGGACACAAAGTGCATGTTATAAACTTAAAGAAGGGAATTGCGCTAAAAAAGACACGGACGAGTAAGGACATGGACGGGCGCAAACTCGCGACTGATTTTATTCAGAAGGAACACAAATATATATACCTAGATTCTTATTGCCTAATCATTGCCTAAGCGCACATGCCAAGAACGTTTTTTCTTTCTTATACAAATTTATACTGGAATCGCCCGTCCATGTCCCCCGTCCATGCGCCCGTCCATGTCCTTACTCGTCCGTGTCTTTTTTAGCGCAATTCCCTTCTTTAAGTATGTACGACCGACTCGCCCAACAACGTGCTCTCCTGCATGTTATAAGTCTCCTAATATGCACAGCACAATGTTTACTGCAATAATTTTATTCATGTTCTTGAATAATAAACAAAATATTAAACTGAAAGCTCCTTTATAAGGTGCCTTCTGTGGGCTCGACAGGACAGCAGTGAGGGCACCGATACTACTGTTGTGGAGCAGCCCTCTGGACCTTTGCCACACTCTAAAGAGCACGTGCCTGGCGCTCGCCTACTGCCACTAGGCGGTTGAGTGGCTCCAGCAGCAGAATGTTTTGCTGCAAAAAAGTGTATTGGAATGAATCAGCCACATACAAACCATTATTTACAAAGAAAAATGCTCGTTGCACTATTAGTACTAAGTGCCCTTAAATGTGGAAGCCTCTAGTGTAGTATGCTTAGTAAAACAATGCGTTGGGACAACATTGGTTTATTTTTCAAAACTGGGGTTTTCTTTTTCAGAGCCAATTGTCATGTTAATTAGTGTGCCAGCAGCTGAGGTGGCCCTGCACCTTCACGAGTCTCTACTGTCAGCACTACAAACCTATTTTTGTTCGCTGCAAAACAAATGCCTCAACCTACAATCCCGTCTTATACGAGCTGATTGCATCCTGTGCCTACAAACATCATATTCTTGTCCCATTACGCAATTTTCTACCATCCTTGGCTGTAGTTCTCTCTCCTTGACATTCATTCTGTAATGCTTATGTAATCACCTGATATGAATTGGCAACAAGTGATCGAATACGTACATGGCCTGCCTGCCGATTCCTTTCTTTTTTAATCTCAACTAGCATATCAGTTGCCACGGTTTACTACGCCACTGTCTTCCTGCCTTAATGCTATCTGCAACAATTTTTGTTACTTCGCTTTCTACACCGTCCTTGACATCTCAAGTTTCTTTGTTAACCTCCAGGTTTATGTCCCATATTGCATAACCGGTGGAATGCAATGATTCTAGACTTTTTTCAAGGATATCGGTAACGTGGCGATCACGATTCGGTAATGCCTTCCATGTGCTGTTCAACCCATGAAATTTTTGTATAAGTTTCCTGCTTTATATCAGTACTTGCTATTGATATTTCACTTGGATAAAGATACTCTTCCATAAATTTTCTAGCTTAATGTCACTCATGAATTTCTGTTGCCTCACCAAGTTAGTGAAGGTTACCTTCATCTATTCCATATTTTCGCGGGCCCACTTGCACGTAAAAGCACGAACACTCATTGGTTCTCACTGCCTTCTTTAAACTGCTGGACATTCAGTTCGTTACTACGAAAGTGACTTAATCCGTGCACTCTTATTATGCTAAATATGAAACAGTAGAAATATACTTATCTGCAGTTTGTCTAAGTCTCCTTCACTGTGTTGGTAGCGAGATCCATCGTCGGTACCACCTCGTCGCATCGTAGCTATATAGGATGTCTACCTTTTGCCCACACTATGTAATGTTCGTGACGCTCGCAGTCACGCAGAGTGGAGGAACTCAGCGCACTCGCAGAAGCAGCACCGGACAAGTTGTTTCTTCAGCACTTCGCCGTGAACAGTAGGTGCGCGTTGCGATCTGTAAAATCGCCGAAGCTATTGGCAGTCTTACCGGGTGCACGGGAAGACTGCCCACGGAGGAACAGAACTATCCAAGAAATAGTGGCCTTCGTCGAGCCTCGTCACTACGTCGCGCACTGCAAGCTCGTTGTACGGTTTGTTTACACTGGGCCTCTCTGATGCTTAGCCGCCATGCTTGCCCGGTGAATGGATGTGATGACGCCACTACAGCGCTCCCTCATGGTATAATGCGAAGCGTACTAAATTACAAATTAGTCTAAGACGCATTCAGTGCACATCTCGTAAGCTTCAAAATGCTTCTAAACCACGTTACAGTAACTAATAATATTGTACTAAATGCATTTGTTTTACAACTTGCTTCTGCATGTAATGCACTCGGTGGAACGACAAACAAGTGAAAGAAGGCACGACCATGCACCGACGGTATGATCACGTGAGCCCCAGTTTGTCGACCGCCCAGAAGGCAACGCCCAAGGAATGATAGCCAGCCAGAGTGAATCTAGATAAACCAATGAAACTGGAGGCTTGTCGAAAGATAAACTGTGTCTCGGTACCATTCGTGCTTTCATCTTGGGGTGTCGCCAGAGCTCGTGAAGATCCCGAGTTTCGCCAAACTCGACGCATCCTGCATAGCACCCCAGGTTGTCCATCGAAGAGCGTTAGGCAGGGAAGCCGAGGGGATGTAAAGACAAAGAACTGAAGTTTAATAGATCGTTACGGGCGAGCGGTGCGCTTCAAGACAAAAAATACAGAAACGTTCAGGCGCGTGCAGGTGCACGTAAGGGCAGAGAAGATGAGTGCATGGCGGCTCACCTGGCCTTCTTATAACCTCCACAATCCGGGCAACCTCATTCTCTCTTGCTCCCTGGTATAGGGCCTTGTCGGCACACGTCGGGTCAACCCGCACAGAGGGACACCGAGGGAAACCACTCCTTGGCGTAGAAGGGTGAACGTAGGACAGAGAATAATGGGATTTGCACATTCCGCGCATAATCCCGTCGCACACACTCGACGGACAAGTCTTTTCATGTTGACGAATGTGACGATTAGGCACGTCGTGTCTCAGGCGTTTGGCATCCGTTCCATTCATTGCCGCACAAGGTGAACCGTAACAGCCGCGAGAATCACCTAATCGCCGAGGGCTGCGCGACTAATGTGCACTCAGTGAATGCCCTTCCT
Source organism: Dermacentor albipictus (assembly GCF_038994185.2). Lineage (NCBI taxonomy): Eukaryota > Metazoa > Arthropoda > Arachnida > Ixodida > Ixodidae > Dermacentor > Dermacentor albipictus. The sequence goes on along the minus strand of NC_091821.1, from coordinate 178,308,046 downwards.
CGCAGCAGTTCCCAGGAAAGGGGGGGGGGGGGTCATATGGTGATGACACCGGTATACGCCCTTGTGTGGAACGCCATTTTCGACAAAGCATAACATTAGCTATCGCGGCCATCCACTGGCAAACAGTTTCTGCGAATAAAATGCTGTGTGAAACAACGCTTCTTCTCGCATTCACTAGGCAGTCGGAACACTATAGAGCGGTTTGCAAAAACAGGTGCTTGTTAATCGTGACAGAGAACATAATGTATTAGCGACATCCGGTTAATGACGAGCACTCTTTCTAGGGAACTATATGCTTTGTGAATGCGCTTTATTTAAAGAAAGCTCTGCTTTAATTATAACTTCGTGCTGCGCACGTCACGGCCAAGGACAGAAACAATGTAACCGGCAGAGCTGTGAAGAAATGACTCATCTGAGCCGTCGGAAGCCTAAAAGGGCATGACATCAGCACCGCGGTAGGTGTTTTCACGCTCCAGCGGCGAAATCGCCTGTTTCGCTAACTGCAATCGCACTCATTACAGACACGACAAGAGAGAGAAAGAGAAAGGTAGGAAAGTGGCGTCAGAAAGTAACAAAGCCGACTGCTTTGCTGGAGTATCGAAGCCAGCATTTGGCTGTTACTTATACATTTCCCGATTTTAAATATTGCTGCACGAGGGAATAAATGAACGGACAAATTTGTATTGTTTAGCTATCGGATTCTCCTGTGCGCGTATAGAATACCGAAGCTACCGACTTGTTGCCTTTAACCAAAAAACACCGAAAACCATCAGAGGGTTAAGAAAGACCGGGTCGATTAGAACCGATGAACGGCGTCTGCCTTATACGGGCTCTGTGCAAGGCTGCCATTGCAGCGGTCTTGAAAACGAAATAACTTTACTTTTATATCGCTGGTTGCAACAAGAGGGTGCCCAATTTACGGCAGGTGTAAATTGAACGGCATGTCCAAAAATAATTAAACCCAGGCGTTCCGCAAAAGTAGGTCTTCGGTACTCTGCGCTCGCTTTGCTTATATGTGTTTTCATTTCCACTGTATATTTTCTCTCACTAAAACCGTCTAAAAGGTAAATATATAAGCTGGGACGATCACAATATATTTTCCTGTGTTTCGCCTCTACGTCCCTGTGTTCACGTGGAAGGCTGTTTCGATCATTGGGATGTTTGTGACAGGTCAAAGCACCGCAAGGGTATATTGCTCCTCTCACTGTCGGAGGTCGCACCATGCGCTGTGCCACACGCGCAAACGTGATGGCTTTCACTCGAGCAGTTCTGTAGTTTACTTCGTCAAACTGAGGTCATTGTAAGAAACCTGCGCAGCAAACGTGCAAAATGAGTATTCGGCATTACCGCCGTTTAGCCCGCACAAGAAGTTACACGCATGACATCGCTCTCTTAGCGTCTCTAAATAAGACCTCATTTTCCACTTAGATGTAATAGAAGTGATTTTCATACTGTATCTGCCCATGCATTATTTATTTATTCGAGGACTTTTTCCACAGCTGGGCATGTTTGTTTCTATTTTATTTTTATGTTTCTTCTTGTTACATAGTTTATGCGAGTACTAAATTTCCGTAGTATATGCGTTCCCATGCCCGCTGTGCAGGCCCAACGCTCTTTCTGGTGCCACTCAAGAGCTTCTTCTTAGGATAACCCATTCTTTGCGGCACCTGTACAAACATTTCAAAAAAAAAAATCTGTTTCTTCTTTTTCTAAACGAAATGGCACCGAAAAATTAGTTTATTATTGCTACAAATAAAGGTTGCAAAATCGGAAGTCAGACTGTACTGTACGAAACACAATGCGTTGTTAATCGGCAAATTTATGTAATTGCACAAACAAACCGTAAAAAAAGAAAGGATAGTTCGGCTTTGACCTCCAAAAAGGTCATGATTTGCCCTATACGACAAAGGTAGCCGTTGCATTCGTTGTTCTTTAAATGTGCAACACATGGCTCACATCAACTGTGTGAGACAGTGTTTGGAGATGGGCTGAGAATGAAGTGGTTGAAGAAGGCAGAGAGAGAGAGAGAATGGCTGATGGAAATAACAATGACAAAGCGAATCACGGGTATGCTTATAAGCATGAGTTCATGAAGGAGCTGAGATATTGTTGTTGCTGTTGTCCAAAGGTCAACGGCACGACCCCATCTATACGGAATAGACAGGTGGGCGGCCACCCTATATTCCAGGTAGCTTTGGCCCTGTGCTGATAGCCTAGGCATTTTCACCAGCCGTAGCTGGTCCTCAGGACTTGGGCTTGTCAGCTGGGCCTCCCACTATTCTTCTGTCGGTGCTTGGATGGCCGTTGTCCATGGATTCTTTCTGCATTCCCAGACCATGTGGTAAAAGGCATTTGGAGCATTACAGAATTGGCAGTCACTTGGGGGGTACATCGCGTGTAGTAGAGTGCCGTGGAGCTAATCACCCATCTGAAGTCGGCGCAGCATGACGGCTTCTCCTCAAGTTTGCAAGTGTGGTGGCAGGTATTCCGGCCTGTTTTTTTTTATAATGCTCCAGAACGTTGTAGTAGTTGCTTTGTATCCTTTCTTATTCGTGAATGTGGGCACGTTAAAGTTCCCCTGGAGGTCAAAATTAATCCGGAGTCCCCCACTATAAGGCGCGCCTCATAATCAAATCGTGGTTTTGTCGAGTAAAACCCCAGAATTCAACCCAATTCCTTTCGTTTTGGTCTGACGGCAGACGATGTCCTGGTGGTGGGGTTACCCGGCGTACATGTTCTCGGGCGGCGGCGTGAGCCGCTTGGTTTTCCACCAAGGATTCGTGTCCCGGGGTCCAGACAATGTACGTTTCAGAGACGTCTTGGTTCTTGGTGATCTTGCGTGCGGCCTTTCTTATTATTCCTGCCCGAAAATGGCGATAGGCTGCCTGTGAGTCTGTGGCAACGATGACCGGCACGTCCCATCGGCAGGTTCGTATGGCAATTGCTATGGCGACCTCTTTCGCTACCTCAGTGTCCCTAGGAACTAGTGATGCAGCTGCTATCTGTTTGTTCTGCTTGTTGGTTACGCAGGCAACGTATCAGGCACGTACCCAGGATTTTTTTTTTTGGGGGGGGGGGGAGGCAACCCATGGCAGCTTTTCTGTGCAAATGAGGCGGGGGGGGGGGTACCTTTACTAGTACAAATGTCAGTAATGCCCCCCGTTCGCCATAAAGACGCGTAAACCCGCAAAAGAGAAATGAAATAAGGTGTATATCACAGGTATATGTCTGTGAGATACACCTCTCCTTTGCTTGACAAACAAGGAACCGCACCAAATGAACTTGCGCAGGAAAGAAGCGCAGGAAGAACATGTTCCAAGCGAACAAGTAAACAAGCAAACGTGTAAAATGAAGATTTCTAGTAGCGTTTTTTTCTAATTAGCTCTGGAAGAAATATACAGAAATATATATTTGTGGAACAATCACATAGCTGTTTTGGATAAGTCGTTTACTGCTCTACCAAGTGCCAGAACCGACTCGTATTGTTATTTAACAAGTTACGCTACGGTTCTAGACGTGCTGCGCCCATCGCGGAAGGTTAGAAAAACACCCACATAAGCATAGCAGAGAAGTGGCTACGTCAGGTGGTTAATTAGACTGATAAAGGTAGAAGAGTCATTCAAAACAAACGGAATCCTTCTCCACTTCCATGCGGCATTTTCTCTACTTTCCTTTTAAATAAAAAGATGTTGATCCATAAATATTTTCACAAACAACGTTTAAATTTTTTAATTTTCGTTTTTCTTTCCGGTTTGGTAGTTGCCTCGGCTCTCTCCCTTAGTAGATCGCTTAATTTCTAAACTCCTTGCGACTCTTGTTTCCAGTTGCCAATTTTGCATGAAAAGTGCTGTACAACTAACGGGTGAACGGGTATGAACGGGTGACATTCATATTGCTTATGGGTTTAACGGTTATTGCAGGGTTTGATGATGGACGCTGTTTCTTATGATTTGATGTTCCACCTTATCTAGCCTATATCACGGGTATACAGTTCCGAGCATATGCCAGCGTCGCGGCGAGTCGTCATTCGAGGAAATAATGAAGCAAAAGGAAAAGTTAAACGAAATTGGCGTTGTCTCCGGCCGCAACTCGTTCCACGAGCATACAGAGAAGCTGAATACAAACTGAACCCTTTCCTGGTCCCTGGGCCAGTCTAAACAAAGGAGGTTGAATTAACGAAGAAACAGCGATGCGCGTGACCGTTTCAATAGATGGTGACAACTGAATGCATCTCAAGTTAATCGCACGGACACCGAATCGATGAGAAAACTGGCCTTCGTACACCAGGAGATGCCGATAACTACCGCCATCCAAAAGGAGTGAAAAAGGCAGCAAAATGTTGACCGCCAAATAGCTGCCAAGCCTCAAGATTGATTTGGCGGCTCCTTAGGAATGTGTGGGAAGAGTGGTGGCGCGGCTTGGGAGGGGTGGTGGTGGTATGCTGCTTAGTTTCACCCCCCCTACCCCGGGGGTGTACGTGCCTGTAACATATAAACCAAACAAAAGGTCAAGATTTAGTGGGGAAAAGCCTTGAACGTCTTTTTCTAACGACTGTGTACCTTAGCTTGTATTGTCAGGATTGGGGGCTCAATCCCATCGTCCGTGGTCCTTTGCCAAGATCGGAATACGGCATGAATTCGAAGGTAGCTGGCCCATGCCGTCGTCCAACTTATTTACGCTGAGATCGTTGATGAAGTGAAGAACTGTTTCTCATCGAGAACGAGGAAAAGGGTTTATTTACAGAAATTAAATCAGTCTAACATGACTGCTTGAGAAAAAGAGTATCAGTCCAACATGACTACATGAGAGAAGTGACTCAGTCTAACATGACTGCTCAAGAGAAGTGTTCTCAGCATTCGCACAACCACAGTTTTTATACACTCGATCCGCCGGTCATACGACGCGGCGACTGTTCGTTTACTCATCACCAACTCGCCGCTGCTCTGCAGATCAGTTTACGTACACAAAGGCAACCGCGCTCTGATGCCCGACGACGGCGTTGGCGGGGTGCCGTTCCGGGAACTATCGGTGCCGATCGAGGGTCGCTCGTTGTTCCGTGCCACGCCGAAGCGTGAGAAGCACAAAAATACGTCGTTCCCGCGGCAGCTTGTCCATGCGTGTCAAATCAGCTCCGCGTTGGGGAACTCCGGAATCATTGTTCACGCACCGAACTAGTTCCGTCACAATGTCGAAGGGGCTGGAGGAAGGCGGCGGATTCCAGCGCAAAGGCCGCTTCTTCGAACGCCTCCCAGCTGCAGCGACGGAGAGGGAGAGGTGCGCGTCGTGTCGCCCTGTCGTAACTGTGTGGCAATCTTGTTTCGCAGCTCGCCATTCTTAACAGTATGCACGGCCCGCTGATTTTGATGAGTGTTCTTTTTCCCGGTGAGCTCACTTATTTCCAGATTCGTTCGTCCACGGCGGGGCCTTAACACTTTACTTGACGGCATATCGACGATCTTTCTCAAGGCTGCGGCCTCGTTTCCACTTACCTTCAGCATAGATCAACGTTGCTTAGATATAGTAGTTCGATTGCTTCTTGCCATCACGCGAACGACCATTTCGTTGTTCCCTCCAAAGATTTCGCAACAGTGACCGCCATCTCTCCCATCGTTCGGCTGCGGCCGGTTCGAACGTAATGTGAGCCTTTATCGTAAATCGACACATTTAACTCTACGTCCTCGTTTTCAGCTACTTCGAACGGTTAGGCTTTAATGCGATTAGCATTCTCTGGGAACTTCACCTAGTTTTCAGTATGTCCGTTTGTCCTCGGCTAACCCCTTTCACGCCAAGAAGGGTCACTGGGCAGCCCGTAGTCTAATGTGTAGATGCATCTAGCTGCTGTGCTGAGGGAACCGGGATTGAAACCAACCGTCGGACCAACCGTCGGACCAACAAGAGCGGCGCATACTCAGGCGACACTGAGTATGCGCCGCTCTTCGATGAACTTGAGTCACTGAGGGTGTGCCACTGGATATGTGCCGTTTTTCAATGACAATAAAAAAAAAAAGATCCTTTAAAATTTATCCGGCTCCGGATGGAATCGAAACCGCGTCATAAATAGTGAGACGACGCTGTCTGAGTATATATAAAAACATACTCTACACACTTCGCGGTGGCGTTGCTTGATCACGCAGCGTGTCCAGGGGGAAGCGCGACAGAGAAGCCCGGCTGCAGTACGTGCCTCACACATGACGCGTCTCGGCGGTGGCATATACAGCGTGTCGCCATCATTGCTTCAATGCTAGTTGCGTTAACGTGGACGGTGATCCTGAGGTGGTATCTGCCGGAATTTTATTCAAAGGGAGCGCTCGGGTTCTACATCACTGGGTGCACGGTCCCCGGCAAGTATATAGAGACGCCAAAAACACACAGCGTCGGGGAGAAGAAAAAGTGACCGTGCGTTCCACGCCGAAGTACAGAACGGTCATTTCTAACCTGGGAGTACGTTACTGCCAAAGGCCGTATAGTTTGGCCGTTCTTTTTGTTGTTGTTGTACTTGTAAGACGTGCAAGTATAGCCTCCCAGAAGGAGCCTGTGTGGCGTCTGCGGCGAAAAAATGGGGTCCAGGAAGTGAAACCTCGTTCGACGTATAATATGACCCGTCAGCAGTGGCGTAGCAACAGGCGGGGCCGGGGGGCCGTGGGCCCCGGGTACAAAGGGCCAGCGGGAGGGGGGGGGGGGTGTCATACGCCTGAAGACACCCCTTTTTCCGCCGGCTTGACTGGGCGCAAATTGCAAAGAATGCTCCGGTAACCAGTAGCCCGAGCTCATGCACCCGATGCGTTGCGCCGCAGAATTGTCGGCTGCAGCTCTATCAACATCCCATGAAACAATTGCACGAATGTGCGGGCTAAAAAAATTTCATTCCCAAAATGGTCGCTAAACTATTCGCCTTAGCGGAATGTTTCATGTGGGGTGTGCCGTGCGTTCATGCTGGGAGCAGGAGTCGCTAAACATACAGTGGTAAGGCGTTGAGGCTCTTGGGTCCCTCTTCCGTTCAGAACGCGCAGCGAAGACGAACAAAGACAGCACTAAGAGGGCGTTCAACGAGCGCGCCCGGCGCTCTCGTTTACGACGAAGCGTTCGTTGAGAGCGACGTTGCATAAGTGGGGCCGTCAAAAGTCGCGAATGGGATTCTCTGGATCGTCTTCAGACTCGGTTCGGCCGAAGAGTTAGGCGGCGTATGACTCGACAGGCTGTACAGTCGCGGGCCTGCCGCGATGTCCAGCTCGCTTTTACTTCCCCTCTCCCGCTCGCTCCGAGAAGCCGCTGCGAAACCTGCCGTTATGTTTCACGCTTTCCGTCTTACCCTCGAAAGTTTCAGAAAACTGTTGTTATTGTGTGACTTCATATCATAAGTACAGTGTCTGTGTCAGCTGCACAGAATTAAAAAAAGCGTGAATTTTGTAAGGATATTTCTGGATATTCTATGAAGTTATGTGCCTGTGATTACTAGGAACTCGGTAGCGTGAAAAATATGGCAGGTAAGTAATAACCATATCCTTAATAATCCCCTAATTAGTACTTATAGAGGAAGCACTTCAATTCGAGAATTGAGGACTCACAGTCATATTATTACCTCAACAAAAACTTCTTAAACAAAATGTTTTTGGGTGCTACAAACTACAGTACTTTGGCACTGCGGGAGGCGCCTAGTATGGCAGTCGCGAAAGACATATGAAATAGTGGACCTGTGAGGTTGATCCCTTAACCCTCTCCATTGCGAGTGGAGACCAACAGGTGTCGCTGGCACGGGTTTCATCGAGGTTCTTTTTTTTTATGGTGACGCCAAGGATCGACGCAAAGCGTGCTCTATTCTGTTCCCAATCTTTTGGTGGTACCGAGGCTAGGATAATTACGTTCGTCCGTATAGCCGAAAATAAAAACAAGGCTTTATTGATCACAATAAAGAGAAGTCGTAATTGTCATAACATTGGCACCCGCGCAGCAGGGATGCAGGTGGCGTTTTCCGTTTTTCTAATATGGTAGGGAGATCAGCGTCACTGAAACACAATTTAATTTTCGTTTTCGTTCAGGGCTGCCCACAGCCAAAATACTGCAGGCCGTAGTACCTACGACGATTTCTGCGAAGTTGTTGTTGGGCAAGATATGAATGTCGGCCTTCAATTTTGCAAATGCAATGTTGCCGCTAAAATTGGTGATTAAAACTTTATAATTTTTTTTACTTGTGACGTGAGCCGTATTTGCCACGATGCCGCATTTGTTTTGGTTGCAAAGCCTTACAGTCTGACAGAAGATGTGCACATGCGCTTATCACAAGTTATCAGTGCTGCACACTGTGTTATTTGGCGCAGAAAAAAACAGCGTGTATTGGCCTCGAGCTCCACCACTGGAAAAGCTGGCGCCACCGTCGGCGTGACGTGCTAGGAGGGATCACGTGGACATAGCGGCCGCGTCGGCTGCTTCGGGAGCGCCGAAGCGAGCCGGAAATGAAAGTTTAGGTTCCTTCGTACGCTGCGGTCCTCATTTATTGGCGGGATTTTCTCGCTTCGAGTGTCTCCTTTACAATGATTGAAAGCACTACAATAGGTAGTGGCTACCTTTGAAGGTGCGCAACAGGGTAGGCTACTGCTCGGTGCCGCACTGCCGGACGTACGCAACGGAGCCCGGTGTCAGCCTTATTCATACGTAGCCGCAGGACAAGAAGCTGCGTGAAGCTTGGCTCGCGAAACATAAAACCGGCAAACAGTCATCGGCTACACCTCGGGTATGCAGCAAACACAGACGCGAGGAAGATTTCTGCTTCGGCGCCGGGTCTGCAATGTTTGAAAAACGCGCACTGAGACGCTCGCCCGAGTCCGCTGCCCGACTAATGTCATGACGGTTTGGTCTATGAACTTGTCGATGCTAGAGGTACTGGCAAGTTCACTGGAGTGGATAGGGAGCGGAAGCACAAAAAAAGAACGCATGTCATATGGTCATGTTTGTGTTATGAATTAATGCACTGGATTGCAAAAAAAGAAGCAGCGGGAAATCGCACGCTGAGAACACCGATAAACATATAGTGCGACTCAACTGGAGAAATAATATTGAAACGTCCAAGAATTTAGAAAAAAAAAAGACGATTGAATCGTCGCGACGTCCGGCACATCAGTCCCCGTAGGCATCGAAGTCTCTACAATGAAATTATTTTTGAACAGCTCTGATAGCGCCCACGCAACATTGGTTGCTTGTATACCGTCAAATGCTCATATTCTGCAGCCTAAAGCTCATGGCACGGTGCGAAAACGCGCGCGCAGAGAAAGCGAAACAGTGCGCGGACAAGCATGCAGACGCGCAGTCGGTCGCTGCGAATCTGCGCGATCGCTGCATTGAGGCTTCGTTCTATTACGCTTCATTTAGTTATACAAACACTATAAGAACATATTTCACATAGTTTGGTCTCGGCGTTTGCCTACCTTTCACGCAAGAAGCCAGGTCGGGAGACTAAATCGCGGCGACCGCACACAGTGGCGTCGACTGTACGTATTCGGTAAAGAGATAGCGTCTGTAAACGATTCTGTGCTTTCAGTTTGCCCAAAATTATTATTCAGACAGTAAAAAACTTCCCTCGTTTCGAAAGTACTTGCAGAAATTTTTGGGAGAGCACCCGGCTGGTGTGTTTAGTGAGCGCTGACAGCAAAAAAGGAGCGCGCCGCGTGATCCCTCAGCGAGGCGCTTCCGACAGATGGCGACTCCTTGGTGGACGCGCCGCGCGACGCGTTTATTTCCACTCCGAGCAGCAGCACGCGACGGCGCGATTTCGTGGTGGATCTTGCTGGGCACGCGTTAAAATGACGCGCGCGTTCCACCATCCGCGCGTCAATCGCGCCTGAAATCGCGCCATGCGGTTCCGCCTTAAAACGCCGCCAATACCTGCTGCATTCGCGACCACTGGGAAAGAAAGCGAAGGAGAGGGGGACCAGGGGGACGTGCGCGGTTTCCAAGGCGGCTGTACTGGTGCTGAAACCCGGAAATTGTCGATATCCTCGCCTTCCTCGACTACACCCGGGGGGGGGGGGGGACAGAAGACCTATCGGCCCCGGGTGCCAGACGACCTAGCTACGCCACTGCCCGTCAGAACACGTACCCGCACGGCGATGCTACTCCATCCTACAGGATGCAGTTGCAGCGTGAAAACGACACGCAGCGGGAATTCCGGTGTACACGGGTGATCGGTTACAGTACACGCAGCCAGCGCGGCTGCTTTGGACGTTGTTCAGTAGGCAACTTGATCACCGCAGAGCCTCCATAGAAGCGTGCGGGAAGGATCTGTCGCGAGGACACGGGCATCGATATTGGAGAGCTCTAGAAACAGGGGACACAAATTTAGGGGTCGTTATCGCCCGCGGACGTAGAACGCAAGGGTACGGCAGAACCCATTGCGGATTTTAAGTGTATTACCTTATGCCGAACCGCTTGAACAGGCATTTCTAATGATCCTGGCTGGCTCTTCGTTTGATACACAAAAGGGTCTTCGGTGACTTTTGAAGCGACCCTCGCGGTACATATGCAGCGTATCGACGACCGGAAGTAGTTTCTACAACTTGGAAAATACGTACGGTTCGGTACTCCTTTATATTCTGGTGTTTCGTACCACTTATGACTTGGGAATACCCACACCGCCGCATACCCGTACCACCCAACTTCCAGCCCTCCATCGAGCAGTGGGAGCTACCAGCATTCACCCACCAGACGGACCAGCGCAAGCTGGTGGACCGGGCGAAGAGGAAGGCTCGGTGCCAAGGATTCCTGGACAAAGGGAGGCCTCCCACTATGGGACGAAAACAACCGTCGGCTAAATAAAAGATTGTTCATCATCATCCCGTACCGCCCCACTGTCACCACGCTTTTTTCCGCCGAAGAAACGTGCGGTTATCCACGTTATAAGCCGTGCTGCGCAAGCTATAGCAACGCAGCGTTACGATCAGGATAGAGATAAGATTCTTTTCACTTTGCATTCATTATGGTTTCCAGACAGCCACTTGAACGGTGCGCAGCCATGACTGACTGAGAGGCACGTTTAAGTGGCAGGAAAGTACCACAACACAACCATAGAGAAACCATCAGCAAAAGCTTTGTTTACAGCAGAGCGCCGCGTGTTATCACAGCGTTGAGGATAAGGCTGTCCAGGCACGTCGGCTGAGGTTTCACGTAGCCCTTTCGCGCAGCTCCTGCAGAAAAGACCGGTGGCCGTGCAAAAGGACGAGTTTAGCGACGCTGAGACATATCGGTGGCCATCGCTCTCGCTACCTATGCAACCTCCTCGACGAAAGGCGTCTCTCAGGCGAAAACCCCGTTTCGCGCCGCCTGCGCTATACGAATTGGCGAATGCTCTCTCTTCAAAACAGTTTGCACCATTTGGTGCGTACCTTGTCCCACAACGATAAACGTCAACTTTCTTGCCCGCATTTCCTTTCTTTAACGCTGCGAGCCCGGTGCTTCCAGGTCACGAACGACATGCGCGTTCTCGACAGGAACGTAGCGAGCGCCGAGTTTTCAAGAAAGGAAACGCAAGCAAGGCAGATGACGATTATCGTTGTGGCAAAAGCCCAAAAAGTGCGAACCTTTTATTGCGACAGCAGTTACATGGACACTACAGGCGCATTTCTGCCATCGTCGCCGCCGCGATGTTCCGTATAAACGCCAAGGGCGATAACATCGTCGCCACGCGCCGTATAAACGCCTCCTAGATAGCAGGCCTGCGCACTTTCCTTTAAGACGTCATGCTAGTTGGGCCGAAATTTCCACTGTCAAGCCCGCCGTTACGAAAGCGGTTACGTCAATATCCCTGCGGCTTACTCGCGAGCATCCCCACTAGATTCTATGGCAGTCGGGCAAGGTAGCATGACGTCATGGATAGAAGTGCACAAGCATCTAGGAAGCGTTGGCCGTATGCTGTAAGTGCGAATGAAAGCTTGTGAGGGTGAGCCGACGACAGCGGCTCAGTCTCACATGTATTCATGTTAGCTTGTGCGCGCGTGGCACCATGCTTGTTAACTGTTAGTCGGCGAATGCTTACAAATTTATATGGCCGATAAAACTACTATCCGTACGTCATATAGCCGTCTACTAATTTTCTGTCGCAGTAGATGCTCCGCCTTCCGGAAGAAACTGCGACTTTTTAAAGAGCGCAGACAGCGGCGTTACTCCCGCGCTGCGCAGGGCGCGTGGCACGCTTCCTACTTTCGTGTCCTTGACACGTCAAGGGCGCTGTGCAATGCCGAACGAGTCGCCTGTGTCTCTGACGGCACACACTTCTCGACATGCGCGCATCCAAATAAACGTTTGAGAGTACAACAGGGTCATCGGACAACAAGAACCAGAAGTTCTCGCAGAGGCGGTTCAGACTGCGGCGACCATGCTATCCAGCAGCGCGACGGCCTTACTTTAGGAAGTGTCCTCTCCTGAAGCCGAGTTTTGCTTCAGCCCGAAATTCCTTTTCATTCGTCACGCTCATGCCAACAGACGCAGTGCCCGCGAACCGTTCCATCTCGGCGACCGACCGAAGTCCGCGTGGGCGTCTCGTATACAGGTCGCCGGGCGCACAAAACGAGCGCGTCGCGCAGCTGTCACGTGTTTGTCGCGTCGCCGTCTCCACTGCGGACTGCCCTTGGATGGTGCGAGGCCAGCGTTTGTGCGCGCTTAGATGACAGCTGCGGTACGGTCGCCCACACGTTTTCCTTATTTAATGCCCTTTACGTAGACAACCAATTAAAAGGAAAACGCACTGCTGTTGTCGGGCAGGGCTGCTGTAGCGCGCGGGGGCGTCGACGGCCGGCTCGTTGCAGCGCCCCGGAGATGAATCGCGCGCGGCGCCTCTTTCCGAGAAGGCGTCGTCGCGCTGCCTTTGTGCCGAGCTGGGGCGCGTCGCTCACGCGGCGCTGATTCACGCGCCCACCGCCACAGCAACGCGAGGCCGAACTTGACATCGTCCGCTGCCGCGCGACGGGTCACAGCGGCGCGGCGCCACGCGTCCTCCCCGACGGATGCACGCGCGCCACCCCCTTTGCTGGGCGCGACGACGCTCGAAGCCAAACGCTTCTCGTTCGGCTGGAGAGTGAGTTGCAAACCAGCCGAGGTCCCGGAGCGAATACGTTATTCCGAAATCGAATCACCTCGTTATCGGCGTATACGTTACGCAATGGAATATCGACTAGGCGTGTGGTAAAACGGAAACAAACGAAAACAAACTTCGAATTCTTCGACAACTTCGAACAATGTCGCGCAAAAGTGGCACATGTTCGCGACTTCGGCACTCGCCCTGGATTTCACGGGTATTGTGGGCTGCACCTTTCTATCGCTCAATACGTGCTGCATAAAAGTGTTTTTTTTTTACGAGCCTAAAAGAAGCTCGCAAATGCGCGCAAAATTGCCGCGGGACTGGCCGGTCGAGGCACTTTGCGTGTATTCGCGGGCTTCTTTCACGCTCGGGAAAACACTATTATGTAGCACGCATTGAGCAACAGAAAGCTTTATCGGGACCTTTTCATGTGGCTCTACAATTTTCTCATTGACACTTTTCATCTAAATATAATATTTGAGAAGTTGATCAATTAATTAAGAATAATTATTTAATTAGGCGGAATGAAAAAAAATATTAGTATCCACATGCCATTGCAAACAACATTAACCTTGTTCTGTCCAACTACGTGACATTTGCATATCTTTAAATTCTGGCTAAAGTTAGCTGGGACACACTGTATATATGTGGAAAGCCTCGGCACGGGGCCCGACGTTCATGATGATCGGAGAGCACGGCAACAGGTGAGTATGCGAAACCATGCATCAGCCGGAGAATCGCGGACATTGCAGAGGCAGTATGGTGCCACACAGAGGGCGAAGACGTTACTTACCTGTACGCCAGAAAGCTAGCCTAATAAAGGAAGTTTTTCAGAGACAAATTTTGACGCAAAGGCTCTTCTTCCACAAATACGCACGCAAATCCAGAATGCAGAACAATCGGATCATACGAACTGTTAACGGTAACTATAAAGGTGCGTGGCATAAGTCAAACCTGGCTTCTATGCGTCTTGGCCTCCTTTGCACCACATCACGGACCCGAAGGAGCTATAACTCTCTAAAAAACCAATTTCTGCCAATCACACATGACTCTTTTTCCACAGCCTCTCTGTTTCTCTCTCTCTCTCTGCCCAAGCATCTCACACGGCCTGACTTAATCTTCGCTGGTCCCTTACCGCACTTTGCCTACAGCACTTCCTCATAAACGTGACGCCTGAATATGAATCGACATCAACTGTGCCGGAGCAGTGTATAAGAAATGGCGCATAACCAATGTGCAGTTGAAAGACCCAAATCAGTGGCACACGCCTTCAACGATTTAAAAACAAGCGTTCGGTTAACGTGAACCCTGAACCATGCACTTGCACAGAAGGTAAACTTTGGACAAGTTCGCCCCTGAGCCCATGCATGATTACACGCCGTGGCGGCTCAGCGACCAACGCCTTTCAAAGACTGATTTTGAGGCTTCGAGTTCAGGCTGCATTCCAAGAGGGGGCGGAACGAAACGCGACACATTGGTATATAGAGTACTGATATGCCGGCGCAAACTAAGTGTTTTCGTTGGAACGCTAAAATAATTAAATCAATCAATCGATCGGTTGATCATCTATTTAAGGCGACTAAAAACGTGAAGCCGGCAGCAGGTCTCAACGGACGCACATTTCGTGCTTACTTTTAAATTGATTTATTTAGCGCCCTCTCCACTGGTCCACTGACAAACAGGTATGAGCTCCCTTTCCTTTTTCCTTTTCTGCCAGCTTCCTCTCCCCCATTACAGGGTAACAAGCCAGGTGCTTTTTACTTCCATCTACCCTTCCCAATGCTGAGTAGCAGGTCAGAACTTTAATTTGGGCCGACCACTCAGCTTTTCAACCATTATCTCTCTCTCTCTCTCTCTCAGGTGCAGCCTGGGTAAGCTCAAGATAGTCGGAAATCGGGCTTGTTGGTTCACGATGATCGGGTTGCATAGCGCAGAGGGAACGACCACAAAACGAAGCACAAGAAGACACACAGCGCAATCTGTGTGTAGTCTTGCCCTTATTTTTGTGTCCGTTCCCTCTGCGCTATGCAACCCGATGACTAAGCTCCCCACCTTTCCTCTTTTTTTCCTTTCTCTCTATCTCTGGCATGAGCTCCGGCGCATCATACAGGGCATTCGCATGAACTCGACAAAAGCGAACCGTGCTCACTAGTCGGGCTGAAAAGTGCACGTCCACATCACGTGAACACTAGTGGTTCGGGCCAAGCGATTGCGTATATAGATCGGCTATGTAAACTGGCCTTTTCTTTGATCTTCTCCGTGTCAATCCTTAGTCTCTGCAGGCGGGTCAGCCGCAAGATACCGCTTGCTCCATTTGCACGAAAAAAAAAAATAAACATCGTGCCGACGATGTCAGTGATTCCATTCCACTCTCATGCCTCAAAGTACGCGCGGGGCACAGCGGCACGCTGCTTCGACAGTGGGCAGATGACGAGCAAATATAATGCGGGAAAAAAAAAAATTCTATATGCAAGGCCTCTTGATTTTCCCAGCAATAAGGTTGCTACGTCACTGACATTGTATGAAAAAAAAAAAATCAAACCATTGTGAACAGAACTTCCGGGACAGGGCAACGCGCGATATTTTGGAAGCAGAAGACATTGTAAGGCTGCAAAGTACGTGTGCTAGGGCGCGCCTTCGGTGATAGATAGGACAAAGAACTGCGTGAATAGACGGCCTATTACTCGCTGTCGTCACGTCAATCTCAAGATACTTCGCTCCTTGTATTTTGCTCTTTCTCTCTGTCTCTTCGTTGTTTTGCTTTGACATGATGTACCTGTCATACCGAGTGTTCTTTTTAATGCCTTAGCATTAGGAGTGTCAAAGTGGGGAAGAAGAAAGTATATGTGTGTTAATTCTGGGAAGCCGATATATATATATATATATATATATATATATATATATATATACTCTCCCATGTCCTCTCTACCGCGAGATCGGCTTCCCAGAATTAACACACACACACACACACACACTATATATATATATATATGTGTGTGTGTGTTAATTCTGGGAAGCCGCTCTCGCGGTAGAGAGGACATGGGAGAGTATATATATATATATATATATATCCTCTGTACGTATACCGCGAGATCGGCTTCCCAGAATTAACACACACACATATATATGTGTGTGTGTGTGTGTTAATTCTGGGAAGCCGATCTCGCGGTAGACGTACAGAGGATATATATCATCCACTTTAATTAAAGTGGATGAAAAAACAACTTGCCGCAGGTGGGAACCGAACCCACAACCTTCGCTTTTCGCGTGCGATGCTCTACCAATTGAGCTACCGCGGCGCCATTTTCGCGACCACTTTTCTTGGGTATTTATGTGTCCTAGTAGAACCCTGGGAGTGTTAGCCAGCGCCACCACTCACAGACATCCTAGAAATCCTATAACTAGCTAGCACTTTCGAGACACGCGACCGCTAATGCCTGCTGCGAAATACATCGGCATTGCAGTCAACAGGTTCCCAAAAGCCGGACAGTTCCGGAGACGATCCCACATAGGCCGCCAACGCGTTTCTTTTTTAGCGGATTTAGGGGATGGACATCTTGAAAGTGGTGCTATAGTTCTAAGATTTCCGTTAGCCAGGCGTGGACTTCACTGCTTCAGATTCGCAGTTCCACCGTGTATAGGCCTATAGTTGATAATGACAAAGTTAATTAATCAATATTTTGAGCTAGCTACACGAACATTGCGATTTCGCATACAGGCCATTCCCCCACCTCTTTGAGAAATACAGCTGTGCATGAATAAAATGCGTTATCTGTCGCAGGAGATTAAGAATTATACTAGTAGTAATCTGCTCGAACTAAAAACAAACAAACAATCAAAAACAGGTGGTACATACATCCGCATGCGCGCACACACACAAGCACGCGCATGCACGTAATCGCACGCTGGAAAAATTAAACCGCGCGGTTTATCGCCCCACAAGTGTAATGGGGGAGCTTCGGATTAATTAGGCCCACCCGGTATCCTTTCAGGTGCAACCAGTGCGCGGTACACGAGCGTTCTTTTTTCTTTTTCTGTCGCAATCGCAAATGTCGCAATTTCTGTCGCGTCGCAATCGCCCCCTGGCGATTGCGACGCCGCCGCGGCTGGTAAAACGAACCCGCGTCATCGAGCTACTGAGCCGCCGCGGCGGGTGACCATATGTGTACTCAGATACTAAATTAAAATTTAAATTATGGGGTTTTGCGTGCCAAAACCACTTTCTGATTATGAGGCACGCCGTAGTGGAGGACTCCGGAAATTTCGACCACCTGGGGTTCTTTAACGTGCACCTAAATCTAAGTACACTGGTATTTTCGCCCCCACCGAAATGCGGCCGCCGTGGCCGGGATTCGATCCCGCGACCTCGTGCTCAGCAGCCCAACACCATAGCCACTGAGCAACCACAGCGGGTTACACACAGATACTAGAGCGCACGTTCGTGCGGTGCTTACAACTTAATTTAAATAATACCAATAATAATGATAATCGTAAACATATATATATATATATATATATATATATATATATATATATATATATATATATATATATATATATATATATATATATATATATATATATATATATATATTTATATATATATATGACAATGATAATTAAGTGGGACAGAAACACGGACCTTTCGGTCCCGAAGTACAATCTGAAGGAACCGCTTTTCCGTGGCTATCGATCAACATGCCGAACAGTGCGTGCACGAGCACGAAATCAGCCGCTGTTGGCCCACACATGCGTATTTCGCGGTGTACTCCGTTCGAATGAAGAACATTCTCGAAATAGGCGCCATAACATCACACGCAAGTGCGCCTGTACGCTTATACTTAAAAAAAAAAGAAAAAAGAAAAGAAACGAAGGATGTATCCGGTGACGTCACAAATGCGCGCGTCCTTTCAAGCGCAGCAACCACTGCGCAACACGCTTCATCGACAAAATAGAGTAGTGGGAAATAATCTTGTACGAAGCGTCCACAAGAAAAAATGACGGTGCCTTAATGACTCGGTGCCTTAAGCTGCCATTATTGTGGGTAATAAATTTGTACCGTAAGTTTAATATGGAGCGCGTTATAATTTGCGTGAGCAAGGGACCGGCAACGACACCGTAGTCTGTCCCTCCCTCCCGTCCTGTCTAAAGTCCTTAGATTTTCTGCTAAAATATATAGGGAGGTTAGTCCTGCCCACTGCGCTATTTTTTTTTTTTTTTTTCAGCTGAGGTCACGAACCAACCAGGCCACAAGACACCCGCACGCTTCTATAATATACACTTCAGAGTAAGCTTCTCTTAGCGTGACAGCGCTAAGGGTCCCGTGTCGCAGAAAATCCGCTGTCGGTGTCGGCGTCGGCAGTGTTGTCCGTGAGCGAAAATTTCCGTTTATATCTAGGTATGCGTATATGCCACGCCTTGCTATATGAAATGGGGTATACACGGGTTATATTGTCACACCGTTCTATGGCTAAAGTTGCTCATATCTTGTCTTACGTTCTTGACAAAGTTATTCCTCTGAACTTTGAGAATGATACCCCATGCACAAACAAATGTCATGAAACAAAACACCGAGGGCGCATGTTTTTTTTTTTTTTTTTACGTTAAATCTTCTCAGACTGAAATATTAGAAGTGCGAAACAGTAACAGGAACCTGAAAATGGTCTATTTTCTTTTTTTTTTTTTTCTGGCGCGGCTGTGCACAATACATCCGGGATCGGCCCACGCAAGAGGCCGCGTTTCTACCAGAGAGCTCGCCTTTGTGCATAGCGTTCGCCGCCAGCGTTTCCGGGTAAACATTACGGCTACACAAGCTGCAGTTGCCGCAAAGCGTGAGAAGCAGTAAGGGATCTTCGAATGCTATCGTGTTCCGCTCTTAAACGCGAAGCTTAAGCGTCCTCCATTTTTTGTTTCTGTCCTTAAAAAATTTTTCTTTTTTGGTCGCATCGCCCCGCTTATCTCCTCACCGCGCTTTAATTTCAACTTTCACAATAATGCATCTGACAATTCTTTCTGATACCGCGCTTCTCGCCCCCAACCTTCGCGACCTGTGCAGATGGTCATTGGATCTTCGTATATACCTGACGAGAAATACGCCGAATATAGCGTGCCTAATTTTGTAGTTAGGCTGATTGAATGCCGAGTGTCAGGTAAATATCATCAAATTCTCGGCAGACAAAATAAGCTTACAAGGTATACAGAATAGTTAATTTCAACTAGGATCATGAATTAGAAGGCAGTCGTAATTATTGCTGCCATTATTGCAGTCGTAATTATTGCAACTTGCTTCCATTGAATATCGTACACCAATAGTCAACACTCGTTGTACTGACACTTGGTCCTTACCACAGTTTAGAACCGATTACAAGCTCCAATCCTTGGCCCACAATCTACCCGCCGTGGTTGCTCAGTGGCTATGGTGTTGGGCTGCTGAGCACGAGGTCGCGGGATCGAATCCCGGCCACGGCGGCCGCATTTCGATGGGGGCGAAATGCGAAAACACCCGTGTGCTTAGATTTAGGTGCACGTTAAAGAACCCCAGGTGGTCAAAATTTCCGGAGTCCTCCACTACGGCGTGCCTCATAATCAGAAATTGGTTTTGGCACGTAAAACCCCAAATATTATTATTATTGGCCCACAATCTGCCATTTTTTCTCAATAAACATAAAGATACTGCTGGTTTTAGTCGAAAACAACTGCGAACATACTTTGTGCACATGTACTCCGTATTTCTTCATATGTCGTTTAAGAAAACTTCTGTGTTATTGCTGTACTTGATTTGATGCTGTACTTGATTTGATTGGATGACTACTTCCGTATTGCTATTGTTATTTCGTTCTGTCTGCTGCTGACATGTAATGGTTTCCTGGGCCTTCGTCAAGCTGTTCGTACAGCTTTTAGCCCAGGTGACCATCCAGATACTTGCTGCAGAATAAAATATGATTTGATTTGATTTGATTATGAAAGCAAAATTTTCTTACCACTGACACTGTAATGGCTAGACAGGTAAGTTGCGAACCCAAAGTCCGTTCCGTACCGATTCTTTTGGAAAAATATATTCCGACTAGAAAGTGAGGAAACAAACAAACAAACAAACAAACAAACAAACAAACAAACAAACAAACAAACAAACAAACAAACAAACAAGTACATCCCGCTCGCATTAATATTCGCAGTATTTGTTGAAAGCACTTGTTGGCATCGTTTTTACGACAGCATTTCTTTCTTTAATTTTGTAATTAAGATAACTTCCCAAGGTTGAAGCTCCGCGCATGCTTAAACACAAGCTATCCGCTTAAACCGAGACCTCTAACACGAAAAAAAGAAAAGCAAGCTAGAAGCCATCACTGCGTTGCATTGCCCGACAGAATATGTGACATCGGTGCAAGGCTGCGGCACGAAGTTTTGGCGCACTGCGCATCGCACGCTGAAAGTAAACATGCGTTAGGATTCAAACAGCGATCCGATTCACTATTTCTGTTCGCGTTTTGGTTGATGCCGATGGTACGTGGTATGTCACTAGCAAGGAACAAAGCCGAAGTAAGATGACGCGTGCAGGACGTTCAAATCGAGAGCGTGACGGAATCCCGTCGGGTGAGAGCGGAAAGAGAAGACGAACACCGGCCACAAAAATAATAAATAAAGCTAGCGTTTCGGCTTCCACACGGTATAGCCATATTCTCAATAACATTACAACATTGACGAAGCTGTCGCCTAGGTACGCCGTGTAGCGTGACCGATACACCTGTAGCTAGATTTGCTTTGAGGTAGCTCACATATCTTTAACCCTTTACCTGCCGACTTATGTGCGAAAAACGTTTCCAAAATGAAAACTTTTCCTAAGTGCTTCACTGAATCTGTACATTAAATAAATGGCCGAAACACATTCAGAATAATATATTTATTTTCATAACATCCACAAAAATTAGCTTAATTCTAGAGAAGTTACATGCACTACATTGCTTGACTTTGCTTTTTCATCACCAAAAAAGTAAATAAAAAGTGAGCGGCCCAAACACAACTTCTGTGACCTGCAAGAATTGTGACGAAACCGACTGTCACGCAGAATCATATTTAGTCGTTTAGGAAGACAAGTTTAGTACGGTATATATATATATATATATATATGTGTGTGTTGGTGTCATTTTGGCAGCAGCGGAGCACGACGAGTGCACGTCTCATTGCTACTCTGCTCTTTCACAGGTTGGTTGTTCACTAAAAAAGGCTGTCTTTATTTAAATAGTTCTACTGCTGCTGCTGCCGCTGCCGCAACCCTTGCAATTGTTGCCTTTGCTGTCATTGCGCATCTTGTCAAATTGTGCAGTAATTAGGACGAAAGATGTTTGACTCTCCATGTGAAAATGGCTTAGACACACCCGATGTATCAGTTCAAAGTGTGGAATATTCTGCTTTCTACCGTTTCGGAACTTGCTCGAGCCTTATAGGAAAGCAATACAGAAGAAAAAACACAGCAGCCAAACAGAAGTGGGTGTGCCCTACGTGTAAGGCTGCAAAAGGCAACGAAGATGCTCAGGAAGATGCGGCTGGGAGGAATGAAACTGCTGAAATCCGAACACTTTTATATAGCATTAACCAGAAACTTGGCGGACCCACCGTGGTTGCGCAATGGCTATGGTGTTGGGCTGCTGAGCACGAGGTCGGGGAATCGAATCACGGCCGCGAAGGCCGCAGTTGTATGGCGGCGAAATGCGAAAACACCCGTGCATTTAGATTCAGATGCGCGTTAAAGAACCCCAGGTGGTCGAAATTTTCGGACTCCTCCACTACGGCGTGCCTCATAATCAGAAAGTGGTTTTGGCACGTTAAACCCCATAGTTTAATTAATCAGAAACTTGACGGGTTGATGCCACTGAAGGAGACAGTGTCAAACATTGGTAAGTTCCTATGATGTCATAAAAGTATGACGAGCTTCTAAGCCATCTGGAAAACCAGGAAAAAGAGACTAAGGGCATTCAGAAACGAAAAAAAAAATTAAATTATGGAGTTTTACGTGCCAAACCGACGATCTGATTATGAGGCACGCCGTAAAAGGGGGCTTCGGAAATGTGGACAACCTGGGGTTCTTTAACGTGCACCTAAATCTAAGTACACGGGTGTTTTCACCTTTCGCCCCCGTCAAAATGCGGCCACCGTGGCCGGGATATTCAGAAACGAATGGGCGCCATTGAGGTGTAATGTAAAATATATGCTGATGAGAAGAAAATGCGCAGACGGAACTAAATGATCTTGAGTTGCGGAACAGAAAACTAAATTTAGAATTTCATAGAAACCAGGTAACTGAATATGAGAACCTGCTACAAGAAGTAAACAACTTGGTTGATGTGATGAGTGTCGCGAAACTCTCAGAACTAGAAGTTGCTGCCATTCATCGCTTGCCAGCAAGGCCGGGGAAAACTCCAGGCACAATTGTGAAATATATGAGGCAGGCGATGAGGGACCAGTGGCTGGAGAACCGGCAAAATTGAAGGAAAAATGTTGTCGTGTGATCGTGCTAGAGAATCTGACTAGTCACAACAGGCAGTTGCTTAACGTCGCGAAAGGATGGGAGAAAGAAAATGGCTTTCAGTAAGCGTGGCGCAGGAATGGAAAGGTTTTATACGGAACGCATACGACTTTTCCGTATAATCTTGTTTCGGTCAACTGTAAACAATCGCCATTCTACCTAAGATGGCTGAAACAAAAGATCATGTATTTCTTTCGTAAGAAGTCAATGTTGTCGGTTCCACCGGTTATAAAAATTTCTTAAAATGTTTACATTTAAATATTCGTTCCCTTTGGAATAAACAAGTCGATCTTGAATTTTTTTATCTCTGAATTTTCCTATTTTCATGCCATATTGCTTACTGAAACGGGGAGCAGATATAACGATGACGCACCCATCTTCATCTCTTACCAGTCTTTCTGTTTAAATCGCGCAACGCGCCGTCGGAGCGGTTTGATGTTACTATTGAAGGAAGGAATCCAATTTGAACTACTTCCCGACTCTTGTATCACATGTGATCATTTTTAAATATTTACTGCTCGCGCGGGTAACCCCGGCAGCTTTTCTTGCTTCTATGAAAAGCTATGTTTTTAGTCTGACAACCTGTATCTTTTGGTATCTGCAGGCGACATTAGCATAGATATGTTGGGTCACTCTGCGTCACAGCAAACCATGGATACCCTGATTGTATCAAATGGGTTTTCTAACGCTTTTGCTTCGCCAACCAGATTTACAGAAAAGATCGCAACTTTGCTCGACTTTTTTTATTAGAAATATCAACAGTAAGAACATTTATTGCCAGAGTTTTCTCACAGGATATCAGCGATCGTCTTCCCATATTGATCCTCATAAAAAAAGATACTGTTCGCGAGAACGTAAGAAACAGACGGGTTGCATTCACGATATTTCTGGTTCTAGTCTAGAGGCTTTTAGAAATGAATTGCTTGGTAGTAACCTGCAAGAGATTATTTCGATGAAGAACGCTTAATAAACCTACAATACATTTTTGGACATAACCTCAGACATATACAGACGCCACTTACCAGAAAAACAAGCCTATCTGAATTTTAAAAAATGTAAGCCATGGATGACCATGAGTCATGAGTCTGCTAATGATGCTTCGCATCGCGCGCGTAATGCGCTGACGTCGGATCGTTCCCCACCTGCGGCAAGTTGTTTTTTTCATTCACTTTCAGTGCCATTAATTCATCATTTCTTTAATTCAATCAGTAAGTACAAGTAACTTCCCCTATGTTGTCCTTGGCGTCTTTGTTTGTGGGCTTCTCATGGTATGGTTAATAAAAATCGGGCACCTCGGTCAATTCCCTTTATTCCTGGTATGCTAAGTATGATTAAACACAAGAATGAACTCTATCATGCACAAGTTTGCGGTAAGGAGAAATTATTCCATTCTTAAAGAATACAAGACGTACCGAAATCGATTAGATAAAGAAATTAGAAAGCGCAGATCGCACTACATACCCAAAGAAGTCAGCGCAGATAAGACTGACGTCCTGCGCCACAAACTAAATTTATTTCTAAACCGGAATACATCATGGCAAAGTGGGGAAAACCTTACAATCATCGGGAACAAAATATCAGGAGCCGAACTTGCAAATATATTTAATGACTACTAGGCGAATGTTACAGATGACGCGATGTTTAGTAAGTTTATTTAATTTGTTCCTAATCCAAATTCATCTTCCATATTTTTTGAGCCTGTAGTGGAAGATGTCTATTCCGTTTTTTTTTGAGAACTTAAGAACAATTAATCTCGTGATATTAATGGCATTAAGATTAGTGCGATTAAATATACGCTGGGTGTTGTTCTCTCTTATATTACTCAAATATTCAATCTTTGTTTGTCGAGTGCAGTTCTTCCGGAAATAATGCAGGTAGCAAAAGTCAGTGTTTTGTTCAAAAAGGGTGATAAAAATGATGTTAGGAACTATAGACCTATATCTATACTGTCAGTGTTTTCGAAAGGGTTATAAAGAGTTATGCGCCGTCAACTGTACCAATTCCTCGAAAAACAATGCGATCTACTTGGATTCAGAAAACACGGACCTACAAAAATGGTATTAAAGGGACACTAAAGTGAAAAATGATTTCTTCTGCATCAATAAATTACCGTTCTACAACACCAAAAACACCACTCTTACAACAATAAGACGTTTGGTAAGCCAGAAAAAGCGCAAGAACGAAATACGGGTGGCGACGCCTACTTAAGTTCCCGCACCTGGGGGCTGTGACATCATGGATTTTGATGGCATCTTCTAGGGCCTACTAACTATATATAGCGCTACAGACTGACTAAATTGTGTTCTAAAGGAACCAAATATTAAACATGGCAAGTTTCGGGAACCTTTATTCAGCCAACGTGGCCCAAATGCGAAAAAATACTTTGGAATCCCTGATGTCACGCTGACGTACCGGCGTTGGGGTTTCGGCGCGAAATTCAAATACTGATACTTGGACCTTCATTTTCTCATCTAATAATCAAACTATTTTTTTGAAATGACTACCTGCAGGGTTCTCAACCAATGTTTCATTAGTCTAAACTGATTTACTGTTTCGCTTTAGTGTCCCTTTAATGTGGCAAAAAGATAGTTCAGGACAACATTCATTTGGGCTAGATGGTGCATACTTGAATCAGGAAGGAACAGCGCCAACTAAGACGATCACAAGTGGGGAGAACGACACAGGACAAGCGCCAACTTCATTTATCTTTATTCACCGAAAAATCTGCAAATATAAGGAAAATCACAGACATGCGCACAATGACCATAATGCATCTGCCAAACCGTTCTAGATAGGACATTTCGCTTTTGAAGAGGGTCACGGAAGTATAAAGATTCTTGGCAGAAGCAGGGAAACAAAGGCACGTGAGGTTTTGGAAGCATTCCGTATAAAGAAAAGAGGAAAAAACTGTGTTATTGATACTTCCGTGACCTTCTTCAAAAGCGAAATGTCCTGTCTAGAACGGTCTGGCAGATGATGCATTATGGTCATTGTGCGCATGTCTGCGATTTTCCTTATATTTGCAGATTTTTCGGTGAACAAAAATAGATGAAGTTGGCGCTTGTCCTGTGTCGTTCTGCCTCTCGTGATCGTCTTAGTTGGCGCTGTTCCTTCCTAATTCAAGTGGCAAAAAGAGTTCATTCCATCCCAATTTGAAAACAAACTTGTCGTGCTGGGTATGTATGTAGACTTTAGCAAAGCTTTTGATAATATTCAGCATTCTACGTTGTTTCATAAATTACAATGCTATGGAATTCGTGGTCATCCGCTATAGACTTAATAAAATGTTATCGAAAACATCGCAAACAGCTAGTCGAGATTGATAGAAACTGCTCGGATCTGAAGTCTACTTTTTAACTTTTTAACTGAGTTTACTTCTTAACTTACCGTATGAAGCCCACACGCGAGAACTGTTTCAGCTGGCCGGAATTTTACTTGTCTATAATATCTACACTTATAAGTTATCTGTAGCGATCAGACGCGATGTGAAAGAAAATTGACCTTTTCCACATGGCCTTTCACATGTACAGCAAAACATTACATCGCTTAATACACGAAAGTGATAACCCCGAAAACAAATTTTTCTAAAGATAAATTATCCTACATAAAGCCTACAGTACTTAATAAATATGTGAAAGCTGGAATAGATTTTCTGCAGTGTACACCGATCGAATTGCGAAAACTGCATATGCTAGGTCTTTGAATTACATTGCCTCTCTAAGGCCTATTTTAAGGCCTTAGGCAAGGAATGGAAGCAGAGATACATCATAATACAAGCGAGCTGCTGCCGTCGCGGCAGCAGCTCGCATTCCTATAAGTGCAGGCGAATTCGCACTTTTTTTCTTAAAACCCAGGCAATTTACTGTGCCAAGTGTTATACTAAACGGCGTATAGACTCCAAAATCAGAGATTTCTGCAAAATTTGAGCAAGAACTGTGCAGCGGTGAGCGCAAAATCTTTTTTTTTCGACCAGCCGCAGCGTAATAAGCAGGAAATATATATATACGCCCAAGAATGGTACCACATAGGAAAAAAAATCAACTGGCCTCCTTCGGAGTGAAGAAATATGCTCAAGTAAAACTCTTGCTTGTGCTAGTTGGTTCATGCTTGAATGAGTACAGAGCAAGGCGCAATGGACCAGGTGTTGCGTACTCCAGGGTAGTGTATCGTACTGCTGCCGAGTTGTAGCGACGCCTGCCTATCGAAGCTCGACTGACGTTACTATTGGGTAGCGTGGCGTTGCCGGCGGGCTGCAGGCATCCGGTAGACCATGGCGACCGGGCAAGGACGAGACGATTTCCAGTGCGAAACTTGCACGGTTTATTCAAAGGTTGATGAAAGATGATGAGAATGAAGTGATCTAAAAAAGTACATATCGGAGCCCCTTAAATAGGCTCTCTACAATCATGGGAGCGATCTTTCTTCCGTCGACGTCACGTGACCGGCACAGAGTCTGATTCGTGGAAAGAGGGCCTCTCCTCCTTCGGTTATACCGAGCCTCTGGTTATATCGAGTCTACTGCAAGGAGGAGGGCGTCCCGCCTTCGTTTATACCAAGCCTCAGGTCCGGGAATCGCAGACGCTTGTCCTTCTCTTTTGGGTGTTGCTGTTTCGCGGAAGTTCCCCTGTAGAGCTTGACAATTCGAGGAAAGGGTCCCTCTAAAGTCGCGCACACACACACACACGCACACACACACACACACACACACACACACACACACACACACACACACACACACACACACGCACACACACACACAAAAGAGGCCTGTAAACACTGCGGGGCTTCCGCCAGACCGGCAGCCACTCGAGATGAACATGGCGAACTAGGAAGTCACGCTTCATTTCGACGAGGCATGGTAGGTGAAAGTCCTTTCTGCTCGAGGTGCTAGACGCCAACCGTAACAGGAGAAGTCACGCTTCATTTCGACTAGGCATGGTGGGTGAAAGTCCTTTCTGCACGAGGTGCTAGACGCCAGCCGTAACACAGGATAGAAGAAGCAGAAGAAGGCGCTGGTCCTGTCGTTTGTGTGCTTCTTCTGTCCTGGTCTATTGCGCCTTGCTCTTTGCTCATTCGGAGTGAAGGCCGGTCCCCAGCCGAAAGGCCAGTAAAATCGTGCCATTTGTTTCTATCTTCTAGGTGCTTCCATTCTCTGACCTGTTTCATCTCGGCAGGTCAACTGTGGCACTGCGGCACCCGTTCGACAGGCGCTGTAGGTGAATTCGTTACCAGTAGTGCCTTGTGCGGCGTTATTAAAATCCGATTTTTTCTATTAATGATTTAATCGCGATTAACCGACTGATGTTACCGGAGTGAACGTCAGTAAAATCACGGTATTTTTTCTTACGCGCTCCTATTCATCGGCCTATTTCACGGCCGGATCTTGTAATTCAACGCTTCACTTATATATGCACGGGCGTGTGTGAGGTGTGCATTATAGCGGTCGCGCGAAAGGCGCCCCGCAGTGAAGACGGCTCGTCGACTCGCCAAGCTTTGTCAGGCTGCTATACGCTCCGGCTGGGAGCGCGGCAGTTAAATGCTTTCACTTTTACTGCGCTTTTACTGCGTTCTCGTCCACCACGGCGCTCTGAAATTAGTGTCTATATTTTTGTCGAGTGTTGATGTATGCGCGTAAATATCGTTGTTATGAGGCCAACAAACTTTGTGTTATTTATGTGCCTACTATAAAACCACAGCCGTCGCGGTCAGGCACACGATCTCGTGACTCAATCACATCACACTGAGGTTCACATAATTTCCCACATATAGTCCGCGCAGCTTTGTATCACGATCTTCCCGCGGCTCAATCTCAAATCTCAAAACGGCGCTTCTACCAACGCAGTTCAGATATATATATATATATATATATATATATATATATATATATATATATATATATATATATATATATACATATATATATATATATGTATATATATACATATAACGCTTTACTCATAATTTTCATCACTTGATGCTCGGCCACCCTCAAGTACAGTGTTACATCCTATTTCGCAGTAGTCAAGCTTGCTTTACCCTATGTTCGCCGAAAGGGATCTCTTGATCAGATTTCAGTGCGAAAATTCAATGTCTTCTTTTGCTTGTTTGTTCGTTTCGGCAACGACTATTTTAGGCATTTCTCGGCCATATTATTTTTTTGTGATGAGTCAGCCAAGGGAACAGGCTGGCTTCAGGAAGGGATACTGTACAATGGATCACATCCACGTAATCAATCAGGTAATCGAGAAATCTGCAGAGTGCAATCAGCCTGTCTACATGGCTTTCATAGATTACGAAAAGGCATTTGATTCGATATAGATAACAGCTGTCATAGAGGCATTACGTAATCAAGGAGTACAGGAGGCTTACGTAAATATCTTGGAAAATATCTACAGAGATTCCACAGCTACCTTCGTTCTGCACAAGAAAAGTAGGAAGATACCTATGAAGAAAGGGGTCAGGCAAGGAGGCACAATCTGTCCAATGCTATTCACTGCGTGCTTGGAAGAAGTATTCAAGCTATTAATCTGGGAAGGCTTAGGAGTTTGGATCAACGGCGAATGTCTTGGTAACCTTCGATTTGCAGATGACATTGTCCTGTTAAGCAACACTGGAGACGAGTTACAAAAAATGATTGAGGACCTTAACAGAGAGAGCGTAAGAGTGGGGTTGAAGCTCAATATGCAGAAGACACAGATAATGATGAATAGCCGGCAAAGGGAACAAGAGTTCAGGATCGCCAGTCAGCCTCTAGAATCTGTGAAGGAATACGTTTACCTAGGTCAATTACTCGAAGGGGACCCCGATCAAGAGAAGGAAACTTACAGAAGAATAAAAATGGTTTGGAGCGCATACGGCAGACATTGTCAGATCCTGACTGGAACCTTACCATTTTCATTGAAAAGAAAGGTGTACAATCAATGCATTATACCGATGCTAAGATATGGGGGAGGAACTTGGAGACTTGCAAAGAAGCTTGAGAACAAGTTAAGGACCGCGCAAAGACCTATGGAACGAAGAATGTTAGCCTTAACGTTAAGAGACAGGAAGAGAGCGGTGTGGATCAGAAAGCAAACGGCGATAACCAATATTCTAAGTGATAAGAGAAAAAAAATGGAGCTGGGCAGGCCATGTAATGCGTAGGATGGTTAACCGGTGGACCATTAAGCTTACAGAATGGATGCCAAAAGAAGGGAATTGCAGTCGAGGACAGCAGAAGGTTATAGGTGGGGTGATGGAATTAAGAAAGTCGCAGGCGCACGTTGGAATCAGTTGGCGCAGCACAGGGGTAATTGGAGATCGGAGGGAGAGGCCTTCGTCCTGCAGCGGACTTAAACTAGACTGATGATGACAAACTACATGAACGTTCAGTATTCCTAGGATGGACCACAAGTTTTACTAGACCACAAGTTTTACTAGGCAAACCTACCCGATGGGTATCGCAGCACCATCAAGGTATAGGGTCCCTACCAAGAAACGTGGGCCCGAATTTACACACAGCCAGGCGAAACGCTAGGGCAAAATATGTAGAAAAATACCTAGCAACAAAAGCGAACACGGTATACACGGACGCCGCGGTATATCCTCGAGAACGAAGGGAAACAGAACAAAGAGTTGTCGCGGCAGTAATGGACTCGGACTATAGGGAAATCGCTTGCACGTCGGCACGGGATTGTACGGTAACCGAGGGAGAGGAAATGGCTGTTGCTCTAGCAGCTGTGGAGGGCTACCGCACAAATAGATCCCTTATAATTCTAACAGACTCCAAGGAAGCATGCCGAAACTACATTAACGGCAGAATCGGTCAAAAAGCGCTCCAAATCTTCCTCCGCGCTGGCCAACAGAATAAACGCATTAGACACACCATCTTTTGGGTACCTGGGCACACTGAGATTGAGGGCAACCAAAGGGTTGATAGGATCGCTCGCGAGCATGCAAACCGAGCGGACCTAAACAGAGATCCTGAGGATTTCATGACAGTGATCCCAACGTACTCTGACATACTAAATTACCATAGAGGGACGAGGATCACATATCCACCGCCCCACAATACACTCACTCAACAACAGGCAGTTTACTGGCGAAAGCTGCAGACAGGAACTTTCCCAAATTTACATATACTATGCAAAATGTTCCCAAGTCAATACAGGGACACATGCCCGTGGTGTGGTGCAATACCCACACTTTATCACATCACATGGGAGTGCAATACGAATAAGGAATTCCACAAAATAGAAAATCCGAGTGCGGAGCAGTGGGAGAGCGTGCTCTCCAGCGGCGACCCTAGCCTCCAACGGAAGCTGGTGGATCATGCCCGACGAGCAGCCACGCTCAGTGGTGCCCTGGAATAGGGGCGCCAACCATGCTGGCCGGAGATCTTCATCAACCAATAGAAGATCAAGACAGCCGGCCCGACCGCTGAATTACTCTTTCTAGAGTAATAAAGTTTACTTCCTCCCCCTCCTCCTCCCCCGTTTCTGTA
This sequence comes from Dermacentor albipictus, assembly GCF_038994185.2. NCBI lineage: Eukaryota > Metazoa > Arthropoda > Arachnida > Ixodida > Ixodidae > Dermacentor > Dermacentor albipictus. The sequence goes on along the minus strand of NC_091821.1, from coordinate 178,276,978 downwards.
TGCTTCGCGGTAATTATGCCAGGTCTCTCTCATCAACACCCCATGCGCACTGTTTCAATAGAGGACAGAGGGACAGATGAGTGTTCGAACAGCAAACGCTCGCCACGTTTGAATATATACTAACACAGGAGCTTTGAAAACGCATTTGAATATGCATGCACTTTGACTGTTTTACAGTTTATCGACTTCCCAAAAGCAGAATCGACAGACTTTTCTTTCTTTTTTTCTTTCTCACTTCTGCATTTCGCATCTATCGGCGAAAATTGAGAATTCCGAGAACTATACGGTTATGAAGCGCGCAGCGGAAATCGAAAGAGACAGACATACTATGCGCTCCCTCGATAATTTGAGCGGGGGTGACATCCCCTGAAGTGTCACTTCAGCAGTTGTCTTTCTTTCGTTCTTTCTTTCCTTCTTTTTTAACATAGCATCTCTCCGTATCACAACGATGATGTACGTTGTCGGAAAACACGTCGGACGAAACGAAATGGCAGCTGCGAACAAGCGAGTTTACAGACATCTGTGCCGACATTCAACAGCGCGCTGCTCGGAGTCACAAATGCTGTCCCGCGCTTTTGTGCGACGCCGCTTCCGTTCGAGAATGATGCAGAATAACGCGAAATGAAAAAAAAAAAAAAACGCGAAATGCGGAAACGAGTCGACGTTTGTCGTTCTTCAGATGAACACGTACGAAAACGGGAAGAAATAATTCTGAAGAGATTGACGAGAATCAACCACGCAGGGACACGTTCAACAGCTGTATGGTAACAGTCATATCTGTCACCTTGCGGTACAGGTAGCAGTGTTCTCAGAACTTGCTTTCCGAATGCAGTTGCTGTAAGGAACTTATTCATTTTCGAGCAAAGAAGACAGCAGTATTTAACTCCTGTGGTAGACGTTATCAGTGCAAATGAGGAACGCGAGCGCAGACGAAACGATAGGGAAAGCAATTGGTTTATAGCCACACGATGTTACGATATAACACGCCGCGCATTCGGTGCAATTCACATAGCTTCCCCAGGTAAGGACGTCCGATGCGTCGCCGACTTGCTCTGATGCGAGGTTGATCTCAGGCAGCGATCGGACCTTGCGCGAAAGCAACGAAGAGTGGCTGTATATGTCGGCGCAAGGGCCAAATTCTCAGTTTTTCGTTCGTAAGAACTGTTTGCCATTATTGGAAGGCCGTTTTCGTTAATGGGTATGTCCAAGATTACTATTCACTGACAACTGCTCTTAGGAACAGTTCTATAGCGCAAGAACTACAGTTTGTGAATGTGGGCCGAAGAGCGCCGAATTAAGTCTTTCGTTCTTTTCCATTGGACGACCAGCTTCGCTAATAATATATGCCCGTCATCACGATTGGCTGACGGCTGTTCTTACGAAGAATTCTAGCGTAAGTGCTGTAATATTTATTGGCTCAGGGCCCGTATGCAAACATATGCAAAAACAAAGAAAGAAAGAAACAAAAAAAACAAGGCTCTTACGAACAAAAAGCTTTGTGAATACGGCCTCCAGGCGACAATACCCAAAGCTTTTCGTTTGTATTGACTGTTCGTTACTGACCGACCTTGTTTTTGAATAATATGTTTACTGCTAGAAGTGACCGGCGCGTGTTTTTTACGAACCGCTCTATTGTAAACTCGACCATTATTCACGAAACGGTCTTACGCTAGCCTTGTTCGCAATAGAAAATTGCAGCCAATCTTGATGCTGGACATATTATACTAGCGGAGGCGGCTGGCCAAAGGCAAGAACACTTATGAACCAGATGCTTTGGGAGTGCGCTGTCTGCTCAGCAAATACGGGCGCTGGGATTGAATTCACGAAGCCTTCCGTCCGTCAGAACCGTTATAGTCATTATTGGCCAGTCACGCCGTCCAGCCACCGACTTGACTCGGCGCCCGTTCTTACAAAGAGCTCCGTAGCGCAAGAAATGCTGTGTGGAACAGGTCTCAATGAGCATTGGTGAGCACGAGTGTCTGCAAAAAAGGGCGGACGCACCGATCTTGCCGTTCCTTTTCCAGCGTCCAAGGTGCCTCTGTGAATTCGGACTTGGGTCCCCGCTCCCTGTTCGCGCAAAGAAGAAAAGATAACGTAAGAGGCGGCTCATTATCGACAGCCTTCCTGTCTGGAGAGATTAAAGTCTGGTATAAGTATAGTTGGTATACGTATAGTAACATACAAGCATTAGGACGAAAAGAGCTCACATGAACGGGACAAGATAGGGAGACAGGCAACCTTCTCTAAACCTATATGACTGCGGTTCCTGGCGATGCATGTATGCACGTACGTACACATTCTCTCGCAACTTGCCGTGAGCGACTACGCGTGAAGTTGTGTTTGCTCAGCTGAGGCTTTGCCGTCGTCCCTTAGCTCTTCAATTCGCTCCTCGCGTGCGCGAGAATCGTAGAGACGACATAACAAAAAAGGCCTAGCACGGCATTGCCTCACACCATGCCGCGTCGCGAGCGCTGCTGTGCTGGCAGCGTACCGCCACGCATGCGCGAAAGGAACCCGGCCCGGACCGCAGAATGGCGGTGAGGCACGAGAAGGAGCAGGGGTCCCGTACTCGTGGGCGCCACAGTAGAGGTGACTCGCACGCACTGAGGTCTGACGACAGCGCCCCCAGACGCGCACTGCATGCGTTCGGGCGCACGCTTCACGGCATTGAAAATGATTGAGCAGACGCCCATTTGTCTGGCCGCTTTAAGGCCACGTCACGGAGACAATAGACGGGCCACGACATTCCTCATCCCGGGAATAGAAAGAACCGAAAAATGGAGATCCGCGAGGCAAATAAAGATAAAACAAAAGAAGGCAAGAAAAGCTGCGCCCGTTGTCGCTTGAACGTGCACGCACGCGCGCACACGCAACTAGTGACTCGTCACTTTTGACTTGTTCGACAGGCGCGCAAGCTTCGCCGCACGGACACAGAAGTCTGCTCGTTCATGTGTGCTCTCGGAGGCCCGTTTTCAAGGCGTGCCTTGCGGCGGCGCAAGTTGATTTAGAGCAGCTGGCAACTAAAAGAAGTGCCATCTTCAACAGTAGCCCTGAACACAGGGACAAGCGAAAGAACACAGACTTGTACAGCACATGTCGATGTCATTTCGCTAGTCCCTGTCTTAAGTGGTGCTGTTGAAGATGGATCGCTACCAACTTGCAATCCTAAAGAAAGAGGCGTCATCATCCAGCAACTGCGCTTAAACGTTCCTCTTTACGATCAGCAAGTGCATCGAGGCCCTCAAGGTCTACATAGGAAACATTACAAATTACGGGCCTCGGGCTGCAGTTTCTAACGATCGATTTCATTTACAGCGCGTGAAAGTGTAGCCAATGAAGCAGCATTGTGCAAACCGAAGTAATACCAGCCGCAACCTGTTATACTGTTGTCAGGCAGCGAGGCTACCCTGCAATTGGTGCAATAATAATAATAATATTTTTGGTTTTACGTGCCAAAACCACTTTCTGATTATGAGGCACGCCGTAGTGGAGGACTCCGGAAATTTTGACCACCTGGGGTTCTTTAACGTGCACCTAAATCTAAGCACACGGGTGTTTTCGCATTTCGCCTCCATCGAAATGCGGCCGCCGTGGCCGGGATTCGATCCCGCGACCTCGTGCTCAGCAGCCCAACACCATAGCCACTGAGCAACCACGGCGGGTACAATTGGTGCAAGAGAGGTTGCCCATATAGACTATTCAACGCACGTTAAGTACTGTTAAAGAATTACGCGACATGTGTTTTACCGTCGTTTTCCAGTGGCTATCCTCACACATCGACGTAGCAGGCAACGAAGCTGCTGACAGTCCGCACAGCGTTTGCATTCAGGCCAACGAAGAAACCTCCTCAGCACACAAAAACAGAGGTGAGGCAGGATGTCCTTAGGCCGTTTTCGTTCTTTGTGGTCTTCTCTGCACCAACCTTAAGTGACTAAGCGATTACATAGAACCGAAGCTACCTGCCATCGCATCCGCAAAAGGTCAGTGCAAAATTTAGGAGGGGGGTGTTTCAGGATTATACCATTTGTTAGGCGTGTTGGTAAACTGACTTGGAAAGCGTATTTAGCGCCAGCTAACAAGGACAGAAGGGAGACGATACCACAATGCACCAGCGCACTGTGGTATCGTCTTCCTTCTGTCCTTGCATGTTCGCTGGCGCTAAATACGCTTTTTAAGGAGGTGTTTCACCGCGATACAGAACTGAACTGTGATTGGTGAGATGTATGGGCGGAATATCAGGGCCAAGTGGATGACCCACGGCATGTTGCGCCCTGTTTCAAATCCGTCCTAACTTTTAGTCTTCCCGGTATACGTATCGCGACGGCCTTCAGTCTATATATTGCACATAAGTGGCGCTCGGGTGAAGCAAATGCCGGCAGCTTTAGCAAGGCTAGACCCGCCTGCAGCAAGCAACTCTCCTCATTCTCCTCCTCCATTCTTTTCGCTCTTCGTCACTGGCTCGCATGCCGCCGCGTCACTGTTATCGTTCGTACAGGCCACTCCTTTCCACGCGTGATCAAAAAAGAAAACTTGAAAATGAAATGGTAACGCTGCAATATACGGGACCATCGGTCTCAGTATGCTCGACTGTCAGTTGAGGCACAAGCGAAGAGCGACTTCGCAAGAAAGTAGCTCAAGCGATGGCTGGTGCGGCTACAAAAAGGCACACAGTTCACAGGATTTCGAAGCAGCACGGCAAGTCCAATAAACCGACATGTAGTTCAGCTGACGTTATGGCCTAACAGCGCAATAATGCGATGTGACCACATTTCTGAAGCATTCAGTCCTCAATGGGATGAGAATAAAGATCAAGCAGAGAGAGAGAGAGAGGGAGGGAGAGAGCGGAGGGGAGGGGGAGGTTAATTAGGCATGGTGAATGAGCCCGTACGGCTATCCTGCACTGGGGAAGGGGACTGAAAAGGTGTCTCATAACCGAGGGAATTAGTCGAATTGTCTTAGCAGGCTGGAGGCTGAGCGACCGGGGATGCACCATTGCACCCGCGCTCGTGCTTTGTTTTTGCTCCCAGTTGAGAGAGACGATACCACACGTGTTTCCGTACGTGACAAAAGTGTATGCGAGAGGCTCTTCTGAAGACATGGGTGGATAAGGAGGCTACAACACAGTAGGCGATACCTGTACAGCGGGGCGTGGCTCGCAATGCCAGGAACAGCCAAGTGCGGGTTTTACGCGAACGTGCCTTAAGCTACTGGTCTCGCGACATGAGCCCCACGTCCAGCCGCAAGTGCATAGCCCTGAGGTGTACCCGAAGAAATGAAGGACGAAATATTTTACTACGAAGTGCACTCTCGAGGCTTAAAAAAAAGAAAAAGAGAGAAGAAAAAAGAAGGAAAAGAAAAGAGTGGTGACAATCACGGATTAGCAGGTGAACTGCGCTCGCGCGAGTTTCAGGCCTAGGCTTGGGAAGGTTGTGACTGTTCTGATAAGAGCCACTGATTCGCCTCCAAATATTCCACACATTTATTTCCCAATTTCACAACGTGGGCGCTATAACGGAAAACTATTCCAAACTTTTCTATTCCAATTCTGCAATCAGCCCTCCGCGATTCCTCAAAAGCTTTTTTGGTCCAGCCCCAGTTCACCTGTCTGTCAGGCGACGTCACGAAACCGCGATAGCTCCCCATCTGATATGACGTGTACACACTGATTATGCATGATTTGGACGAACAAAAGAAAAATAGCTACTTCTCATTCGACGCCTTTCCACCATTAGTCCACGGCTATTGGTCAAAAGTTTTCGGGCTGCACCCACTTCAGCTGCCTGTCACGCGACGTCACAAAACCGCAAAAACTCACCTCGTCAAAGTGACGTGAACGCGTTAAAGATACATTAATATGCCGAACAAAACTGGATTTTCTTCTGAATAGCTGCAGGCTGCCCCGTTCCGAAAGGAATGAAAGATGGCGGCCGCCGATCGCTCAGGCACTGGCTACTCGCACCTGCCGGAGAGCATGGGTTTACTTGCATATAATAAATCTTTTTGCATGACCGTGTAACGTTTTCAAACCATTTCGGCACGTTTACGACCTCGTTGTGCCAACTCTTCTTTGCTGAGGATCCGTTTCGCGTCATTCTTAAGCTACCGTTGCATGCCGCCGTGATTGCCGACGAGCCACCGCAAGCTAAGGGAAAGCGGACCAATCGAAGACGCCGACACCACCTTCTTCATCCGGTTATCGATTTTCAATGCAGTGGCTCGGCCCCATTGAAACCCTTTCCAGTTGAACGTGCTCCTCACCTCTTGTAAGCTAATTAGATAAGACAAGTCGCTCAGTGTAGGCAATGTTATTCGTTTTTCAAGCAAACAAAAGCGAGCACCTATGAACGAATAGAGCATTTGATTGATCTGTTCAGACAACCCTGCGGGTGACCGCCCAATGCTTGCGTCGGCGGTTACGCAAACTTGACGTCAGGAGATTGGAATAAAAAACATAATGGAATAGTTTTATGTTATAGAGCCCCGTGTTTCAAACTGATGCAACACTACTTGGGTATTGTAGGGGTTGGAGGACGGACTTCGTGATGAAAACCCAAACTTGGGAGGATTTATTCTACATTATGTACAGGGAGGTGAGCGTCAATTAACAGTCGTACAGTCATTACGGGCCAGCAGCAACTCGGACGCTGCGGCCCGCGGCAAGACGTTCGAGAGAGGTGAGTCAGGGAATCAGGGCATGTCCCAGAATGCTCGGGTCTCTCTGGAAGGCTTCTTATAAACCCTTCGAGCACTGGAAGTCACGTCATGTTCGACCAATAGGAGAGTCCGCTCCGATGACGCCACTTTCAGCCAATGGTAGGCGCCCGTGTCGCGGTGTCACACCTGGCGGCTCTCTGCGGTCTTGCCTCGCAGACTGGCAATGCACTTCTTCTAACGAGGAGAAGGGGAGGGCTGCTCATGCTTCATTGTCCGAGGTCCACCTGCTAATCCCGGCGGCGTACGAACTTGTTGGCACGTGAACTTGTTGCCTTCAACTTGTTTGCTCGGCCGCTCCTCTGGAATGTGCTTTCCTGCTTCTGCATTCCTCAATTAGCTGTGCCGCGTTTCGAAGTGGTTTGGGGAACTCGAAGTAATCGCAGGAAACAGCTCCATATCTAACAGTATGGAATTAATCAGACTAATGGTCGTCTTGTGACAGTAGGGATACTCTTCAGCTTTGAAACTAGCAAATTGATAAATATAATAAGTAGATAACCATGAAACACGCAGTGAAGGAAATTCATGTCAGGCTAACATTACACTTACGTAACAGCAAAAGTCTTACAACGCTCACAAGCTTAGTGAGCTAGAAGACCACTTGGGAAAAGAAGGAGAAATATTAAGTTAAGCTTAATTGGTGCGTGCCTGGAACTCTCAGCAAATATGTTTTTACAGTGATCGAAGACTTGATAAGCAAAAAAAAGAAAAAAAAATGTCCGAGTGGCGAGGTCACCTGAAGTGCTTCCGCACCGGCGTCATAGCAGGCTAGAGCGCACCAGCTCGGGCCAACTGCTCTGCCTTTCCCGTAAACATAATGTGCCTCTTGTTCATTGCGTGTTGTGAGATAAGGAATACGAAGCATTCATAGAGAACCAAAGGCTCAACCCAGCCAGTTTACGCAACTTCTTTCTGCACCAAATTAAGCGGCCAAAATATGCGAAAATACTTCGAAATCCGTTACATCACGGTGACGCACCGGCGCTGCACTTCAACGTGCGAAATTCAGTAAATGGAAGCTCTGTCTTCTTTCTTTTTTTTTCTTCTTTTTCCCTGAAGCAATCAACACTTCCCTCCGAAGCGAATGGAATATAAGTGAATGGACAATTAATCAGCCAGCATTTACGCACATTTTTAAATGTGCGCAAATGCTGGCTGATTAATTGTTTTGCATGCGGCAAATGGAGGAAACAACCTTGCAATAAGTTTCCTATAATTTAGTTCGCTTTCTCGAGGTGAAGGATTTACATCCGCGAAAAGACGGCAAACTCGAGCCCGCCACGCAATGACACCATGACTGCCACGGCTTGTGGGCGAGCCATTGGCTGGCGAGGGTGTGTATACGTGTTAAGCCCTCAATTGTTTCTTTTTTTTTGTTTGTTAAGAAACCATCTCGAACTATCTGATGGAGACGACAACAGGACGAATCACGTCATGTTTATGGCAACACGAGTGTGTTATTAATCAGTTATTGTTCATGAAAATGTAAATCTGCACGTGCCACTTGATACGCGCATATTATTATTAGTTTATTCAGCACGCGTACTGTACTATAGCACCACGATTAAGGGCAGCCAAGAGCCACAAAATGTCTAGAGAAAAAATAAATAAAAAGATTTCGGCGGGACACGGCACGAGCGATGCATTTCTCGTGCTCTGTGATGCACGATGAGGCTAACGAATGTACCATTTATTAGTTCTAAAGGTCAATATAGTAAATGTGGACAGCTGACGTTGCGAAAATCAGAAAAGCACTCTGCTCTCATGAACTATAGCTCCTGCACTATCCTCGATACACGCATACGTTCACTAACAAAAAAAAAAGTAATTTGACAGTCGCTTCAGCATACGCTAAAGAGGATGAAGGCGAACGTCTGCGCGCTGACGAAACATTCATTACATTACTTGACATTTTCATTCTAGCGCGCTGTAACTTCCTATTACTTGTTTTCTCGCACCAAAGGTCGTGGGTTCGAGTGAGTTAATTCTCTATCTTAATTAACTGCGCCTCAAGTTCGCCTTATTAAACACCGAAGGCCGAGGATTCGAGTGCCTTAATTAACTTTACCTTAACTATATATAACTAAATGGTCGTGGGTTCGACTCCCACTAAAGGTCGTGTGGTCGAGTGCCTTAATTAGCCTTATCTTGATTATCACTAAAAGGTCTTGGGTTCGAATCCCCCCAATGGTCGTGGGTTTGACCATCGATGGTGGCACCATCAATGTTGGTGCCATTGAATTTTGGTCTCACCAAAGGTCGAGGGTTACGCTCCGACCAAAGGTCGCGAGTTCGCGTGTCTTAATGAACTCCATATTAATTAGGTGTGTCTTAATTAACTTCGTCTTAATTAACACGAATGGCTGTGGGTTCGACCACCAATTCTGGCGCCATTGAATTTTGGTGCCATAACGCCGGGCGGTCAATTTTTCGTGAACGCCGGACAACGAATTTTTCGACCCATCAGCCACTTAAGAAGCAGCTTTAGCTCGGAACCAACTCGATGCCGCCTAGTCCAATACATGTTAACCCGCCGTGGTTGCTTTGTGTCTATGGCGTTGCGCTGCTACGCATGAGGTCGCGGGATCGAATCCCGGCCACGGCGGCCACATTTCGATGGGGGCGAAATGCGAAACCGCCCGTGTACTTATATATATGTAGGTGTCCGTTAAAGAACCCCAGCTGGTCAAAATTTCCGGAGTCCCCACTACGGCTGCCTCATAATTAGATCGTGGTTTTGGCACGTAAAACCTCATAATTATTTTTTCTAAAATACACGTTAAACGCAGAAAAGCTTTTCTGGGATAACCACTGGTCCAATACTAATTAAATTTGTTGCACTTGAGAGAGAACGTTAAATTCTAGTGACTGTTGGAAGCGGAATTTCGATTTAGTGTCCAAATTTTCTTTAGGGAATTTTCAGAGTTCGGTAAGCTTGAAAAAAAGAAATGAAATGACGAAGTTTACAAATTCGTAGCTCGGCACCTAGAAAAGATATCGAAATTATGTAAACTGCATCCGTTAAAGCCTCCAAAGCGGAGAAATTTGATATCTCAATTCATATCTTGCGTGAATTTTTGTCACCTTTAAAAGGGTTTTGCAAAAGTTCCACTCACAAAATAGTGCTCTATTTGAAAGCCATGTATAATATATCAGTTTTGTCCGCTTTAGAGGTACGGTTAGGTGCAATTTACAGAATCGTGATATAATTTTTTTATTGCTGAGTAACAAGCTTGATAGTGAAGGTTGTTCCCTTCGCCTGCTAGTTTAATTAGCAGGCGATGGTTTACGGAAATTTACACGGCCGATAAAACTATGAACCATAGTTCGGGCAGTTGTCTAATATCTTATCACTATCAACGCTTCGTTGTATACTGCGACCTTTTGTTGTCCTTCCATAAAGTGCAATAAAGGCGTAACCATAGGTTTCCTTAAACTCCACAAAAAATGGCTAGGCAGATAGAATGGCCAATTCATAAAGATTCTTTCTTTTGTTATGACGGTTGAGGGGTTGTTTGTAACCGATATTGCGAAGAGGAAACGTTCTCGAGAACATTGTGGAGCCTCATATGACACACCCGATACTGAGACACAGTTTTGAGCCCTCGAAGCTAGAGGTCGGGGTCACGCCCGCCGCTGCGGTGCGATTGTACGAGCTCGCCCGCGCCACATAGGAATAACGGCAACAGGGACTCGCATTGCTGTCTACACCTACGCTCTCTGCGACGTAGCACGTGCACGCGCTTCGAACAGCGCCAGGCATGGACGGCGTAAATCATTTAAATTTCGCGCTTTTTTTTTAAGCTTTCGTAGGAACCATTGCGGAAATTGAGTCACGTGCTGGCCATTCTAATTAGCGCTCAGCAACGGATTTCCCATTTATTACTGAATCCGCGTTCCAGCAGCTTATATTTGATATTTTTTTTTAAAATAACTGCGGTCGTTAAATTAATTATAAAGTGAAAGAACTCACTCGCATCCAGCTCCAAGACCACTAGCGTCGGCTTCATGCTCAGGCAATGAATCACCGATTTTTCTTTTCCCGAACTTTTTTTTTTCTCTCTCTCTCTCCGCAGCCGTTTGACTTTTCTCTTCTCACATCGGGAAGCGGACCGCGTCCGTGCGCCGAAGTTCGGAACGTCGATTTAAAAAAAAAAAAGAAAGAAAGAAAAAAAGAAAAACTCGCTCAGCCTATGTTCGAGCGGCGCGCTCGGCGGCACCTTCTGGCGAAAAGGTGAGCGTTCCGCCGGCGCCAGCTTTCTCCCCGCGGTCTCCTTCTCCTCGCGCTTCGTGATGCGGGGAGGGTCCCCGCGGCGGCGACAGGGGACACACGCGCGCGCACGCAGCCGGCCAACGCTTCCCGGAATCGGCGATGACGAGCGCGACGACCACAGCGCGTGCACGGCGAGCGCGTCCACCCGCGGGCGACCCCCGATCGGTCGCCCTACGTTCATTCGCCGTTGCTTCTGGCGACGCATCCGCCCCCCCCCCCCCTTCATTGCCCGTGAACCCTCTATTGACTGTTCTTTCAAGCGGCCTTTTCTGTACACGATCCGGTGCGCAGGACGCGCGGAGAGCGCCTTTGTTACGGTCACGCCGGGTCACTCGCTCTGACCTTGGCGTTTGTTTATTCCGGCTAGAGGAAGGAGTTAATTGAGTTCATCCACAGGTGACGATATATCAGGCATTCGTATATAATAATAATAATAATAATAATAATAATAATAATAATAATAATAATAATAATAATAATAATAAACCTTGGCACTGTTGTTGTCACTCATTAAGCCTATGGTTCGCGTGCAATTACGGGATTGTGCAGGAACCGAGTCCATGAGGTTGAATGATAGGAGAAACCGAAATTCTGGAAATGGGACCTATTATTATGCTAACTTCCAATAATGGAAACATTCCATTAGTGAAAAGGATTCCATCGGCTCAGCAAGCTCGCATGTTGTCAGGCAGATAGCAACGAGGAGAGACAACAAGAAGTGGCACGAATCAGGGAACCTGTACTGAAAAGTGCGGTACTTGCGAAAAGGGGGAAAACAAATGAATTTGACGGCGGCAAGAATGGGTGGGATCGATAAGGGAATCCTGGCTGGCGGAGCAAACGTTCCTCAGACTGAATCTTCACCGCGGAAGGAAGAGAAAGTGTCCGCAATCGTCAAATGGCATTAGACTTTTACCCTGCTTTAACGCGAACCAAGCGGGAAGCGGAGTCATCTTGTACCTCTTGACACAGAGGCTACGCGTTTGTGTGCATGCTTGGTAAAGGACGCAAGTGTAGCTGGACGCGTCGATTTACTGTGCCCTTTGCGTTGGTTTATACTTGATGTGTCATCAAGAGGACTTACTTCGTGTGTGCTGGCTTTGCTGAGTGCACAGCTGCATCGCTCTATTTACTTCCCAGAAAAAGCGAAAGCAAGCAACAAATGCTGCGCGCTGATAGGGGGGGGGGGAGGGAGAGGGCGAGCTCTTTAGTGCATCGTACCGTTTGAAAGACGGATGTCAGGAAGGCCCGAGCGTCTGCGCGATCACATGAGTGTGTACGCTTCTAGCTAATAGCGCATGAATTTCCGTTTTGCAGTTTCTGCGAATAGAAGAATCACGCTGTGAAAACGACGGCATAATACTACTTCCAGACCAAATTGAAGAACTGGGAAATGCTTCTTCGGCTTATCCCAAGTTGAATTAAGACATTCGTCTGACATCAGTTACTATAGCCTAGTTCACGTTGCGGCCAGCTGCGTCATAAAGTGAGAATATAGGGAACGGGGGAAAGGCGCCGCTGTTTTCTCCGCGTCTCGGTGGTGAGGTGTAGCGAAGGCCAGCATGGCGGTAGCTTAGAAAAAACGGGTAGACCGCACCATTAAAACCCTTAGGACTACGGTAAAATATATATCCCAAATGATTCGTAGAGTAACTTATCGCCGAAAAGGTGTCAAGGAAACAGAGACGATCCGGCTCGTTCAGGCTTTTGTGCTAAGTCGTCTCACATATTGGCGGCGAGGAGTTACGTAGTCGCCATCTATCGGATCGAAGCGCCTGGCTGGCGTAGTATGAGGGATCACGTGGCGCGCTCCTCATATGTTTTGCTGTCAGCGCTCACTGAAAACACCACGCACGAGCTCTCCCGGACATTTCTGTAAGTACTTTCGAAACGATAAAAGTTTGTTACTGTCTAAATAATAATCATGGGCAAACTGAAAGCACAGAATCGTTTACAGACGCTATCTCTTTACCAAAAACGTACAGTCAACACCACTGCGCGCGATTGCCGCGATGGAGCCTCTCGAACCGGCTTCTTGCGTGAAAGGTAGGTAAACGCTGAGAGCAAACTATGTGAAATATGTTCTTATAGTGTTTGTATAACTGAATGGAGCGTAATAGAATGAAGCCTCAATGCAGCGATCGCACAGATTCGCAGCGACCGACTGCGCGTCTGCATGCTTGTCCGCGCACTGTTTCGCTTTCACCGCGTGCGCGTTTTCGCAACGTGCCATGAGCTTTAGGCCGCAGAATGTGAACATTTGACAGTATACAAGCAACCATTGTTGCGTGGGCGCTGTCAGAGTTGTTAAAAAATAGTTTCATAGTAGAGACTTCGACGGGGACTGTGATGTGCCGTCGCGACCATTCAATCTTTTTTTTTTCCGCTTCTAAATTCTTGGACGTTTCAATATTATTTCTTGAGTTGCGTCGCACTGTATGTTTATCGGTGTTCTCAGCGTGCGATTTCCCGCTGCTTCTTTTTTGTAATCCAGCGCATTAATTCATAACACAAACATGACCATATGCCATACTTTTTTTTTAATGTGCTTCTTACCGCTCCCTTTTCACTCCAGTGAACTTGCCAGTATCTATAGCATCGAAAAGTTCATAGACCAAACCGTCATGACATTAGTCGGGCAGCGGACTCGGGCGAGCGTCTCAGTGCGCGTTTTCCGAACACCACAGACCCGGCGCCGTAGCAGAAATCTTCCTCGCGTCTGTGCTTGCTGCATACCCGAGTTGTAGCCGATGGCTGTTTGCCGGTTTTATGTTTCGCGAGCCAAGCTTCACGCAGCTTCTTGTCCTGCGGCTACGTGTGATTAAGGCTGACACCGGGCTCCGTTGCGTACGCCCGGCACTGCGGCACCGAGCAGTAGTAGCCTACCATGTTGCGCGCCTTCAAAGGCAGCCACTACCTATTGTGGTGCTTTCAAGCGTTGTAAAGGAGACACTCGAATCGAAGCGGGAGAATCTCGCCATTAAATGAGGACCGCAGCGTACGAGGGAATCTCGTTTTCAGCTCGCTTCGGCGCTCCCGAAGCAGCCGACGCGGACGCTATGTCCATGTGAGTGATCCCTAATAGCACGTCACGCCGACGGTGGCGCCAGCTTTTCCAGTGCTGGAGCTCGAGCCCAATAGCCTCCCTTTCCAGGACCCCTTGAAAACAGAACTAAAGGCCCTAGATGCGTTGATCAGAATGTAGGACAAAGCGGCTCTCGGCCTACCACAGGGAACCTCTACTGAGCGCCTGCTGGCCCTCGGGATTCACAATAACTACGAGGAGCTACGGGCAGCGACGCTCATATCTCAACTGGAGAGGCTTAGCTTAACCTCCTCTGGCAGAAAATTACTTTGCCGCATAGGTTACCCTATTCGTCCACAGTATGCGGAAGAAGAACTCGAATCTGAGTTCATGAATCTGAGAATCTGAATCTGAATCTGAGTTCATGAATCTGAGAACATGAGTACGAAATACCACCGGGGTCGTAGAAGTGCTCTAGCTCGAAAGTTAATGCAGCAATTCGGTGGAAACCCGGATACAGTCTACACAGATGTCGCTCGATGTGGTGCTTACAAATACGCCGTCGCAGTGGTAGGAGCGGCGGCAGATCAAGGGCTTGTGACTTGCGCCACAGCTAGAGTTGCATCTGCGAATACCGCAGAAGCTTCAGCCATCGCGCTAGCTATTAAAACTAAGGACGCTCTGGAACAATCGTCGATAACTCTCACAGATTCCCAAGTCGCATGTAGACTCTTCCTCACCGGGAGGCTGCCACACAGCACCACTCACCTACTAGGATCCAACCTAATGCAGAAACACATGATCATCTGGTGCCCGGGTCACGCAGGACTTGAGGGCAATGAGAGAACGAACGACGCAGCTTGTGCTTTTGTTAACCGAGCGCCCGACCACTCTGACGAAAACCCCTTCTTACCACATCCTTGAGCACCAACGGCGCGAGTGTAGAAAGTACAGTCCACCACACCCCAACCTATCCAGGCGGGATTCTTATGACTGGCGCCGAATACAGACGCACACATTTCCAAACATTTATTTGAAGCATGCCATTCACCCAACACTGTACAGCGTTCGCTGTACGTCCTTGGTGCGGAGGCCGGCCAACTCTCGCCCACATTACGTGGTATTGCCAGAACAGGCCGCCCAAAATTAATACACCGAGAATAGCCAGCAAACTTTCCGGAAGGGAGCAGTGGGAGACTTGGCTCGCCAGCGAGGATCGGGAGATGCAACTATCCGCCGTGCCGCTCAAGCCAGTGGGCCCTGGACTAGGGGCGCCACCCACTCGCTTTCTGCACTTTTATTTTTTTGAATAAACGTGTATATATATATATATATATATATATATATATATATATATATATATATATATATATATATATATATATATATATATATATATATATATTATAGACACCTCGTTTGAATAAGGCCACGCATGCGTAGTGATCAGAAAAAAAAAAAACACGTGTCCTTTCAATAAGGGAACGAAATGTACACCGATAAAAATAATGGACACATACGAACCAGTTCTTTTTTATCAATCCGCGTGCATCCATTACGTCGAATTCTGTCTACGGAAAGTTTTGAAGTTTATAGTTATACGTAGCAAACAGGGTGTCCCAGCTAACTTTAGCCAGAGTTTAAAAATATGTGAATGCCACGTAGCTGGACAGATCCAAGGTAATGTTGTTTGCCCTCGCTAGGAGATACTATCTTCTTTTCCTTCCACCAAATTAGTTAATTAGTCTTAATTAATTAATCGTCTATTCAAATATTATGATTACATGAAAAGTGTCAGTGAGAAAATTCTAGAGCAATATGAGAAACTCCCGATACAGCTTTCTGTTGCTCAATACGTGCTACATAAAAGTGTTTTTCCGAGCGAGAAAGAAGCCCGCGAATGCAGGCAAAGTGCCTCGAGCGGCCAGTCGCGCGGCAATTTCGCGTGCCCTAAGGCCCTAAGAAAGGGAAGGCGACAATGATAATTAAATAACGAATGAGGTAAAATGAAAAGTCAGCGCAATATGTACAGGTTGGGGAGGTAAAAGCCGAATAGATTTATCCATTCCGACAAGGAACAATGAAAGTGGCGCCGCTTTTTGGCATAGTAAGTTTATCGCCCGTTATCTACACACATGCACCCCAACTCGCACGGAAACTTACGTCGACTATATAACCAGCGTATCAAGATTAAGGGAATGGGCACACAGTTTAATCAATACGCCGAAGCATGAGTGATGGCGACTACACCGGTAGCACACGAATGTTGGAAGCTGAAGGTTTCGTGACGATCCACTGAGTGAGCGAGTGACTAGCGATAAGTCTTTGCTACAAGCTATTACCTGTAGTACACAGCGTCTGTGCTCCAAGCCTTGTGCGCGGAAAGAACAAATCTACCGCAACTAAGTGCACCCTTGAGCGATTAGGCCGAAAATGAACGATCGGATAGTGACCGCACAGCAGAACTTTACCGAGTCAGAAACATGACAAGTCGTTGCTTCAAAGTGTTTGCCAAATAAAGAACGAAGAGCAAAACACAGTAATACTGATTTCATTCATAAGCGGTAAGTCTGGACAGCTTATAGAATACATTTTTAACCCCGCTTTTAGTATACACGCACCGTATATACGCCGCTTGCGCCGTTTAGACAACGTGTGAGGAGCTCCGAAATTCCTTACATGTCCACTGCAGCTGTGCACAAAGCTTCGTATCGTCCACCCAGTCACTGCCTACGATATACGCCGAAACTGAGGTTTGCTGAGCCTCACCAGGGGGCCATGCACATCCATTGAAAACACGGAGGAAACGGGGGAAGCTGAGGTAAGCAATGGACGCGTCACCACGAGATCAAACATGGCGGCGCCCATGATATCACTGTGAAAAGGGTCTATGAAGTACAAGGCAGAGGACATAAAGCGCTTGTCAGCGTCAGTGGCATCTGACAAATGGTGTCACTTTGACTACGATTCCGTCGTCTCTGTAAGCTGGACATTATAATTAATTAGGCTTTACCGTTTATATAGAGCCACAGTTGCCAGTATGTATAGGTGGTTTCTCCAAGTAGGCTTAAATAACTACACTTGTGAATGCAGCGTTCTGGCGAAATAGACGACACAGAGTTCCAGCTAACGTGGAAGTTAACAAGGAAAGTGCGGGTTGTGCTGAGGGAGGCCCTTTATAGGGAGACGTCTTTGGGAAGTTCACAAAAGGCAGACCACATTCCATTTACTTTTTTTTCTTCTTTATTTCGTGTTGTGCCATTGTCCTTTATTAACAAAAAGGAAGTCACGGCGCGCGCAACCACAGCTGACTGCATGTGGATATATGTAGCTGCACGTCAAGTTGCATCCGCACTCTTCGAAAACTCCGGAGAGGGTTAGAATTGGGTTAGAACTTCTTAGGAAAAGAGAGAAACGGGACAGACAGAGAGAGAAAAACGGGACAGAGAGGAACGCGAGTTGAGAAAAATGCAACTTGAGCTTGAAAGAAAACGTTTGGAGTTGTCTCAAGGAAGTGAAGGCTATCTGGGACGATCAAGTGAGGCAGAATCATACCGCATGGACAGGCTGTTAAAGCCATTTGAGGTCAGGAACGACATAGGCTTCTTCCTAGGAAATTTTGAAAGGACTTGCGAGAAGATGAACTTCGGTCCGAGTACATGGCCACAGCGGTTGCTGTCTATGTTGCCGTGTGAGGCCGCGGAAGTAATCGCCAGACTCAGTGCACAAGATGCATATGATTATGCGAAGGTTAAGGCTAGTCTTTTGAAGAAGTACCGCCTTTGAGCCGAAGCTTTTCGGCAAAAGTTTAGAAGCACAGGCAAGAAGGATAGCGAGGGATATCCGGAGTTTGCATATAGCTTAAAGGCCAACCTAGTCGAGTGGTTGAAAAGCGCGGAAGCGTACGAGACCAGAGACATGATTGTTAAATGCATGTGTCTAGAGCAGTCTTACAAAAGCATCCCACAATCTGTGAAGCTGTGGGTGCAAGACAGAGGAAATGTAAACACTGTGGAAAGGGCGGCTGAATTAGCCAAAGAGTACGCAATGCGTAGAAAGCTGAACGCCGAGGATGGAAATTGGGATGGTCGAAATCTACCGCGGAAACGATTTCCGTTCAAAAAAGGTTCGTAGACTAGACGACCGGAGCCTGTAGACGTGGAGGAAAAGCCCTCAGAAAAGAGCGAGAAGAAATCAAACGGGGAAACCGTATAAAAAGAACAGAAAAGAAAGTTCGAATCTTTTAGACCGATCCGCTGCTATAAGTGCCACAAACTCGGACATATAGCAGTAAACTGCGGGAAGCCTAGCGTAGTTTTCTCCTACGTGGATGAAAAAGACGAGAATATCGAACTTTTAAGCCCATATCTTAACGACCTGCAAGTTAATGGGAAACCATGCCGGGTGCTGCTAGACAGTGCCGCCACTATGTACATTATCCGTCCGTCTCACGTGACGGCAGATGACTTCACTGGAGAAGTAGCATGGATCAAACAGGTTGTAGAAGAACACAGCGTGTGTCTGCCCATGGCCAAAGTCAAAATCAGTGGACCGTTCGGGGAGCTCGTGACTGAGGCTGCAGTTTCCAAATTTTTGTCGCTGCAGTACCCTTACATTTTTTCGAATCGGTCGGATCAGTTACTGTGTGACAAAGGGCTTAATCTGGGAGAGGGCGTGGTACAGGCGTTGACGCGAAGTCAAGCTCGTAAAATCGCTTCGCTTTCGGCTGAAAATGAAAAGGCTGCTCCAGCGGAAGTAGCAAAAGAGGTAATTTCAGTAACTGAATCCGAGCTAGGCTCGAGGGACGAAAAAACGGTTGAGGAAAGCCTGCTAGCTGACCAACTCAATGAGAGCGTATCACTGGGGTGTCATAGTTCACGCCTGCTGGAAGAGCCAGCTGACGCACTCGCAAGCGAGACAGGGTCGTTACTATCACCGGCCCCAAAGAACTTTGATCAGCTCTTACGTGAGGACAGAGAGTCACTGGCAGCCGAGCAAAAGAATGACGACAGCTTAGCTAAATTGCATAACAGAGCTAAAGAAGGCATTGCTAGGCGCAACGTGACGATAGATGAGAGAGGAGGATTGTTGTAACGGCACTACCGAGATCGAAAGGGTAGGATTCTGGATCAGTTAGTCGTACCTACTAAGTACAGGGAGGACCCTTTGAGTCTCTGTCATGGAAATTTGTGGTCTGGCCACCTAGACATAAACAAATCAAAGGAAAGATTGGTTATGGAATACTACTGGCCTGGCTGTTTCAAAGACGTAGAAAACTTTGTAAGATCATGCGACGCCTGCCAGCGCTCGGGTAAACCAAGAAAATCATGGAAAGCTCCATTAAAAGTAGTGTCCTTAATAACAGAACCTTTCAGACGACTTGTGATAGAAACAGTAGGGCCTCTACCAAAGACAAAGTCGGGTTACAGGTACTTATTTACCGTGCTGTGTCCGACTACAAAGTTTCCGGAAGCAATCCCTCTGAAAGAGCTCAGCTCCACCGAAGTAGTAGACGCGCTTTTGACACACGAGTTGGGTTTCCAGCCGAAATTCAGGCGGATCAAGGGTCAGTATTCACCAGCTCACTGACTTACACATTCTCACAAAGGTGCGGGGTAAAGTTCATACACAGTTCCGTCTATCACCCTCAGTCATACAGTGTAGAGAGGTGGCATTCAGTGCTTAAGCGAGATTTGCAGCCGCTCTGTTGCGAGCACAAGGAGGATTGGAAGAATTGTCTTCCGGCCACATTGTTTGTTTTGCGACCTGTAACGTTCTCATGTAGATACCGTAAATAAATCCCATATTCCTCGTTCTCGATGAGAAAAAGTCCTTCCCTTCAACAACGTCCTCAGCGTGGATGAGTTGGACGACGGCATGGGCCAGCTACCAGCTATGTCATGCCCGACCCCAATCCTTACAACGGATAGTTTCAAGGCTGGCAGTCTAACGAAACCAGAAGTGCTGCACCCGCAAGTCAGCGACCGAAACTTGGCTGCTCCGGGATCGCCTGACTCAGTATACACACAGACAGACGACGCTCGAGCAGCCGCTCTTCCGAGACTCGCAACGCCGGAGTGAATCAGCCGACGAACGACTCACACGCGCGCGACCCTTGCAAGCCGCCTCTGCGATCCGATGCACCCGTCGGTGCCTTTGGAGCATACGTCGCCCCACAGGCCGCCGCAGGTTCGCGCGGTGTTTGGAGTGGACGCGCCCCAAACTTGCGTGGAATGTAGTACCGTACTCTACTGTACACGGCACGCATACTCACACGTGTCGACTGATAGGCAAACACGGCGCCGCTTCAGTAGGTATTGGCGAGACCGCATTTTTTATCGACGCTGTTCTCTGAGCAAAGAAACGCTCAATGCTGGCGCGTTCGACTTCTTCGCAATGGCATATAATGTGCATGGTGGACATGTTTATTACGTAGCCTGGTGGCCACAAAATTATTTGATTGATATATAGAGTGTGCTCTCCTTGAAAAAGAAAACTGTCAGCCCAAGTACTCTGTACAGATGGTTAACCAGCGAAGCTGAAACGTACGGCCCCGGTGTTTATCACTGGGTAAATCCCGGCGGTTCATTAAAGTCTTTCTTAATTATTAGTTACGTCCTTGTGTTTCTTCCCCGCCGTGGTTGCTCAGTGGCTGTGGTGTTGGACTGCTGAGCACGAGGTCGCGGGATCGAATCCCGGCCACGGCGGCCGCATTTCGATGGCGGCGAAATGCGAAAACACCCGTGTACTTAGATTTAGGTGCACGTTAAAGAACCCCAGGTGGTCGAAACTTCCTGACTCATCCACTACGGCGTGTCTCATAATCAGAAAGTGGTTTTGACACGTAAGACTCCATAATCTAATTTTAATCTATGTGACTTAATTAATAAATAAATTAATTAATAATTAATTAACGACGACAAACGAGGGAGTAGTGGCACTAGCGCGCCAACGAGCCAGCTGTGGAAGAAGACAGCGACGCTCGAAACAATGCTGATGATGATAGTTTTTCTACACGCGGACACGATAGTGGGGAAAGTAGCCCTTAACAGCTTCGCTGCAAAAAGAAAAAAAAAGAAAGAAAGCTGTGAGCGTAGCAAACGCGGCGTTTTTGTTGGAGAGTTCCTAGGCTATAGGCGGACCTATACTTTGCCTCTCTATATTGACGTGAGTTTCAGAAAACTATTTAACAAACATTCATCAATTACCTTTTTTATTAGAGCAATGGGGAGGGGGGCAGCTTTTATATGGCAAACGTGGATGCAGTCACATTGAAATGCACCCACACTTAAAGAAATATCTGGAAAATCGCCCTTAATTCGAGCTAACCATCATCGAATTTCAACGCTCAACGCAGGCAATATCGGAGCAGCGCGCCCCGCTGTTACGTCAGACGGAAACACCCCGTGACGAAGTGTGCGACGAAGCTTGGATGGT
Organism: Dermacentor albipictus; assembly: GCF_038994185.2. NCBI lineage: Eukaryota > Metazoa > Arthropoda > Arachnida > Ixodida > Ixodidae > Dermacentor > Dermacentor albipictus. The sequence goes on along the minus strand of NC_091821.1, from coordinate 178,255,529 downwards.
GTCATCTCGCGGCAAATAACGACACAGCAGCCGCGGCAGACGCTTGCCGTATCAGTAACTGGCAGCGACTGGCTGCGACGTTCAGTTTCAAACGCCGTCGCGTTTTTCGTCACGGGGCGTGTCTGTATGATATGATAGCGGGGCGGTCTTTTCTACCCTTCCGGCAGTCTCTCTTTTGATATTGCCTGGATTGAGCGTTGAAATGCAATGATGAGTATCCAGAATTAGATGCAATTTTCAATATTAAAAAATGAGAGTGAATTACTATAGCTGCCTCCAAACTTTCCATATGAACAACTGCCCCCAAGCTTCTAATAAAAAGTTAATTATAGATGGTTTGTTAATTAGTCTCCTGAAACTCAGGTTATTAGCGCCAAAGTATGTCTGCCTTGCCCAGGAGCTCCTCTGCAAAAACGCCCGGTTCGCTATGTTCAATTTCATATATATTAAAAAAACAACAACTCTAAGTCGTAAAAAATAATGAACATCATGTATATGTGAAGAAATCAATAAATGCTTGCTCTCCTGCACTGTTCTTGTGCATGCAGGTGTACTGGTACACATATCAGGCCAGAGTGCAATAGACCGACCATTCATAATGGCAAAGCTAGCTTTCCAGCGAGGCAGTTTGCCCAAATAACGACGACGTAGTCATTTTTCCAAGCAGCTTGCCTACAAGCAGTTTGCTCGTATTAGGACACGAACAATGTAGACATGGCTATTGTTATGAAACCATGCGCGTGAGACAAGCGCGAGCTCGTGCAGCTAACAATTCATGCTCATTTGAATCGTGGCCGGTGCCGCCAGTAGTTGGGGTCAAATGTGCACTGCAGAGAAGCACACTAGCGAATAAGGAAGGTGCGCCGCTCACCACTCATGGACTGAAAGGTCTCGCGTATAGCTGACGTGGCCTGAAAGGTTCCATTTTTTATTAAATTTATTCCTTTTCCTTACAATACATCGAGCGCAGTTGGGAGGGACGCAGTTTTGCTGAATTCGTACCTTCAATGGCAAGTTGTGCTAAAATATTAAAGAAATATATGTGCACTTTACTATTCCACAGCTGCTCGTATAACATAAGATATTGTTGCGTTCTGAATACTGGCGTCGCCTTCAAAGGCTCTGCGGAGTGCCGTACTATAGTTCTTCCGTCGAAATAATGTCACGCATAGCATTAAAACTAAAGGCGCTTTTTTTTCTTCATGTTATGTCCCTAAAATGTCATTTCACTACACCTTGAGTTTCGTACGTTAGGCCAGAACTTGTACAGTTATGGTCTATGTTTTCACAAGTTGCAGAAAAGTTTGATCACGATGACGCTTTCTCGAAAACCATGTTTGTTACGAAATCGCCGAAATTTACGCGACCGCCCTCGCATTGAAGCCCACGCGCATACACTCGCATGCAGAAATGAATTTATGCTCAGCCATGGACAGTATACGCCGACTGCAGAACTGAGGGTGTACTGGTAGTCATCACAAGTACGGCGTGTTTCACGCCCGAATTCCAGGTGTTGCCTGGGTTGCGCACACATAGGGCTTTTAGGCTGATACTGTAAACTGAGTGCATATATATTAAAGCTGTTCAGTTGTGTTGTAAGCATAGCAGGCAATATTACACCGGGGCGACAACTGCATGGGCCCCCCGTGCGTGCACTGCATTTGTGCAAAACCCCTTAAACTTCGTAAAGTAGCGACACTCCCCTCCTCCGTCTTCATTCCTCCTCGTTTCTCCTCTCTTTCACGCTCCCTCCTCGACCGTGGCGCCGCCTACACTGCTCGAACGTAGCAACGGCGCCAATATGCGCTCCTCGAGCGAAAATGCCGCTGATGCACGGCGCGAGGGCCCACGTGATGCTATTAGGCCAATAGCGACGCGGCGTCGGCCAGAGCGTGCGAGGAGGAGGCGGTATTCTTCAAAGCCTGGCATTACTTTACGAAGTTTAAGTGGTTTTACATTTGTGAGCAACCGCGCGCCGCGTGGTGGCTAACTGTAGGCCGAGGTTGCGGGTTCGGTTGTCCGTCGTATTTCGTTAAAACGAAATGCAAAAAAAAACCTCGTGTACTTAGGTTTATATGACCACGTTAAAGAAACCCAGGTTGGCAAAAGTAATTCGGATCACTCAACCACGGCGTCCCTCATAAACCACTGTGCACTTTCGGTACTTTAAACACCACAATATTTTTGAGTCGCTCGATAACAGCTTTCATCATGCGCTCGTTAATGCTGACTAGGAGCAAAGGCCACTCACTCGGACGAAAAGTTTAAGCACTTAAACGAGAAAAGTGCTCGTTCGACTTATTTCGCCTCCAGGTGCCGTAATCACGTTACTGCGCTGTAGCCTGTCGCAGGGCTCAAAAGCGCGCGCTGACATATACATCCGAGCGCTGATGTGCTGAACCCGTGTGGGGTGGTATAGGTCGCGTCGGTTCACCAGTCAGGTTCAGATCCATTGCCACCGAGCAGCCACGCGTACACACTTGCTAATCTGAAAATGGCCACAACGGGAAAGAGCGGCGCAACGGAAACAGCGCCCGGACATAACTAGTAGCGCGAGCGATAAACCGAAGACGCTGCGAACAAACTTATCGGGACTGCTCGACGGCGTGCTGCCACTCGCGCCAGGCTTGGCAGGCGACAAGCCTGCAGAGATAAGGATCGTCCAGCACTGCTTGCTGTTTGCACTCCGTCGCGTCGCTGGCCACGCTCGAGTCGCTGACGTTTACTGATCGCGGGCGCCGCTTGGAAGGCGCAGCGTAGACAACTGGCACGGCGTTTCGAGGGCGCCGCGCAGCGTCTTGGGCGCGAAAGCCGCCTAGGCAAGCAGTGTGCGCGCTCGGCAAACAGCGAACGTGCTCGTCGCGCTTGCACGTGCGTCGCCGCTCTCGGCTGCGGACACGAGGCCTACCGGGCTACATGCGAGTCCGCCCGAGGGCGCACACCTGCAAGTCGGGCCAAGCCGTCGCGCGCTCTTTGTTGGCACTGTTTGTCTACGCGCAGCGGCCCCGCATGCGTTCGAGATGAATCCCCGACTGAGGCCTGCGGCACAGAGCAGAGCAACGAGTGTCTGTGCAACACCCGGCTTTACGCGAATCCTCGCTGCACGGCGCCCGAACGCTCGTGAAGAGCTACGTTCTGTTGTGTCAGGCGCGTGTTCATTATAGGACTGTCGCAAGAAAGGAACGCATGCGTTATGCGAACGTTCTGAACTCGCGAGCCAACTTTAGTTGGCAGGCGACGAAAGTCCTTCGTTCTCGTCATCACTTATAACTGCGGAGACAAACGCTCAAAGCGACAGCCAAACAAAATGAAAATCCAAACGCAAAGGAAGAAGAGAGCACGCCACGTATTAGCATGTCCGCGCATTGTTCCCGCGCGCTAGTCATGAAAACTAACGAGAAAAGCAGTATATGCTATAGTCTATATACGCCTGAGGGCGTGATGCGTCGACTGGTGCGAAATCGCCGGACTTGATGAGTTGCGAAAGCGTTCGCGTATGCGCTCTGATTGCATCACGCGCTCCGTGTGCACCAGTCACGACTCACGACGGCTTGTTTAGTTGCGCTCCCCGGCGAGTCGGGTCGTGAACCCAGTGTCGCTCTTTTTGTGGCCGCTATGATGCGAAAGGGAGACATTTCTTATCACATGCCAAGTAGCTGCTTTCTATGCACAGTTCATGTCCAGTGTTGTGCACATTAGTCATACATATAGCCGTATAGCCCTGGGCCATGACCCGCGGCCCAAGGGAATAAGTACCAAGCGTATTCTGACGAAGACCGTGCCACAGCCGAAACGTCGGAAAGTTGCTTTCTTCCTGCATGTGACCACTTCTGGACCACTGGACGTACTGAACTTTCCTTTGGATTATACGTACATCCAAGATACAGCCTGCTACATGCAGCGCATGTGTTCGAGGGAGTCGAACCGCGATCTGAGAGGACTGCGCAGCCGCCACTACCGCCGACTGATGGTGATGATAATGATGATGATAATGACCATATTTATTGGCATCCCTTCTGAAACGGGACGGCAACAATAGTCAACTAGCCGGCGCATTAGCGAATTACGTACATGCAAGCGCTGTTTTAGGGCAACGACAACACCAAAAGTTTAACCGCTATTTGCCGCCAAATTTGGCGAGCAGTCATCTTGCCAATATCGCAAGAAGCTGCGACGCGTTCCTGCATTTCCTTTCTTCTTTTTTTTGACCTTACGTTCTGACATGTACCCATGTTGGCACGTGATTTATTCATTTTCCTTTTAAATTAGCTTTATGCACCCAGCAAACCTGCATACACCTTGAAAATATATATGTTGTTTTCTACTTCTATTTTAACACATCAAATTTATTTCTTTTCAACTGTAAATCACGCGAAACATATATAGCAACAAGCTGTGGAGCATGATGGCGTGCTCTTAGTGGTAGCACTATCTGAAGTGCATTGAGCACTGTCGCTGCACTGCGCTTACGCGTAATACAAAGGTTGTTTTTCGATGTGTGCTTTAATAAAGACTGTGCTTGCACTAGCCTGCTGAACCAGACGGTAAACGTGTCGTGTACTGCGCTCACATACCTTGTATGGCTTAGGTAGCTGAGGCCAACGTTTGTTGGGAAAAAATATATGTAATTTTGACGTCACCAACGGCTGCAGGCAACGTGGTCTGTCTGGCTGGTCTTTCGCCATTTCGTTTGTGATCCAGCAACATATAACGGTGTAAATTATGGGAAAGTTTGACCCTCCCTCGCCCCCAAACCATCCGGCGGCGGCAATTACCCTTACAAAGACTGCCACCACCCTAAAACAAGACTTGGCTCCCTGCTGCCCATCTGTTCGCTGCACCCCCTACCCGGCTTGCCAGATTGCTCCAACCACAGGTAGCCAAATTGGCCTACGCAGTAGCCCAAATGTAGCCAAAAGCGAAACTTTTGGGTAGCCCAAAAGTAGCCAAAAAGCTGTGTCTTTTTGTGACGTCATTTCTTAAGCATATTGAATTAATTTTCGGCAAGAATACCTACATATTTATTTTTCCACGCGTGACCACGCATGACCTCAGCGCGCATCGTGACGGAGACCATGCGGCGCGGAAAACGGGTGCTGCACAAGCGCAAGAAGTGCAGAAATGCAGGCATGCAGGCGAATTCATGATAAGGCAAATGCGGTCATCATTGCAAGTGCACTGTTTTATTTTTCCCAGAGCATCAAAACATCACGAAAAGAACAACACACAAATAGCACCGCGCAATAAACGCGCTAAGCAATGGCATGCATTCAGGCGTTCAGTATTATTACTAGCTTACAGCTCATGATCATTTCGCCTAACACCACACAATGCACTAAACGAAAAACTAAAAAAAATTGCAAGACCAAGTGTAATACAATAGATGGCGGTAGGTACAAAATCTAGTACGATATATAGGCGTTAGAAGGTATGCTATCACTAAGCATCATAGGCTTATTGCGAACTGGAACTGCTTGGTCCGTACAAAATGTCAAAGCTGAAACGGGACAAAAATTCTTGGCCCGGTTTAAAATCCTTGCAGCAGCCTCCGTTCCTGGCCAGGCCAAACTTCAGGTGGAAGAGCGCTACCAATGTCCCGTTCGACATTCTATTTCGAAGGTCGGTTTCAGTGAGCGAGACCTGGCTGAACACTCGTTCGATGGCGGCATATGATACGGATAGTGATAGCAAAGACAGGAGGAGGGTTCGGAGTTGTGTAGGGAATGTATGGCTGTGGTGGCTGTAGGGCAACGGAAGAGGATATGTTCTACGTTGGCGTTGGAGCAGGGGGAATTTGGGCAGGAAGGGTCCGAGCGAATTGCCACGTAGGCGCCATGCGGCAGGCAGAAAATTCGGCAAATTTCGTTTAGGTTCAGCTCGGTGTTTTCCCTCCGTTCTGGCGCCAAGGTCACCCGAGGCGCACCGTCAACGGGAGTTAAAAGCATCGCATGCTTATAACGTAGGACGCTGAACGCTCACATGTGGAGACAGCAACAGTCTATGTTCGCTGGCGCGCGGGTATAGCGTTAGTTCGCGTATGGAGACGTGTTTCCTGAGGCCAGCTTTTTAATTAAAGGTATCAAATGGCCGCGATCCTTGACCTTTTGACATGCATATGTGTTCCCTAACATAGAACTTGCAAATTTTGATTTTGTAGCAGACGCGTTCAATTTCTTTATCCTGCTGTCGTCTGCATTTTGATTCCAGCGTGCTTTTCATTTGTGCTGAACTATACTTACTTTTTTTTTTTACACAGGAAGAAGATGTAGCCCAAAAATAGCCACATAGCCAAAAGGAAAATTCTGACGCCAGCTCGGACAAAAAGTAACCCAATTTGGCTATTAATAGCCTAATCTGGCAACCCTGCCCCTACTTGCGCGGGGCACGGAGAAATGTAGACAGACCACAGGCGCTAAGTGGCTGATTGAGGCAAAGAATGAATGCTTCGCGCTAAAAGCGCCAACTTGTGGCCGTACATAGTGCTCCTTCAGCTAGCGTGTCTACTCTCGAACCCTGGCACGCATGGCAGTACGTATCTATCTACCTTGTTCATGTTATGTATGACACCGAGAGGATGCGGAGCCCAGTAGCTCGAGAGAGAACGCATTAGACTGGAAGCGGATAAATTTACTGAGCTTCAGGTGCGACGAGCTTAAGGTCAGTGCGTGACGCCACAGCTAGGAAGTTTTCTCAAATACTAAGTATCATAAAGCCTATGACGCACTACAGGTGAAGGAAAAAAAAAAGATAGGCCGGGAGAGCACGTTTATACCTCCAATACGTAAGAGGGACTGAGATGAAGAAGATAATGCCAAATGACTTCATGCTCAAATTAGTTTTTGATGTGATTTGTGGGGTGAACTGTTTTCGCGCATTTACGTCACCTGACTGTCTGCCTTTTTCGTTGTTACCTTTTTTTTGTTAAGTGCCCGCTTGTTATGCCATATTTAGTATATACGTCTTCTATGAGAAAAGGAGTAGCCGGTGCGGCCTAACGGCACCAACATCTTCTAAATATCATGTCAAAAAAATAAAGATAATGGAGGTGATGATCTAATGCATCAACGGCGCGTTTCAACATGACATACGTGCGTCATCATCAGTCTCTGTCAAAGACACGAATTCTAGAGCAGGATACAGATAGCGTTACAGTGTATTGTCGCAGTGCCGCAAGGTGCCTTTTTTATGTTAATTGTCATTAGCCGGCATGTCCACTTATATAGGTGACAAGGTTTACATTTTTCGGTTCTGACTTGAAATATTTCTTTAGTATTTTTGCTGGACTGACCGTTTATTTCTTTCTTGACCTGTTGCTGTTGCTATATTTTCTTTATGTGATCCAGGAATCTTCTTTTATATGCAATTCATTTTGTCTCCACGCACAGATTTTTTATGGTACTGTTCCATCGGCGTTTCACTTGAAATGCGTTGCACACACACACACACACACACACACACACACACACACACACACACACACACACACACACACACACACACACACACACACACACACACACACACACACACACACACATATATATATATATATATATATATATATATATATATATATATATATATATATATATATATATATATACGCGCACGCACGCACACGTACGCACACACATATAAACACAAAAACACGCGCACATACATACATACATACATACATACATACATACATACATACATACATACATACATACATACATACATACATACATACATACATACATACATACATACATACATACATACATACATACATACATACATACATACATACATCTTGCTATTGAGTTATAGAGGAAACGGAGAAGTGCTCTTCTAACGTGAGTGCTCCTCTAATATCGACCTCATACGTGTTGGCTTTGAAATAAACAGCAGAATCTAGAGATTTAAAGAAGCGGAACTTGGCCTGGAGTTAAGAAAATTGCCGGAAATTGCATAGGTTGACTATTTCAAAGCACGAAATTTCCAATTGTGGAACTAAATGTGTAAGCAATCTACAAAATTGCGTGATTATAAACGTCCTAATTTATCAGATGTCGTAATCTATAACTGCATGTGCACTTAGCAGCGCTATGGTTTCCGATAGTCGCCGCTCATATTGATACTCGGCTGGTGAGAATGACACTGACTGCTAACAATCCTGGCAAGCCTGGAGGGAGGCTGTGCAAGAGGCCGCAGCTTGCTGCGAAACAAGCAGCGAAGTTGTACTCCCAGCTGCACGCCCAGAGAACGTGTGGGTATAGACGCCGATTACAGGCTTCATTGACAATACTTTCCGGCTTCACTGTGCCGGTATTCGCACAGTCACCTGTCATAACAGGACAGTTCCTGTTTACATTTCAAGCGTTGCCCACTTCCCTCGAACTTGGAGGGCCTGTCTGGCCTCGGTTGCTATCGCAAAGTGGACTACGAGGGAAGTCTAGGCGCTGGAAAATGAATGAATTCTGGGCTTTTACTTGCCAGAACCACGATTTGATTATGAGGCACGCCGGAGTGGGGCACTCCGGATTAATTTTGACCCCCAGGGGATCGTTAACGTGCCCCCAGTGCACGGGACACGGACATTTTTGCATTTCGCCCTCATCGAAATGCGGCCGCCGCGGCCGGGATTCGATCCAGCGACCTCGTGCTTAGCAGCGCAACACCACAGCCGCTATGCCATCGCGGCGAGTCAAAAGCGCTGGAAAACAGCCAGGCGAATAGGAGGGGCCGAAGTGGTTGGCGCTAGCGCTGACGTGACGCTTCGCCTAGATGAGGAGGCGTGCGCGCACTATGGAGTAGAAAGGGTAGGCAACCGCCTCATGGCGCGAGCGATGACGTCACAGCGAAGGGGAGGCAGGGCCTAATCGGCGCGCGCTAGCTCGCAAGTGGCGCGATCATTGAGGTCAAATGCTCGTGGAATGGAGACAGCGCCAGCTGCAGTACATAGTGCAGTGGTTCAGTATCAAAGTGTAATCACAACAAGCACAACATACAGCACTAGTGCCATACGCCAAAATAAAATAGAATTCCGTGGTATGTACAGCTAACAGCAATTAAAAGTTTACGGGATGCGGTTTCCTCTTCAAATGTGAATTCCTGCACTGTTAAGGCATGACACATCGTAATTAATGAATCACTGTGTAGGTGGCGAAGACTACTACATGCTGGAACACTTAATTCGAGGCTGTGTGACCACGCTTTGCGAGAATTCAGCTTCTTGGCAGATCCTGCGTCCCGTAAACTTTGGGGTTGCCTGTACATCTCAAGACGTTTACACCAGGAAACTATCGCTTGATTTAGGCATTGATCCTCCGATGGCTCAGGACCATTTTTTTTCTTTCCATCTTAAGAACCATTCTTGCGTATACGAGCGGGTCCAGGAATACAACGTTGGAATCCGCTATAAGAATAGCGCATAGAACGATGACCGGCTATTTATTTGCATACTTACAACGCCATAACGGACATTAGTGCAAGGGTGAGAAATAGGCATTCCAAATACAAGATTTTTTGTGCGGTGCGCTTTGTTTACTACATCGTAAATTGAAGATATGCGAATACTATAGCCTATATAAAATTATATGGAATCGTAACGATAGGATTTCTTTGACTTACTCAACATCGGTGCAAGTGGACAGGGCTGCATGCGCACAGAAGAGGACCCATGCACCTTGACCAGGCACGCGTCCCGACGCGCCAGGAATCAGCAGGCACTGGCCAACGGCGTTGACCACGCTTGGTCGAGCCTGTGAAAGGATTTCCTCCTGAGTCTCCTGTGTCTCCCGACCCTTGTGACATGTAGCACGGGAGCTTTGTACATTTTCTTTTAAATGCGTGAGCATTTCTATGCCTAGCCAAACGAGGACACCCGCCCGTCCGTCCCTCTGTTACGTAAGACAAATCGCTACAAAGAAATTATGTAGAAAACAAAATAAATTCGAAAGGGAAAACGCTGAAGGTGTCGAGTTTCGCACCTACGATCCCACGTTTAGAAGCCGAGTACGTTGCCCATTGGGCTAAACACACGCTTACAGAAGGTGGATATCCCTGAACCATATGAATATTAGTAAGATACTGATGAGGGCTAGTTGGTTCATACTTAGAACTTAGGTTAAACAGCGCGAAAAAGACTAGGACACAAGGAAACAAATACCACAGACAGCGCTTGCCTGTGGTATTTGTTTCCTTGTATACTCGTCTTTTTCGCGCTGTTTCACCTCAGTTCTACATATGAATATGTTATTCCTGCGGTAGAAAGCAAATGTCAAAGGAGGACAGTTTCCACGAATACTTTGTTAAAAGATTTGGTGGTGGTGGAATAAATGCCATCTCTAGGGCCACATCAAGAGCTGATTTGGAGCATTGCAGACATCGGGAAAATTTTGATATTGCGAAAATTTAATGCCAAACACGTTCCCCGATGCGTTTCGGTGGTCGCGGGATGCGCCTTCCGTTGTGGGGTCGTTCCTTCGCCCATGGAGTTTCATGCAATAATCACTAAGGGCAATGGAGGCGCTTCAGCCAGCATGAGGAATTACGGGAAGTGCACGGATTTGCCTAAACTTCGTCCTTCTGGCTTCAAGGCCAGCTTCGTGACTATATAAACACGTCATTTTCACCAAGGTACTGCGTAATAACTAATTCAATAAACATTATTAAAATTGTCCGAAGGCAGGACTCGGACACAGGACCTCTAGCACAGAAGTCCGATATTGAAACCATTAGGCCACGGACGCATGCATTGACAAGCGACACAGAACTCCCGAAAGAATTTATTGCGGGCACGCCAGTGCCTCGAGACGCTTGGCACGTTTCGATTTGGCCAACTCGACAAGCTGTCGCGAGTAACGAGTGTGCGTGTTCGCAGCGTCTTCTGCACTTCGAAAAGTATACTAGATTGCTCTGAAATTTACGACAGTGAAGGCATATAAAGAGTAATAAACAAAGCCACAAGAACGTCTGAATCCACAAGCACGGAGATCAGACAAATACATGTCCTTCCTATCATTCCCACGGTGGCTGAACGATTGCAGGGCCAGAGTTCCCTCTAGTATTTATTGTAGGAAACTATGTGCCTTCACTGGCCAAAATGCCACCGATCTCTGAGGGCACATGCGCTTCACGTCGCGCTACACAGACAGATAAGCAGTCAATGAGTTGATGAGGATGATAAGGAGTGATGAGGGGTTATATGGGTCTCGATCACCACGGTAGATAATGGCTCGACGCGGATGGATAAGGTGCTAAAAAGCGATAAGGGCTTATAATGGGCGGGAATATTCTGATAAGGATTCTTATAAAGAGCGAAGAAGTTTTTGACAGTGAGTTCGTTACAGGAAACTACGACGTTTTTCGAAAAGATCGTGATCGAAGAGAAGGAGGCGTAGCGGTTCTTTCCAAATCTTCATTACATGTTATAGCAATGCCTGACGTAACAGGCGTGGAAAGCCTGTTTTGCAAACTTTACATAAATAAAGTCGGTTACCTTTTAGGAGCAGATTACAGGCCTCCGAATTCATCTGCCACAATATTTGAACAGCTGAACGAGTATATTCATCGCCACATAAAGCCTGAAGACAAAGTGATTCTGACAGGTGATTTTAACCTTCCCAATCTGCTCTGGAACACCTTTTCAATAACCAGTGCCAAAAGTGTCGAGAATGAAATGTTAAACATTGTGTTCAATTTCGACCTCTTACAAGTTGTAAATGAGGCAACCAGAATTCAAAACGGTTCTGAGTCAATCCTTGATCTGTTCCTTGTAAATGGGAATATTAAAGACAAAGTGATCTGCAGCGTCACCTCCGGCGTTTCAGATCGCAAAGCAGTAGTCTTGACGTCAGAGGGCGAAGCATTGGAACAGTGAGGCGGTGTCAAGTTTCCTAATTTTCCTAAAGCAGAAGACGAGTCTATTCTTGATGCTCTCAGTTTTAATTATGACTCTTCCAGAAACAACGCTTGTTCGGTGAATGACTTGTGGCTTTTTTTTTTTTCAAGGGGGTGATTCACGAACGCATTCAGCGTTTCGTGCCAAGGATAGCTAAAAAACAACTTTCGTAATCCATGGATTACGAAAGAAGAGAGCGTGAACGACAAACAGGTCTGACTTGAAACTAATGGTGGAACAGATATCGGAAGAGGTGAAGAACAAGATTGCGCATGATAAGAAAAACTATTTCGATACAACACTGCCATCCATTATAAAAATGTCACCCGAAAAATTTTGGAGGTTGGTGAGCCCGAAGTCTCGCTCTAACGACGGATGTATAGTTTATGGTCGTTGCGTGCAGGATGATGCAGGGGCTTCGACGGCACTCAATAAAAATTTCAAAGACACATTTGCGCAAGAAGACGGCCGTTTTCCGCCTTTTGAAGTGTCCGTACCTCCTATTCCTGATGTGGTAATAAGTGAACATGGCATCTTAAATCTGCTGTTGAACCTTGAGGTACAAAAATCTCCTGGACGAGACAATATCCCAAATGCTTCCTTGAAACGTTATGCTGAGTGGCATGCAAAATACTTACGTGTTCTGTACACTAGATGTTTAAACGAAGATGCACTACCTGATGATTGGCGGGATACCAGAATCAAGCCTTTGCATAAATCTGGTGACAAAACACTCATTAAGAATTGCCGTCCAATTTCGCTAACCTCAACAGCTTGTAAAATCTTAGAGCATATCATTCACAAACATATAACTGCTTTTAGTGAGGAACATAAGCTACTTACCTGTATGCAGCACGGCTTTAGGCGAGGATTTTCAACTAATACCCAACTTGTCGAAATCATTCATGAGTTTGCAGCAGCCGTAAACGAGGGTAAACGAACAGATGTAATTTTCATGGATTTCCGTAAGGCATTCGATAAAGTCTCGCATAACAAATTGTTGTATAAACTAAGCTACATTCTGCAAAATGAACTACTCGCCTGGATAAGGAATTATTTGACTAACCGACGTCAGTTTGTAACACTACATTCAGCCAGTTCAGATAAAGTGCCCGTTGATTCTGGCGTCCCCCAAGGATCAGTTCTTGGTCCGCTTCTGTTTTTACTTTATATAAATGAAATTGTGGATCAGATTTCTGTGGGTATTAGGCTGTACGCTGATGACTGTGTCCTGTACGAAAAAATTTCCTCTGTTGGCGATCAAATTAGACTAAATGATGCTTTTAAAGACAGTAGCATGGTGCAATGAATGGCAAATGGAAATTAACTTCTATAAAACCGTCTTTGTGAGGGTATCGTTAAAAAATAACCCTTTATCGTACGACTACAATGCCGAAAACATCAGGCTTTATGAGATAACCGCATATAAATACTTTCGCCTCTGAATTACTAACACTCTCTCGTGAAACAAACATGTTGACATTGTCACAGCAAACTGCCTTCGAAAACTATTTTAACGCGATAGCGTTAAGGAGCTCGTGTCGCAGAAAAGCCGGTGTCGTCGGCGTCGGTGTCGGCGTCGGCGTTTGCGGCGTTGACCGTGAGCGATAAATCACGGCAGGCGCTTCATAAATAAAAAGCAACTTCCAAGATTGGCCCGGTGGGAATCGAACCAGGGTCTCCGGAGTGTGAGACGGAAACGCTATCACTCAGCCACGAGTTCGATGCTTCCAAGCGGTGCAAACGCGCCTCTAGTGAATGCGGTGTTGCCTTCGAAACGAGCCGTGGAAAGTTATACTGCGGTGTATATCGGTAATTATGAACATGTAACGTACAGAAGTCACAATTACACGAGTTGCGAAGTGCGTTTCCGCTGCATTTCTTCTGCGCTTTCCGCACACGCAGAGCCATCTTGCGGCAAACACAGAAGACCCCCTCCTCTCAATGTACGGTGCTGCCCCGACAGGAGGCGCGCCGCGCGCGCATTGGGACCGCTGCCAGGCGCGTCGCAGGACTCCCTCTCCCCTGACGACGCTTCGCCGTGCTCCCGGTTTAGATTACTATCTATCTCTCCGCCCGTGCCGATCACGACGTTTGGCTGGCGTAGATCGTTTCCCCTCCGAGACACCGAGTTCTTTGGTTCGTTCCGTTCGCTCAGGCGCACGTTTCGTTGCCGCGCCGAACGCTGCGTTGCTCGACGCTCACCGCGTGATAGGTGGGCGCTAAGTCCGATGCGGGGCGCATCGTAAGTGATCGCTGTGCCGTAGCGCATTGTCTTATACCCCTTGGCGGGTCGACGGGAACGCTGTCGCGTCCCACTCTTGAAGGCGAAGCTTAAGCGTCCTCCAATTTTTTCCTGAGACGCTCTCTAAAATTTGCTACGCCTCCTGTGCGTCTTCTTTCTTACAATGCCATCATTCGACCAATGTTGGAATACGCAGTTGTCATATGGGATACCTTTACTAAAAGAAACATCACTAAACTAGAAAAAGTTCAAGAAAGGGCTCTACGATTCATATTTAATTGGTATGGCCGCACTTCAGTTACAGAGCTCCTCAAGAGAAGTGGATTGCCATATCTGTGACGCAAAGGAGCCGAACTTGCCGTTTAAAATTTTTATTTCAGCTCATAAAAGGGCACTACAACATTGATACATCATGCTTTATCAGTTCTACTGGTTATGCTACACGTCATCGACACTCACAGACAATAACACCGTTAACTACTAAAAACAATTGCTTCAAATTTTCCTTTTTCCTAGAACTATTGTTGAATGGATCAACCTTACTGATGACGTTGTAACCCAATGCTCACTGCCATTATTTGAGTCGCATCTATGTTTATGTAGCGAGTGATTTACTGTGCGTGGTCCAGTAACTGCTTGCCTTTGCGCATCGCGAGTGACCTATGTTATGTACCGCTGTGTATTTTACTCAGAATTTTCCATTTCACTTTGTATGCACCCTGCTAAGGTCCCGGAAACAGGACCGCAGAATCAATCAATCAATCAATCAATCAACCAATCAATCAATCAATCAATCAATCAATCAATCAATCAATCAATGAAAATAAGCACCAATAAGGGTTGATAAGGGTCGGACCATGTCCGACAAGATTAATAAGGACAAATAAGGGTTGATAAGGAATGGATCAATTTCGATAAGGTTGATACCAAACGATAAGGGTTGATAAGGCTTGGATCGAGTCCAATGAGGTTGATAACGATAACAAACAATAGGGGTTGATAAAGGTCGGATCTAGTACGATAAGGCTGATAATGACCGATAAGGGTTGACAAGTGTTTATACTGGTCGGATCAAGTTTCATAAAATTGATAATGACACCGGGCTGCCTGGAGATGAGCAAGTGGCACAATGCTTACGCACACTTAGGCAACTCCCAGAGGAGTTTCTGTGTGAATTTCGCTGTTGTTATAGTAACTGTCAGATGTTTTTATTTTTTCGTAGTTCTCGTGAAAACTTTGAAATGCAGCTTTTTCCCGCATTTCCTTTCTCGCTCGTGAGATCACGAAATCGCGAACGCTATTTTATCACCTAGAAAGCTGGCCTACTTTGGACAATATGAGCTGACGAGCGTATAGCTCTGTCAACTGTCTTCATGGCCTTGATTAACGTTTAAGGGTGACAAAAAAGGATCTGTTATTTTGGTCAAATTTTGTGATTCGCCACAATGTCAGCGTAAGACGTTTTTTTTTTCTTTTTTCGTGCAAGGAAAGTAAACTTTGCTGCATGGACATGGGGAAACGCGTGATGTGTTCAATTTTTTTTTAAGGCATCGGGACTACCGATTATTTCACCAAGCTTTTAATTCGCAAGTGTTCTTTGCGACTGGCCGGTCGCCTTCGCTAACGATACGTGTCCGGCATCAGAATTGTCTGGAATTTGCTTTCACGAATAATTCAAGCGTAAGAGCTTTTTCTGATTACGGGCGAGGATCATCGCTTAGCAGGTCAAGTCAATGATGTCAACAAGGGTCGCGCTTAATTAGCAAGAAAAGTAAGAGGAAAGTGAAGAGGAATAAGAATTTTGCTATACGGGTGCAGATCTGCGGGCGGTCGAAGCCTTGCAAATGCTGCCGGCAAGGGTTCAGCCCGAGCGCCGCCTTTTAGATGAGTCACGCGCAGACCGCTCAGCGAATATGAAAGCTTAGGCGTGCACGGAGCTCACCCCTGTTTATACCAGTGCACGGGCCGTTTGTTTCTTTCTGGCCCGGGCCCGGCTTGAGGCCAAACGTACCATGCGCTGGTCCGCCCAAGCCTGGCCCGGGCCTGAAAGATTCGGGCCCGTACCTCGCCCGGCCCGGTACGGCCTTTTAATCCTTACCGAATCATGGCCCAGGTCTTGGTTATTGTGGGGATACCAACCGCAGCCAGATTCTTTCCTAGAGACAAATTTGACTGTGTCAGGTTTTCCATTGGAATTGTTGCTGACAAGTGAACAGGTAGAAGAGAAAGAAAGAATACATCGTCTGTTCGTTATGCACGTTCGAAACTGTGATATGAACGCCCGTACTACATTTCCCAAATAGCTGAGCAGCAATATATAACGAAGGCATAGGTAACTACTCTTGTAAACTTTCGTGATTTACAAGAGTAGTTGATTGAAGAGGAATTGGTTTGTGGAAACACATCCACTGCATTATTTTTGGTCATGAAATCTGGGCCGTCCATAGAGCACGATGCGGCGGCCAGGCTCGGCCTCCCCGTCCCAACGTGGGGCCGGCCCGCTGCGCGACAATCGCGTATCTCAGGACTCACAATAAAGTTTTTTTTTTCCATCCATCCATCCATTTATTAAGGCAGCATATGACTCCATCTATCATAAAGCAATACTTCGCGCTTTGAAAACCCTTGGTCTTGGACGACGGCTTTATGCATGGATTGCAGACTATCTTCAAGGACGCCAACTTTTCACGTGTGCTCCGTATGGCCCCACTGTGCTTTATGCCGTCGAGAAGGGAGCGTCTTGAGGAGCTGTGTTAAGCCTGGTATTAATTAATTTAGTCCTCGTCTATCTGAGAAGAAACCCGAATCGTGGCGTCAGAATCAAACTGTATGCGGACGACATCTGCATTTAGAGAGCGGCGCGTTTCCGCAGTACCACCCAACAACGTCTCCAGAGAGCGCTGGCAAATATATCGGCCTAACTAAATTCGAGCAGTCTGAAATTGTCCTACGATAAAAGCGTTGTTATGGCCCTATGCTTGCGTTGTTATGTTCACGCGGAGGCGTATGGAAAAATACCAACCAGTGTTGGCTGGTCGCACACTTCCATACGTCAGGACAGGAAAGTTCCTTGAAGTGAAGATCGACAGGAATCTCACATGATCGCCTCAAGTGAAAAAAAAAAAAAACTGAGAAGATTTCCTCAGCGTTGCACGTATTCCAATCTTTAGCCGGATCACAGTGGGGCAGCAACTGTAGATCAAGGGTGCTATAACGTAAAGCTATTCCAAACTTTTCAATTCCAAATCTGCAATCAGACCTCCGCGATTGGTCAAACACTTTTTTCGACCACCCCCACTTCGCATGTCTGTCACGAGACGTCACGAAAACTGCGATTGCTCCCCATCTGATATGACGTTTACACACTGATTATGCATGATTGGACCGAACAAAAGAAAAATAGTTATTTCTGATTCGAAGCATTTTCGTCAGTAGCCCTCGGCTATCGGCCAAACGTTTTCGGGTTTCATCCACTTCACCTGCCTGTCACGCGACGTCACAAAACCGCGAAAACTCACCGCGTCAAAGTGACGTGTACGCTTTAAAGATGCATTAATATGCCGAACAAAACTACATTTTTTTTTCTGTATAGCCGCAGGCTGCTCCGTTCCGAAAGGAATAAAGATGGCTGCCGCCGATCGCTCAGGCATTGGCTACTCGCACCTGCCGGAGATCATAGGTTTATTTGCGTATAATAAAACTTTTGGCGTGTCAGCGTATCGTTTTCGAGCACTTTCGGCGCGTTTACGACCTCGCTCTGCCAACTCTTCTTTGCTGAGGATCCGTTTTAGCGGCATTCTTAACCTTCCCTTGCATGCCACCGCAATTTTCGACCAGCCACCACAAGCTAAGCAAGCGAAAGCGGACCAGTCGCAGACGCCCGCATCACCCTCTTCATTCGGTTGTCGATTTTCAGTACACTGGCTCGGCCCCACCAAATCTGTCTCCACTTGAGCGTGCTTCTCGCCTCTTGTCAGCCAATTAGATAAGACAAGCCGCTCAGTGTAGGCAATGTTATTCGCCTTTAAAGCAAACAAAAGTTGTCTTCTATGAACGAAGAGAGCGTTTGATTTGTCTGTTCAGACAACCCTGCGAGTCACCGCCCTACGCTTGCGTCGACAGTTACGCAAATTTTATGTCAGGAGATTGGAATAAAAACATATTGGAATAGTTTTACGTTATAGGGTCCCAATTGTGCTCTTCCATAAGGCCTACGTTGACGGGACACTACGGTATTACCTACCGATCCTGCACAAAATAACTCCCACAAACAAGAGAAAACTTGAGGCAGCACGAAACAACTGTCTTCGAGTATGTATTGGCCTATTCCGAAGGGGTCGTCCCGCTCACGAACTGTAGCAGAAGCTGGATGCCTGCCTGTTGTAGTGATATTTTCGCAGGAGACACTTCGGATTCACCTCAGACACGTCATTCATAGGAAGCTCCACTTTAAAAAGGATATTTCTAGGACGCATGCAACATCTAGCTTTGGACAGGCCGTTGGAAGCACATCTATTCTGATTCCTTCCCAGGCGTAATAAATTATGCCACGAAACTTATCACCCTCGGTGCTGTCACCACTGAAAGTCGTGCCATGTATCCCTGCAACCAATGCGAAAAAAATAATGTCCCAAGCAGGACCCATCTGACAGCTTTGGAATATATGCACAAAGAATACGCAGCCGCAACGCACATTTTCATAAATGGCTCTAAAGCTCAACGCCGCTCATCGTGCGGACTTTGTGTGCCCTCTACAGGGCAACGATTCACGTTTCGTATTGAGCGAGCGACATCATCTACGTCAGCTGAGCTATATGGCATTAAGGAGGCCCTTGTGTATGTACTTCTTACAGCAGCCGCCAAAGACGTGGGTGATATTCCTGGATTCGAAAGCAACCCTACAATGTATATGGAACAGGCACAAGCGATGTAATATAACCAAGCTGCAGTATTTGACATTGCTTATCTTCATCACAAGGCTAGGATTGCTGGGCATTGTGTCACGTTTCAGTGGATACCTAGCCATGCCGGGTATTTCGGGAAACGAAAAAGCGGATGAAGGTGCCCGAAGTGGACTCCAATATAGACATTTCAGAATAATATTTTTTTACGAAGGCCGACGCTTCGGATACGGCAAGAAAATATGCCTATCAAGAAAAAGACCACGTATGGAATCTGCCGTTTCACCAAGATAGCTTTCTCCGTTATATTGACCCAGAAGTGAGATCGAAAATTCCACGACCACTTCCTCAACATTTAGAGACATTGTACCATCGTATTCGACTGAACGTGGCATACTCGAACAATTATCTGTGCTGCATAGAGCATACCCCTAATCCCTACTGTCATAACTGTGGCAGCTTAGAGACAGTGGAGCACATACTACTTGAATGCCCCAAGTGCCGCTACGAGCGACAATCTTTTGAGCGACAAATGGAAATGATTTGCCGCGATCCGTTAACGTTACCCAGCATCTTAGATCCAATACCCGGCCCTTCAAAATAGAGGCGGGTTTTGGATTTGTTGTTAAAATACCTGTCAGGAATCGGTCTAATCAGAAAGTTTTAAAGAATCACCATTTCATATAGAAAAGCGTAAATTTACCCACCATCTCACCTGTAAATAGTGGTATCAGGTCCCCTTGCGCATTGTATATGTATGTATGTGGAAAGTAATTAATTAATTAATTAATTAATTAATTAATTCGCTTTTCACTCTCCTCTGGAATTCTTTAATCCCATTCTCCCATGCCTATACCAAGTAGCATGCCAGCGGTTGCATACGCGCCGTCAAAAATATCTGTTTTTTTTTAAATAAAGAGCCTCTATCTCTCTACTTTTGTGCATACCGCTAACCATTTAATCTCTCTTGACGCTTGGAGAACAACTTGGACCGTACCATGGTACTTGATTCGAGGGAATCAAGTGGACAGGAATATAAATTTTTAGATGCAGTGGTCTACAGGCTTTCTGAATTTCGCAATACACTGCTGTTAAAAACTTTTCTAGCTCTATTTCATATAAACAGGTAACACACAAGGGTAACGCTCATGTCACATGGAACAAGGAATTTTCATTGCTTAAGTATTCGTGTTTCGTAATATGAGATAATTTCGACGCTGTCTACTTTTGTTTTAACATGTGCGTTAAGTACAGTGCATGTAGAGCGCAGACAACAGAGCTTATTTTTTTTCTCCGCCAAGTGAAGACGTTGTACTTCTTCGTGGGTGGTCATTCCCAGTTAACCGTCGCAGTGCAAGAAAGAACCAATTCAAGTCAATGAACACAAGTGTCGCGCCATTTAACGTGTGAAAACTTGGTTAATAAATTGCGTTAAGAGATTATTGTTTTTTTTTGGCGTTGTCTTTTGTTTCCCCTATCCACTTCGTCAACTGTGCAAGGTTTTGCAGCAAATGCGTTAATATGTTATAATTGGATAAGCGGTGGGGATGGCAGGATAAAAGCAGCATAAAGGCAGCTTGACTGGTCCCACCTCCCCTTTTTTGGAGTATTTATGGAAGAATACTTGAAAGTCGGAATTCAATTATATTGGTTTAATTATGTGAGAAACTGCGATACATTATTCAACTCTCTGGAACAAAGATTGAAGAAATTAAATGAGAACTAGTAGCGGGTTGCACCACGCTTTAGCGAGCAACGTAATTTGCGAACCTATATTCCAGAATTTTTTCGCTAATGAGTTCTTTTATTGCTCTAGGAAAGCGTTTATTATGTGTTCCAAGTTTGTTCTTGTACAAAAGTGCTGGCAGGTAAAGCAATGCTAGGCGGCACATTATTCCTTTCTACGGATACGGAGGGCGTATAGCCAAGCCCCGTCCGTTCAAAAATATTTTCACGCGTTTCTCGCCGCATTACAACTACACATCTCGCCAGTGCAGCCTGCCTTCTCCGCTGTCTTTCTCCACTACGGTGCAGCGCAACTCGCAACACTTGGCCAGTCATTCTCAGCGCTCCATATAATTTTGTTTAAATCTTTCTATTCATTGTAGAACGTGCTGTGAACTTGCCTTGCACAAGCTGTTCAAACAAACCTACCATCGGTGGCTTTTGCATTCAATGAAGCTTTATAGAGCGCACATCCTAACAGTATAGGGTCAAAGAAAAGTTCACAAAAGACTGGAAAGCACGAAAGGTCGAACGCGAGTGCTGCAGAAATACGGTTACAAACAACTAAATTGTGCGAAGCGCCTTGTACAACCTGAACAAGGCAGTGAAAAAAACATCTATCTATCTATCTATCTATCTATCTATCTATCTATCTATCTATCTATCTATCTATCTATCTATCTATCTATCTATCTATCTATCTATCTATCTATCTATCTATCTATCTATCTATCTATCTATCTATCTATCTATCTATCTATCTATCTATCTATCTATCTATCTATCTATCTATCTATCTATCTATCTATCTATCTATCTATCTATCTATCTATCTATCTATCTATCTATCTATCTATCTATCTATCTATCTATCTATCTATCTATCTATCTATCTATCTATCTATCTATCTATCTATCTATCGTTGCGACACAACAGGCGCTGATGCGACATGGCGCAAAGGAAGACGAAGACGCGGGCATCTGGGCTTAGAACGAGCTGGTTACCATCGTGGTCTCTGGCTGCGCTGCTCTTGTAAATACAACGTAGTTAGTTCCTTTGTTTGTGTCTCTCTGCACGTAACACTATATATATATATATATATATATATATATATATATATATATATATATATATATATATATATATATATATATATATATATATATATATATATATATATATATATATATATATATATATATATATATATATGTATGTATGTATTCCTTTATCTGCAGGTCTACAAATCTATTGAGCTATTGTGCGACCCTCCTCTGCCTTTGGGCATGGCTCTGAGCACTGCCTGTTTTCAATATGCAACGGAAACGTGCCTCGTGTTATGCGTTACGTAATTGAAACACTGTGTACTGAATTTCTGTAATGGAAAGAAATTCTGCGTCCGGTATCTGCGTTGGTCCGTATATAAAGTAGAACTTGTGAGTCGCGAAATGCGGCACAATACAATCTTTTGAGCAGGCGAATGTCGGCTGTTCCTTCTTCTACTTTTTTCTTCCTTCCCCAGATTACCCGTTCTGCGCTTCCGACCACACATACAATGCCAGACAGTATGACAAACGGGGTACTTTCAGGGGCCGGTGAAGAGCTCGGTGCTACAGCGTGCCGAATAAATGTGAGACATAGGTATGCAGCACGAACCTAATGTTTAAATCGGATCCCGCATTCGCAAGCACAAGAAGAGGTTAGGTCGCACACAGCCCGTGTAAGAACTCTGATTCAAAGTCTATTGAAACTAAGAGAGACTCGGGAATAAGTTCCCGAAACGGCTAAATGGAAGGGTAGAAATTCGGCCTTGTTCGAAAATTCGCCTCTAAACGGAGGCGAATTTCCTGCTGCACGCTGACCATAACCTCCTAATTGTTTCGCCCAGCAATTCGGATATACGGCGTTGACAATCTAGTGCGTGATAGCAACGGTTTCCCGTGTTATATAACATACAGGACACTTACATGAACAAGAAAAATTACAGTCGAATTGGATCGTCGGGTTGAAATTCGTCTGTCAGGACCAGCAGTGTAGTCGGGTCGGGTTGGGTCAGCTTGCTTGCGCTGGGTGCACAGGTCCACTCATCCCGGCCCGCTTGCAGTCCGCATCACGCGAAGCCCGCAAAAGCGCTGGCCGAGTCATCTGCTCGTATTACGCGGTGCTCGCACCCTGCTCTGTTCTACGCCCCGGCGCCGAAAAGCGCTGCGATCTCGGTGCGACGGGATCGAGTTCGTGCAAACTCTGCCCTGTCGGGTCGGGTGGAGCCCCTCGCGTCGAGTTCACCTAAGAGAAACTATACCTCGATTAGGCGCACATGTATACACTGAAAAGGCGAAGCGTTCTACGGGGACGCGTCTAATGCGAAGCAAAAAAAAAGCTTTCATTTAGCGAAGGCAATGACTTTTCCTGCACTCCTCACACACTTCAGGCGCCGCTAACTTGAAAGAGAAAGAAGCATTCGTTTGGAGATAAACTAACGCGCGTCGTAAGCGTGTGCTCAGAAACGTCAATGTACGGTGTGAGCTCCGTGTAAAGCTAAAAGCACCGGCAGAGTACCTGCGGTAGCACGTATAGACCCTTTTTGTCCACGCTGTGGCAGCAGTGCATTCATGTCCCCAGAAACTTCCGGTCATGCATTTCTGATAATCAAGTTAGCCAAGAAAACGGAAGTATTTTGTCGCATAGTTTGTGCTGTAGGCACATATTCTTCATGTGTTCAGATATAAAGAAAGTGCGCCATGCGTCGATCTCATGTATGGGCCTTTTTTTTTCTGTTGCACTGAACAATAAAATTCACTAGTGGAAAATTCCAACATTACAACAAAACTGATACCAGCTGGAGGGTTCTGTAAATTTATAGGTTATTGTAACTTGTATTGTTCCAGAGGGCTTAACCGGAAGTCGTCTGAGAAGCCTGTTTATAAGCATAAAAAAGGGTATATAGTTAAAAAGGACGTATAAAAAGGATATAAAGGATATAAAACGTATAATAATACTAAAACGTATAAAACCTATAAAGGATATAAAAAGGATACAGTATAAAAAGGACGTTCCACGTCCGCCGCCAAGGTATGTGAATGATGGCGCTGGCTAACACTCCCAGGATTCTACTAGAACATATAAATACCCAAGAAAGTGTATGGGAAGCAGCGCCGCGGTAGCTCAATTGGTAGAGCATCGCACGCGAAATGCGAAGGTTGTGGGTTCGGTTCCCACCTGCAGCAAGTTGTATTTTCATCCACTTTAATTTCCATTAATTTATCGTTTCTTTATTTCATTTATTAAGCACAAGTAATTTCCCCGATGTCGTCCTTGGTGTCAGTGTTTGTTGGCGTCTCATGATATGACTAATAAAAATCAGGACCCTTGTTTAACCCCTCTCTTCTCCTTTATTACATAACGAGGGTCTCGAATCCGGCAACATTGATGCCTTCAGGTAGCATGTGTGGGTTTATTTACCAGTTGCCTTCACCCAAAAAGATCACGTTCTCGTGACGCCTGCGGCGAAAAGGACGTTCCACGTCCGCCGCCAACGTATGTGAGTGATGGCGCTGGCTAACACTCCCAGGGTTCTACTAGGACACATAAATACCCAAGAAAGTGGATGGGGAAACAGCGCCACGGTAGCTCAATTGGTAGAGCATCGCACGCCAAATGCGAAGGTTGTGGGTTCGGTTCCCACCTGCGGCAAGTTGTTTTTTCATCCACTTTAATTTTCATTAATTTATCGTTTCTTTATTTCATTTATTAAGCACAAGTAATTTCCCCTTTGTTGTCCTTGGTGTCAGTGTTTGTTGGATTCTCATGATATGACTAATAAAAATCGGGACACTCGGTTTACCCACCCTTCTCTTCTCGGGTATATAGTCCAGTTACTTGCAGAATCTTGCGGACGCTGTCACCCCACAAGAACATCGTGTTTGCTCTTCATATCGCTGACATGGTGGCGCATCTAACCTTCAAGCTCTGTCTTCCGTTCACGCTGCGAGGAAACTGTGCTGCACTGGCTGCGTCACGTTTACCAATACATATCCGTTCACAATTCGATGAGCCGACAGGCCTACCTGTGACACATGCGACTCTGATGAAACAATTAATCGGACATCTTCTTTGGATCCGCCCACGTTTTAAAATACGGAGAGGCAGGCGCTGTGCACCCCGCGAGAGTTACTGGAAACACGGTCACTGGTCACAGCAAAATACAAGGTGTTTTTTTTTCCTTTCTTCTTTTTTCACCATAAACAATCTTGGTTATTTAAAAAAATATTCACTGTGGCAGACAGTGTAATTGTAGTCCTTGAGCTGGATTACTCGAAGTGTCAATCCATATACGCGCAACAGGTGCTCTGTACAGAAAGCCGTTTCAAGCACCCGTCAATAAAAAGTCCGAATAGAATCAGCGTACGCAAGCGACATGCGTACGTTATGAGTGATATTTCATAGAGCACTCGAGATATAGCGTCGGCAGCACTGCGCACGCCCAGAACTAGGCTCTGGCCTCCTTTTTTTTCTTCTTCTTAATTATCTCTATGAAGAGCCGATATAGCATCAGAATGTTGGCACGCTGTTGCTACAGCTCCTTAATTTCACAATTATCCTATGTACCTCACCGTTGTGGCGCGCTTGACTCCTGGAGCAACGGTATCTGTGCGCATTTCTAGGCGTTCGTATACTTGTATATGAGTTCAGAAATCGAAATAGTGCAATAAAAAAAAATCACGCTTCATTTATATATTTTCTTTCTGTGGTGGTTGGGAGGGGGGGGGGTACTTTTTTTTTGCACGGGAAGCTGTTTCAACAGGGAAAAGTCACGGCATGATATTGGGGGACCAACTCAGTTCTCTGCACGAAATGTTCCGAAATCAAGGTTGTGAAGCGGAATCGTTGAATTCCGTTCGAGGAGAAGAGAGGTGGATGATACTTCACTCGAGTATCAACGGTGGCCTTCAGTCAAGGTGGTAATGGTAGGGCCGTATCTGAAAAGCGCTGTTCGTATTCGCTTTCCTAAAATGATCGCAATCGCTTAGCCGCTCCACAGACAAGCGTTATTGTCACTCCCTTCCAAAAGAAACACACTAGCTGACACACGATCGATCACCTCGTATAGCACAACCTTATAGATCACCTCGTATAGTGCAATTTTTCTAAGCTGCCTTTGAATTTCGTACATGCATGTAACTTTTTTATACTGCCCCTTTCTGCACTTCTCTTCTTCCGTCCTTTCTGAATGCATTTATGCACCGCTTGCAACTATGCCTACCTACCTACCTACCTACCTACCTACCTACCTACCTACCTACCTACCTACCTACCTACCTACCTACCTACCTACCTACCTAACTAACTAACTATCTAACTAACTAAGTGACTGACTGACTGACTCATAACCACATACGCAAAACTTGGTTTGTTTCTGCTCCTGTTTACCTTGACGTCTGTTCGGCCGTGCATCGCCCTCGACAAAACGCGCCGTAGGTTTTGCACACAAACTAGATAGTAACGGGGGAAGCCAAGTGGAAACGTTCACGCAGTTTCGCTTCGCATGTGCTTCGCGAGAAAAAAGGGAGACAAAGAGAAAGTAAAAAAGAAATGTCCCGGAAGGCTGCACTGCAAGAGCTATATTTCTGATAGTGCCGCACGTGGAACTCGAATTCACAACCGGTACGTTTGAGGGCACTGACAAACAAACGCAACGCACACACCATACTTTAGAGCAAAGAAAAGCGAGATTGCAAAGCAGCAGATGTGTGCAATGCGCGCAGCCCAGCGGTCCGCGCCACGGCGATTCTAAATATACCACATGCGTTTCCATACGCCTAGCGGAGAGCACCACTGTAAGCTGGCGTAAGGAATTCTGCTTTGCTGTCTCAGCGCTGTCTACAACGGCGCCCCCACAGGGAGTGAACTGCCAAATGCGCCGTCTGCAAGCGCGACAGTCTCAGTGCAGGAATAATTAAAACCTTTCTCCGAACAGTACCGTGCATGTCTATCGACAACCGCGAAAAATAGATAAATTTCGACATTGCACTGCCGTTGTTTTTTTCCCGTACTAGCATACATTTGTAAGGGTTGCGCGCTTGACAGTTGCGATTGGTTGCTCTTGCTGTCGTCTGCTGCAATTTCGAGGTTGACCAAGGAACAGCAATCATTACATATTATTCATTCGATGACGCGGCACGCTTACATTTTGTTTCGACAGGGAAGAGTTGTCACTCAAGGCATCAAGGTCAAACTTCGATGCAAGTT
The DNA here is from genome assembly GCF_038994185.2 of Dermacentor albipictus. NCBI lineage: Eukaryota > Metazoa > Arthropoda > Arachnida > Ixodida > Ixodidae > Dermacentor > Dermacentor albipictus. The sequence continues at coordinate 178,228,521 of NC_091821.1, read as the reverse complement.
GTATACTTTTCACTAAATCTGCTCTCATCCTCTGGGCAGCGCAACAAGAAATCATTGCAGTTAAGCAAATGTATAGAAGTTCGAGCACCCTGCCATCGTCTTGTTTTGTGTGCAGTTTCTTCCGCAACTTTTTGCGGCAATCTTTCGAAACAAGTTAAGCATTGCGCAAATTAATTACCGTTAAATCGCATGTTGACGCCTTTGCGACAGCCGTGACTTCTGTCACTCGCGCGCTACCGCAAGCGAGCAAGTCTGCAGAAGAGCGCGCGTGTCGACGCGCAAGTTGAGGGGAGTCGAGAACGGCACTCACGAAACGTTGTCAGTAGCTGTTGACAGAAGAGTGTCGCCCGAGTTGCGGCCCAGTTGCACGGCGGCGAAGCGAAGCGTCAGAAGCGTTGCCCCGCTGATGCGCCTTTGAAATACGGCACGTAGCGGCCATGGGAAACCTCAACGGCGCCCTCGCTTATCAGCCGCGGGCGACAGCCCGGGTTGCCTCCACAGGCCGCCGCACGACGACGCAGCGGCGCTCGCGGCGCTGTGACAAGTCGCCTCGGCTGGCGGAGTCGCCGCTCTCGCTTGCTACTCTTCGTTGTCATATCCATGCTATCGCGTCAGTTGCCCGCTGAGCTCTGCAATAATAAGTGAAGCTCACTGTGTGCTTTCTGCTTAAACACCGGCAAATACCCAAATTGGCCTAATAAGCATCTACAAAGATTTCGCCCCATCACTTGCGATACATCTCTCCGCTAAAGGGGCTCACGACATTCCACGAAAATCCTATTAAACAATAAAAGTTTCTCTCTCTCCGCTACCACAAGGATATGTCAACGCATTCTATCACCACGCAGCGCTTAGTAACAAGTTGCTATGAATTCAGGTACTGTTACCGCTAATAGATGGCGCATCAGTCCCCTAACTCCAGAAAGTTGGTCACAGTGAGCGATAGGGTTTTCAAGTCTGAGCTTGCACGTCTGCCTCTCTCCACAGATCCGCATCCAACGTGGCTGGAGGGCGCTGGATTTGGCCCGCTTTTCCAGGCTCGGGCCGCGCAGAGCGCACGAGAGGAGAGCTGGGGACGAGCTCGTGCGTCATCGATTGGTTTCTCCTGGGGGCAGCGTGTAAAGATAGCTCTGAACAGGTTGAAACTTGAACTTGACCCGGCTCCTGCCTGCCTGCTCGACTCGGTGGGAAACAACAGCAAGGCTCCATCGATCCATGGTTGCTCGGTTGCTCCCTACGTTCCGTTGCCTCGCATTTCGATGTTGACGTTTCCGGCGGTCGATGCCGCGCCAGCACGGCAGTTCGTCTGGCCAAAGTTCTTTGTGCTGCCTCCTGTCGGCCCGACTAATTGAAATAGAGAGGAGGGTAAAGTGCACGGTAAAGCGGTCGGCCTTGAATTGACGCTTACGTTAACGAGGGGGTCTGCTGAAAGTAATAAATTTCCCCACTGATTTAGCAAATATGTGTTGCATTTTTGCAGTTATACGCCAAGCAGACTGCTCTTTGCTAATCTTAAATTTCCTTAGTGGAGTTTTTATTTTTTAACTTTGTTTATCGTTTCGTCTTCTTTTCTAGACTGCGCTATCCAACAGATCGCTCTTTCATCTTTAGTCCTTAAATCGTGCGCAATTTAAGACTTCACAAATAATCATTAAACGAAGCGGAAGGCGTTAAGACGACGTCTATAGCATTTCAAATGAACTCAGCTGTATACTTGCCAACGAGGTGCAGTTTGTTTGGTTGCATTTCGAAGACAGCAAGGTACCAAGGCGTTCTAATAGCCCCTTCTTGATAAGCGTTTCACGACAGTTCCATACTGTGTGTTACTATATCCGCGCCCTATATTAACGAACGAATTTTGCTTCCCTTGTCTGCGCTACCATAGAACTAACCACGCGGAATTCAGCGCTTGCGCCTACGGTTGTTGCCATTGAGCACTCAAGTGCACTGCCTGATCAGCGAAATCTGGTAGTTTCGTCCGTCCGTCCGTCCAGCCAAAGATGAACAAGCAGCTGATATTTTATCGCAAGGCCCACTCCATAGTGGTAAAAAGAGGAGTCGCTATTACATGCCCAAAGGAAGCACTAAATAAATCTTGCGTTCACAAAGTAGAAAACAGCTTGAATAATCAGGTTTAAAGGCTGAGCCAAGCCGGTTTTCCGTCATTTTAAGCTTCTAGCGTTTGTGATAAGCTTCTTCAAAAGGTCAAACAGGTAAGGGTGGGGGTTAGCAAAGAAAAACCAGGTGATAGGAGGAGGATATGATCCCATATTGGCACAGGTTGTCCCACAACCTCAAGAAGGTTGCGCAAAGGCAAAATGTTTTTTTTTTATTTATATGATATAAGGAGATGTTGACGCACAATTTAAGGCGCCGGCTACTCCTCATCTCTTGAATGGTTCCATCATACAACATACAGGGTACAAGATTACATATGAAATAATCTTGACACGAAATCACCAGGACTTGTCAAGGCAAAATGTTAATATTGTCTTCAGTGCGCCCTGTAAATTGGCGAAGATATGCCCTGTGGGGACTAAAGCAATACCAGAGCCTTGCTCTAAGAAACATGCACTACAGTACACGCAACGCACAAGAAATGTCGTCTATGAAATTTCCTTAAACTACAACCATGTGATTGGGCAAACGGGGCGTTGTTACAATGAAAAGGCGCGAGAGCATAACTGGGTCGCAAATAAAAAATGCGGGCGAGAATTTGGCTGAACGTTGTAAACGCAGCAAATTCCGTCTAAACCTTAATCACACTAAGTTTCTGGCACATTCCGGTGACAGACTAGAAAGGGAGATACTGGAAGCATTTTGCATTGAGAGGGCCACGGGCATATGCATTAGCTGCCCATCAGTGGCACTTGCCGACAAAGAGATTGCCTTTCTGATGCGATAGAGAGTTAATGACGTCACAATGGTTCAATTATTTTTGATGTATATAAACATCGTGTCTTCAAATAAAGATTTAGTTGAAAGTTAGCGCCCGTCCGTTGTGCCTGTCTTCCTTTCGTCTCGGTCTCTTTTGCGCTTTCTTCAAGTCCGTCCGTCCGTCCGTCCGTCCGTCCGTCCGTCCGTCCGTCCGTCTGTCTGTCTGTCTGTCTGTCTGTCTGTCTGTCTGTCTGTCTGTCTGTCTGTCCGTCCGTCCGTCCGTCCGTCCGTCCGTCCGTCCGTCCGTCCGTCCGTCCGTCCGTCCGTCCGTCCGTCCGTCCGTCCGTCTGTCTGTCTGTCTGTCTGTCTGTCTGTCTGTCTGTCTGTCTGTCTGTCTGTCTGTCTACCCGCCGTGGTTGCTCAGTGGCTATGGTGTTGGGCTGCTGAGCACGAGGTCGCGGGATCGAATCCCGGCCACGGCGGCCGCATTTCGATGGGGGCGAAATGCGAAAACACCCGTGTGCTTAGATTTAGGTGCACGTTAAAGAACCCCAGGTGGTCAAAATTTCCGGAGTCCTCCACTACGGCGTGCCTCATAATCAGAAAGTGGTTTTGGCACGTAAAACCCCAAATATTCTGTCTGTCTGTCTGTCTGTCTGTCTGTCTGTCTGTCTGTCTGTCTGTCTGTCTGTCTGTCTGTCTGTCTGTCTGTCCGTCTGTCAGAGTACTGAAGATCACGTGGGATACTCTGAACATATTCAGGAGTCGAGAACTCGCAGTAACTGAGTTATGGAAATGAGCCACAGGAGTCTTGCTTTATTTTCATATGTCCTTGCACTATAAATATAGGTACCTCTGGGCACAGCGACCTGATATGATATTGCTGGGTTGATTACAGTTTTGTGCACTAACTCACATATGTGCCAAGTTTTGTTGTAACCAAATCTTGCTGATCGCATACCATCTGGGCACATTCATCATAAAAGAAAAAGCTAAGTTCTAAAACAACTTAAAAAATCGATAGGTCATAAGACACCACAAGTGTTCGCATAAACGTGCGGCGGTTAAGATATATGCAAAATATTTTTTCAGGGAGGCAGTTAGGTGTTAATCCGCTGCGCGACTAGGTTTTCGAAATCTACGCTTCGTCGTCAAGCTTTGAGGCTTAACAGAAAAGCTTCCTTGCAGTGAACTGCGCCGCAAATTGAATTCACTTTGAACGGCCTAGGTCTTTTTAGTTTGCACCTAAATCTCACCACCGAGGCGTTCTCTCATTAAAAATAATAAAAAGCATCAAAATTATGACGGCATATACGCAAATCGAACATGCGACCTGTAGCGCAGCAGCAGAATCCGCGGGTTGATAGGCCACATGAAACTGCAATTACAAAAGCAGCATGTACATAGCATTTCAAGCTAGAGATGGTTGCTTTGTTCAATTCCTATGTATGCATAAGTGTATCATACCGAATATTTGTGGAAAACGTTGCCGAGAGCATATCTTAACACAAGTTCAAAAACCGCGTGGACGTCCGACTTCAAACAGTAGCACATCGCGACATTGAGATCAACAGCGATGAGTGCTGACGTCACCAACTGGATGTCGGGAAATCGGTGTGCAGTACAACTACGTCCCTCAAAGTAGAGAGACGGCATATTAGCCACCAATAGCGTTTCATTCGTTTCACCACGTGGTGACCCGACGGCAAAAGTGTGGCAAGTTCGTTCCCGACAGCAGACGCAAGGCGTGGGCGCCTGGGAAATGCCGCCTTATTTGATCGCTTCATTGGGGCGGCACTTGCTGCCTGCAGAACCCAGTTTACCGGTATAAGGAGCATGGAAATAAACTACGAACCAATCAGGGCAGGAGAGCGTTGCAAAGATACGCGCAGTGGAGGTGACAGCTTTGCAAGCATGCAGCATGTTCCGAAGGCGCACTTGAAGACGCGCTGAGCGTAGCCATTGTGCGCTTCTTGAAGTCCGCCCATCACGCTGCGTGCTTGCAAAGCTGTCACCTCCCCACCGGCGAAGTGGGCTCCTATATATATATATATATATATATATATATATATATATATATATATATATATATATATATATATATGTATATATATATATATATATGTATATATATATATATATATGTATATATATATATATATATATATATATATATATATATATATATATATATATATATGTATATATATATATATATATATATATATATATATATATATATATATATATATATATATATATATATATATATATATATATATATATATATATATATATATATAAAGTAGCGACTCCGCCTTGCAGGAAACAATCAGTCTCATTTAACGATGGCGACGAGAACGGTTCAGTCAGCGACAGCATGGTAGCGCGTGCGTGTGAATATATGTGTGCAGATATGAATTCTGCACCTGGCGGCTGAACTGGAACGCTCACTCGCGTCACTGTTTTGTGCATACAGTTTGTTCCTAGAGCACGTATTAATCATTAATAGCACAACAAACGCACACAGTACGCATGAGTGCAGTGAAAACAGCATAGAGTTAGTATAACTAACTTTGAGAATGGGAAGCGCGCACTGTACCGATGAATAAAGCACAAAACATTAACTTCGAAACGTCGCCTTCATGCTAGTGCTTGCGTATATTGCGCTTCTACAATGTCATTCTGTTCGAAATTAAATGGTACAATTTTATAAACTTGTTCCCGTTTACTGAATTGTTAAGTTATAAATTTGAATATTTTATGTTCGCAAACGTTGATGTACGAGGGCGAATCAGAAAGTCTTTGCCCCTATTTCCTATTAGCCAAGAAAAGGTACATTCAGCTAATTACAAATACACGTCGTATTCCAAGTGCCTTACTCTATTTTTTCTAGATAGTCCCCACACTGATTCAGACATTTGTCCTATCGCAGCACTAAATTTTAGATGCCCCTGTGGATTCCGCCTTTTTCACAGCGCGACGGCGCATGCGCCGTACCCTATAGCGGATTAGTCGCGAAACGTTTTGGAAGGGACGTAACGCGGCCAGATATTGGGAGAAAGTACCCCGAAAAAAAAAAAAAAAAGCGCATGGACGCTCACTGCAGCGAACACTTGTGCCGTGTACCGCGCTGAAACTCTACTGGTAGCTCGACGCCGGTGCGGTGCCGAAAACGTGCGTAGCGTAAGACTGCAACTCCACTTTAAAACAGAAAAGGCCCAGAGCTTCGTCCGGACTGCACCGTGAACCACGTAGTTGCCGCCTTGCATTGACGGCTGTCAAATTTATCGATAAGCCCCTACGTTACACTTGGGCGACACTTCAAAAACACGTTGCTGACGCGGTCTTCTTGCAGCGTCGGCTCACTCTAGCTGGTGGTGGCAGCGCGTACGTACTCGTTTAAGGCGTGGTAACACTGGATCGATACGAGACAGTCAAGACGCTGACGCCGACGATTGGCCGACTATTCAGCACTGTGCCACTGAGACCATTTTATCATAATAGGCCGATAACGACGCAACCGACGGGTGCGAGTTGTCATATAGCGCGACGGGCTTTCTTGTCGACGACGGCATCGACAAAATCAGCGTGCCGACCGTGATCGCTCGACCGAACCCTACGCGATCAGCCGTCGAACCGACAACGCGATAGCTGCAGCTCATTCACTTGTAAATATAATTATTCGCGCTCAAAACGCGTCGACGTGCCTTCGAAGTTGAAATACACAAGCTTCAGTCCTCTCAAGGCGTGCACGTGAAGTTTGAGCCAATGTCGACCGTGTTTAGCGAAGGTTGGGTATAGGCCTGACCCCGTCGTGTTCGTGCACCCGCTACCGATGGACCTGAACTTAAAAAAATAAGCAGTCAGGACGAAGGAAACCGCTCTTATAGTTCAGTTGTGGCCCTATAGTGATTTGATAACTACTCTTCACTTCGCACGGCACGTACACAATAAGCGGCAAGCGGCGAAACAGCGCTGTGCCAACATCTTGTACTTTGGTCACCGTTCCCGAACGCTGCCGGTCGCATTCCCGTAGATGGTGTGTGTGTGTGTTAGTATGCTGACACATTTCTTAATTCCACAGAAGCACTGTTTACCTGTGCGTCAAAGGGAAAAGACGAGACTGCATTCGGTACAGCAGCATAAATTCGCTCAGTATACCAACGGTGTCAGCGATGGCATCTGCGTTTTCGCGAGAGAACTCGCGGGAGCTTATGCCGAGCACAGTTTTTTCTAATAATACTTTATGACACGTGCAAACTGTAAGTATGATGAAGTTAAAGTAAAGCGAGAATCAGTAGTAACAGCCCGTAATATATATGTGTCTGGATCACAGTTGCAGTCGTTTAAGTGACTCGGCCGCTCATTTTGACTCGTCTAAAGGAGGAACAACGCAGCTGATACGTGCAGATATGTATGTTTTGCTACGCTCTGAGATTATTTCACATCAGCGATGCGCCGTTTCTACAATATCCGAAGCTAACAGTGACCTGAAGCTGTAGATGTAAACAAATGCACCGCTTTGGCAAATACAACGTGGAAGGCTGCGCTCGGAGGCTTTTTGAATATGCGAAATGTTCAGTTAATCTGTAAAAAGAATACAAAAAAGCGAGCTGCAAGCATAGACATCAGCGACAACGAACTCTAAGGCATCCGCGTCGGCAGACGGAACTCAGCGTGCCTTTATCGGCCGCGCTGCTACCACAACAGCACACTCGGGCCTAGTCACCCAGTACAGTCGATGGGTGAACGACATGCTGTCCCGGAGAAACCATTAATAATTAAACGCCATCCATGAAACGCACAACCGACGCACACTCAACATGGGCGCAGGTACACAAATCAACCGGCGAATTCCCCGGCACCCTTCCGAAATGTTTCCAGCGGCGTGCGTCAGAGGGCAGCACAGGAGCACGAAAGAGGCGGAATCTGACTGTGGAACCACCGTCGCGCTGCTGTCTTGGTTTCATCTTTGCACGTGAATCGCTGTCCTGCCAGGAACTTTCCGCGGGCCGGAAACGTGGAAATCACCGGGGGCGAGGTCCAGATGGTGCGTGGTCCAGACTCTCCCAGTGAAATAATCGGAGCTTGGCGGCGGTCCTGATTGCCACATGTGGCCTCGCATAGTCGTGGAGGATAACCGTGTTGTCCACATCGAGAATCCCTCGGCGTTTTCGTCTGACGGCAGCCAGCAGACGTGACAGTGTGGAACAAAAAAAAAAAAATGCAGATCCCACGCCCTATGGGAATCGATGTAGCCGAAGCTTTCTGTGCTGTTTGCTTTGATTGACAATAATTAGCGGAGATGTTGGTGGCGAATGTTTAATTTCTTCAACGTTCAGTCCAACACAGGATCGGAGAGCTGATTTAAACTCTACTTTGCGTGTATCACTGCTGTTTGTCTGCGTAGTACACAGAACACACAGGGAGAGGTGTTTGCTTGAGGCATTCTTCTGCGCCATACTTCGTAACCTCTGAGTGGGTTGAGCATTGCGATTGTCTCACATGGCACAACGCATCGTGGCAGAAGTATTCAACTTTAATTGAATTATGGGGTCGTACGTGTCAAAACCACAATCGGATTTTGAGGCATGCCGTAGTGGCGGACTTCGAACTAATTTTGACACCATGGTGTTCATTAACGTGTCCCTAAATGTAAGTGCAAGAGCGTTTTTTATTTCGCCCCGTCGAAATGCCGCTGTCGCGATCGGCATCAAATACGCGGCCTCGAGCAATGTCATAGCCGCAAAACTACCGAGGCGGGCACAGTAGTGCTGATTCGACGTGCGACCGCTTCCGTAGTGTTGCCTAGACCCCGCGGTGCACTTCAATTATTGCAACTCTGCTTTTGCACGCCCTGCGTAAGTTGTCCGTTTGACATTCTTGCATGGTGTTTATTTTTCAGAAATAGGAGAAACGGACCGCACCGTACATTGAACTTAAATTTATCCCGTTTCCCCACTACCGCTGTCGTGTCTAGTAGTACCGTTTCCTTGCCTTCTCACGCGACCTTTTCCCTATCTCCCAACCCCTCCTCACCCCTTATGGGAACTGCAAGCGAAGAGTGGCAAGGCTGTTGTTCACTCGTTTCACGACTGCGTCGGTTCCAAGGAGGTTATACTAGTTCTTAGTAAAACCTCCTTGGTCGTTTCTACCGATATTTGCCTCCTCTCACCATTTCTCTCTACCATTCCATCTAGCTTACCTTTGCACTTGCGGTTAGTAGAAAGGTAAGCGCTGCAGTTTCAGCAATACTTTTTAGAGGGGTCAAGGATAATTACAGCTGTTAAGAGGCTAATGGGGCGACGCCCAGAGAGCTCCAGAGGGCATTGTGCACATCCGAAGCGGTGCAAAGGTACAAACGAGTTTCTCGCCTCACCTTTCCTCTCTGTTGCACTCCTGTTATTGAATACTGTTACGATTGGCGTGAAGCACCCAGTGCAAAAAAGGATTATTAATGCTGTTGCGATTGGCGTGAAGCAAGCAGTGCAAATATGATTATCGAAAAACCATGCCTAATCGGAAAGCGCAGGGTAGATCCCAAATTCCTATGGGTGTCTCATGAGAAGCCAACAAATAAAGACACCAAGGAAAACATAGGGGAGATTGCTTGTACTTAATAATTCAATCAAAGAAATGATAAATGAATGGCAATGAAAGTGGATGAAAAACAATTTGCCGCAGATGGGGAACGGTCCCACGTCTCCGCATTACGCTTGCGTGTGTCAGGTGGTTTCCGGTCTGGCTGGCGCCTCGCAGTGATTACGGGCCCCTCTGTGTGTGAGTCAAGGGGAGGCCCTCCTTCCTCGAACCAAACGGAGCCCAGCAGCAGCAGCAGAAAAAAAAGAAAAAAAAGTAGGGGAAAATTTAAATACTTCCTGATTCCTTTCGCGCACATGTGACGCACGCGGCGACTGTCTCAAAACACTAGTTGGCGTTGGCACAGTTGAACTGCGCGCGCGACTGTGGCCTAACGGTTAGAGCATCATCGGTACCTCATTCACTTGAAGAAGAAAAAAATGATGAGCTATTCGGCAAGACAGCAGCAGCCACGGACAGAAAAGTCCTGGAGGGCTCGCAAAAAAAGCTTCGTTTTAAAAAAAACGTATTTCCTCACAGCTGCGACGGCACGGGGCCAGAAGTGCGTTCGAAAAACGCGCCGCTGATATGGCTACGTTTAAGTTATTATAATATTATCATTAATTTATCGTATACCTTATTTGCTACAGCCCAGACGACTGCGCTCGCCTCTGTCGGATTCATGCAAACGCCCTGAACGATCATTTGGCAACTAATCATTTGGCGAAATTGTAGCCGCAAAAGGAAGAAACGCCATGAGGACCACTGTCACGCTGCCTCCGTGTTATTCATATAGAATGTCCTGGATAATGGACGGACGGCGCCAATTTGTATAGCCTTTGATTCGTTGCATAATCCAGATAATGTGATGACGGGTATAATTTTGCCCATATATACATGTCAAGACAGGATTAGCCTATTTTCTATCCTTCCATCCCTGTTCTTACTAATGCAATACATCTTGAGCACTCTTTTATTTTTTATTTTTATATACCATTCTCTCATTCTGATCGGTTGTTTATTACTTAAAGAACGCTATATCCTCTTCTTTTTCTCGATTGTTTTTTATCTTGCACACATGTATCATGGACTACCAAGATTTTCATCTTAGTTGCTAGCTGTCTCTCTTCGTCGTCCTGTGTATTATATACCGGGTGTCCCACGTAACTTGAGCCAAATTTTAAATGTGTACAAATGCCACGTAGCTAGACAGAACCAAGGTAATGCTGTTTGCTGTCGCTTGGAGATACTCAGATCATTTTTTGCATTACGCCTAAATACGTAATTAGTCTTAATTAATTAATCAACTTCTCCTATTTTATAATTAGATGAAAAGTGTCAACGATAAGATTGTAGAGCAACATGGAAAGCTCCCGCTACACCTTTCCCTTGCTCAATACATGCTACACAAAAGTGTTTTCCAAGCGTGAGAGAAGCCTGTGAATACACGCAATGTATAGTGTAACGCAAAGTGCTCGAGCGACCAGTCGCGCGGCTTCTTTCATGCTTGGAAAGACTTTTATGTAGCATGTATTGAGCAACACGAGACTTGAGCAACAGAAAGCTGTAGCTGGGAGTTTTTCATGTTGCTCCACAATCTTCCCATTGACACTTTTCATCTAATTATAATATTTCAGTTGATTGTTTAATTAAATAAGGCTAATTTTCTGCAATTAGGCGGAATGCAAAAAAATATATATATAATAATCTGGGTATTTCCCAGCGACGGCAACAACATTACCTTGGTTCTGTCCAGCTATGTGTCATTTGCATATTTTCAAAATTTCGCTCAAGTTACGGGGGAAAACCTATGTTTCAAAATTGTAAGCTGAAAAGAAAGGTGGGCTCAATTCTTGTCATAGCAGCCCTTTGCACCATTGCGATCGGATTATGGGGGCCAAAAATGTGTAAGAGGAGGAGCCCGATCGCGATCGAAAGTGCGCCGCTTGACATCCGTGTTAGAAGTTGTAGAAACTGCACCACTCGCTCCTGGCACACCAGCAAGTACGAAGGTTGGGAAACACTTATAAAATATTTTAATTTAATACTGATCGTTGGTCTCGAAATGCTGGCTGGAATCATCAACATTATTGTGACGTCATGACGTTCATAAAAAAAAAATTACTGACGTCGGGCAGCAATACAGCTGGGTATGACGATGTTGGTGACAAAGAATGGTCAAGAATGCTGAGCGCCTGTCTTCCGGATACACTCGCATGCGGCAGCAGCATTGTTCGAAAGAAATCCACTTTTTAGGTACCGAAAGCGAAACTAGTTCATAGAGATAATTATCATAGTATCATAGTAAGTCATTTAGGGAGCTCTGACGCTTATAAGTTTTTCTTTTTTCTAAGGTTTATAAAGCTTTACCTTCATTGAACGCGAACAAATGATAAGCGGAAAATATCGGGTAAGTGCTTCTTTAATAAAAGTTAATATATTCAGTACGTTTCAATATTTAAGGATTTTAGTTTGTTTCCAATAAGTCTCACGGAGGTTATCACAGGCCGCAGGCTATCATCGGAGCTCTGTGCTGTAACCATGGTAACCGATTGTTGTAACTTCCTGAAGCAGTTGCCATAGCGATCACATAACCACGATCATAGCTGACTCTATGACCATAGTTCATGCCAGTTGGCCAGTCGCATCGCTGTGACCATCAACTGTTGTGTACAAATGGCGGTTTACACATTATTCTGCGAGGTCGTTCACCGCAAGTACAAAGCTAGTTTATGCTCAAAGGCAACTGTGTTTGTTGTGGTTCTAAGCTGCGCAACAATCGTAATTCCATTCATATTCGCCTACAAAGACCTAGGCATGTATTCTAATTGCTTTTTTTCTGAGTTGTTGCTCATGGTTTGCAGTGCACATCGTTTGTGAAAGCTATTGCGAATTCACGTAGGCCTCCAGTTTAATGACAGGCTTTATCGCTTTCAGGGTTTTGGAAGAAGCTAGATCAGTACCAAGAACAACCTGAAGTGCGCTTCAAGCGTCGACTGATATTTATATTAGAATGTGGCGAGGGACTTGTATTTTGGAGTTCTTACCCTTTCCTAAACTCTCATGCTACAGAATTAAGCATCCCCTCTGTAGAGGTAAGTGCCTGTTGTTAAACTTAGTAGCAGTTCATTAAGTCGAACTGATAGTTTAACTGGTTACGGGCGTTACTTGTCTAGTAGTTTGGGCACTGACTGTGACTATGTGAATAGAGACTGTATTAAGGAGAACGTCACCTAGCGTTCATAGTTGTGTAATTTCACATTGCTTCTCCCCACTAGGATTTAGAAGAAGACTTCGATTCTGATGGGAAAATGGATGAGCTGAATCTCAGCGTTAAAATGCCGCTGCCAAAAAAGTTCGACGTGCTTCGTGTGAAAATCCTTCTTCTTTTTGATTGTAGGATTGCGGTAAGTTGTTCAACACCTACGTAAGAGAGAGAGGAAAGGCAGGCAGGTTAACCAGAGGCGAGTTTCCGGTTTGCTACCCTACATATACGTAGAAATATAACTACGATGATGTGCTAGGCTAGAGATTCACTGCAGCTTAATAACTGTGAATAAGTTTACATCCGTACTCGTGATTTTGTGCAGTCCGTACATATAAATTAGGAAAAACAACCCAGTAAAACACACGAGTGCTTCTGTTTAGTGCTTGTGACTGAAGTAGTACTTAGTACGTCTGTGGGGTAGTGGGGGGAGGACGCTCATTGGATTGAGTTCTTTGCAAGAGAGAACATCCTTAAGAAGTTAAGGAACTTCGGGTTATAGCATTCTTATCAGTTATCATTGATTTTTATCAATGCGAGCCATAGTTCTTGTGCAGGACTTAAGGAAAATGGCAAGCCTCTAGCATACTTCTGCACTGCTCTCATTTCAATGTAATCATCTCATTCGCCATACATTATTTTCAAATTTCATTGCACCTTATTTTTTAATATGCTATAGTGCCTTAAATCAAATTCAGTATTGCATGGAAAAAAAAAAAATGTCCACAGTGCAGTTTTTCGGAGCAAGAAAACTTTGTCACCTTATGAATACACTGCTATATTCGCCATTACTGAGGATGCATAAAGAAATTGTACATTTTAGAGCACTAAGTAGCCACTTTTGTACTCACCATAAGAATTTATTAATAGTAATTTTTCTGCTACAGGGTCCAAGAGATGCTAAAATGACATGTGCTGCAGTTTGTGTTGCATATACTGCTTTCTGGTGCACAATTCTGGGCGCACCTTAGAAACGTGGCAGCATGCAACTGTGGCTCTGCCCTTTTGCATCAGTGAACAGAATAGCGCCCCCAATTTTGTGGCTTTGGCTGCAGTCCTGGATGTAGTAGGAAATACAAATGATGCCATTTGTTGAAAATTTCTTAATCTTTCGTTTGCTTCAAAAGCAAAATGTCTGTGTGCAGCCTTGTTTAATTTTTCCTGAACTTGCAGACGTACACCAGGGTCTCATATGAGGGGCTAGCCTTTATTGACCATTCCTCCAGCATTTCTGGCTCAGAACTTTCACTGACAGGAGAGCTGAGACTTCACCAGAAAGAACTGTTGCGACGTGGGTCTCATGACAGCCGCTTTGAGGTACATGTTCTGCAGCCCGTATGCATGCCATTTCGAAACTGTCACTTAATTCTGAAGCAATGTGATGTAACTCTAGTGGGTTAAAAAAATCTTTGTTGGTTTCCAGCATTCCATCATCAATCTGGACAGTTCTAGTGTGTCTACATTCAGTCTTGATTTCATTCTAGACGAGTACTCAAAACGAAATGGTGAGTACATAATATCGCAGGTTTGACATTATTTTTCAATGTGATCTCTTTCATTGTTATGCAGTGACAACGCAGCTGTACAATGTGCAGAGTACGTGGAGGGCTGCCTCGGGTGCTACACATTTTCTTGCCAACCTGAGGATCAAGTACCCAGTAGAGATTTTGTGGTATCCTTGTGTACGCCTACATCACAGATATAAATTTATGCATGGTAGTCTTTGAGCTTATCTTAGTATGGGCTGCTTGTGCTTGACTAAACAATGGCTATGAACAAGCATTTCAATTAATTTTTGTGCAACTTAGAATGCAGTCCTACAGTATAAGAAGCAGGTGAGGTGAAGAAAAGAATGCATCCTTAAACAAATATTTTCATTTTGCTACAATGACTGTATTAGTAGTATTTCAGCATGTTGTTCTTCATTACATTTTTGGTTGACATACATTATCTGCACTAAAGTATGAATCATTTAAAGTAACCTCATCTTCAAAAGCTGCTGTTGCAGGATGTGCAATGTGAAGAGGTGCTGTTTCATGTTACCGTCATTAACCAGAGAGATCGTTGGCATATGCTTTCCCATTTCAAAAAATAGAGACTTCAATGTGGACTACCATCTTGACATTTGCAGCGAATTCAGATGATGCATTGCATCAGTTTTGCAAGTACAGCCCCGACATGGCTGTCTAGAGCATGGGAGCAGTGCACTTCCGAGTCCCTTACTGTCGCCTACCGAAGACAGCTTGAATGACATAATAGCTGCTGCTGAGCATGCGCTACAAGGTGGACAGGATGTCGCCACTTGCGGTCATAGCCATGTGCCTTGCACAGATCCCTCTTTCTGATTATTCTGATATCTGAAAGGATGCTTGAGCGCAGATGTTCTTTCTCGTGAGTGATGAGTGGTTGTGTTGTTGTGTGTGCTGATAAAGGAGTCCCTGCCGTGGTGGCATCAAAGACACTCTGTCATAGGAAACAACCATTAAAAAGGGGAAGCTATGCTAGGCATATAGCTATGACCACTTGTGCCAACGCCCTGTTCACCTGGCAGGACATGTTTAGAAGCAGTTATGCCGTTCCAGCTTCGTTTGCCCTGTTTCTGCACTTTAGACAGCTATGACGGGTTCTGTAGATCTAAATTTAGGAGTTGGCAAAAGATGATTGAATGAGGGGTTATTACTAGTAACTGTTTCTTGATATCTCACCTACTGTGGTTTAGTGGCTATGGTGTTGCACTGCCGAGTTCAGGGCCGCAGATTCGATTCTGGCCATGGTGGCTGTATTTCAATGGGGTGAAATGCAAAAAACGCTTGTGTGCTTATATTTAGGTGTTTGTTGAAGGATCCCAGGTGTGCAAAATTAATCTGCAGTTCCCCACTATGGCTGGTCTCATAATCATATTGTGGTTTTGGCACATAAAACCATAGAACGTAATTAATCTCTTCAAATTTGCTGTGCTAAGTAACATTATACTGTACTTTCGTTCGACTTTCTTGACATCACTCAACAGGTATCGTCCCGGAGTGTGGCAAGTCCTGAAGCATGCCTGGACCCAGTATTTGGCATTTCTTGCTATTTTTCTCTTACTGGGTGAAAGGACCAAGGAGTTTGTGTTTGGTAATCAAATACTCGAAACTTACCAGTCACTATAACTGGGAGTGACAGGCGCATGAGGTACCTAACTGTGCAGATGTTTCCAGCAGCACGCAGCATGGACACTTGGCACCGATTCTGCACTCCATACAGTAACTTGCATGAGTGTTGCATCACAGGTCAGTATCAGTTTTGTTTTGTTCTTGCTACTATTGCCCTTATTTTCCACATAACCTGGGAACATTCAAGCAATTGTCTGTGCTTTAAACAGTTTGAATCGGCTGACATTGTAGTTTACTTATTCTGTGCTAGGGTATTCATCTGTAAAAGAGGAAGGTTAGTTGAGCTGGTGCACAGAGATGAACGTACTTGCATACTGGGAAGGGGCCTAATGTTGGGTTCAGTATAGAACAAAAACATA
Organism: Dermacentor albipictus; assembly: GCF_038994185.2. NCBI lineage: Eukaryota > Metazoa > Arthropoda > Arachnida > Ixodida > Ixodidae > Dermacentor > Dermacentor albipictus. The sequence goes on along the minus strand of NC_091821.1, from coordinate 178,212,283 downwards.
AGCATCTGCACTTTTCATTTCTTTATTCTTTTGCATTGAAGCATATTGGTCAGTATATTACATATATATCTCTGTAAGTGCATGCAAGCACAGCAGGCTTAGTGCATGGACTAGAGGAATGAAACTGCATTTGAAGTCCCAAGTTCCAGCATGTGAACATCGCATCATGGTTACAAGCTGCACCATCTTTTGTTCTGCATCCATGGCTCTTTTGTATGCAGACAGGCTGCTTATGAAATCAAATGTCATAAGCATATAAAAGTGGGGGCCACCACTGCTACTGTGCTGCTATTTCTTCAATGCTGTCCTCCACTGCTACCGAACCATCTGTAAGGAATAAGAGGACTATCATTATAAAAGGGTTTTAGCATAAACATTGCAGTGATTCTTATTTTAGCAGGAAAGCACTTTGTCACCATGATGACTTCTGCTACATATTGTAGCAAGACTTGGAATCTGAAAGCACTATGAATTCAGCAATGCAGAGTAGTGGCAGGATTACAGATGTGGCACCTTGGCCAAGAACAGAGCGTTAAGTAAGAAAATTATGTGTTAAGACTCGGTGTACCAAATAACAATGCATTGTAGAGCCAGGGCACACACTTTTTGGATTGTTGCAATCGTGCTGCTATTCTCCCAGTGGTTGTAAACTCTGAGAGGTGGTAGTGTTAAAAATAAATTTATTAAAGGGATCCTGAGTCACTTTCATCGCTCGAGAAATGCGTTTGATATTAAAACAGGCTATTTCAGGAATACTTTGCAGCAAAAGTGTACTTGAATGTGTTCAGCAGAAGTGTAGTTATTGGCAATCAAAGATCGCCTGTTGTCCTCTTTGCGGTGCTCTTGCTCCTTCAATGCCTTGCACTGAAAAGGCTACAGCAAAGTGGAGTATTGCCCATAACGCTTTGCTTACTGAACATCGCCATGGTGGTAGTTGAAATTTGATTTTCGATGTTCACACAGACACCACCACTACCAATTTTGGCACCTACGACGTTCCAAACTCGAAGGCCGAGTTTACAGTATATCATTCTTTTCCTGTGCTGCAGTGTACTACTAGAGAGCTATGCGTGGCTTTTATCACACCGAGTGACGTGAATATCACATTTCCTTTCACACCCATCTCTACAGCAATCACGATATCGGAGGGTTGAAAAGACTTCATCTTCATTCACGCGAGTATGTCGGCAGTGTGCACATTGCCCAAGTGATATTAAAAGGATTCCTAATATAACGAGCTATGACCATGATGTCGACACACCTCGAAGGTGTGCAACTAGGGAAGCAGATGACCTGTTCGTCAGATGTCGGTGCTTGGGCCTTGAGTTGCGTCAGCCACAGTACCAATCAGAGCACACTGTTGTCCTCATTGAGCTGCTGCGCTGCAGACACAGCTACATGCAACTGTAGTGGTCATGTGCACGATAGGGCTGGAGTTTAGAACGACAGAAAGCTGAGCTAGTTGGTAAGGATTCATTATGCAAAATAGAAGTGAGGCGTGCAGACAGGACACAAGAGTAGAGAAGTGGACAACACGAACGCCTATTTGCATAATGAAAGGGCTGGAGTGCGCGCTTGTGCTCATATGCTCCAGTCTGGCTTCACTATGTGGTGTGGATCAGGTTTGTCCTGTACCATTTTGACCCATTAATGGATGGTACTTACATCCCAGTTGCACATTTTGTGCCATAGCTCAATAGAAAGCGAAGTCTGCCAAGAGTGAGCCCTCACTGGTAAGCATATGTCCAGTCCAACCTTAAGTTTCTTGTGGTTTGAGGCTAGTTGAGTGTTCAAAACTGTTAGAAATTAGCAACACCTGATGGCTACGACACTGATAAGCATGGGTGATTGCGGCTGAGTGTTACCAGACAGTAGTCGGTGTTAGTCGTACTTTCAGAAGTACTTAATTCCTACTGAAATTTGAAAGCAGATTTTCACTAATTTCAGCCTGTTTATTAAACTGTGTGAATAAATATACAGAGTAACAGTAGTAAGAAGCACACTAATCCAAACCCCCTTCTTGATTGATGTCAGCTGTAGGCCAAAAGCAGCCGCATATGGGAATCTGCTATATGACGAAATATAGCAGCCTGAAAAAGAGTGAGGAGAAGGCTTCTGTTGGAAAGTGTGTGTGAGAAAAAGGTGATTTTGTGCTCCTCTTGTGAGCGACTGCAAAATTTGGCTGGGATGTTCACAGCAGTGTAAACTATCTGTAGACTGTGGTGTTTTTTTTTGCCAAGCATGAGAGGTGGTTCAGGACCCTTCTTACGCATGCAAGTAAGCAAAAGGCAGCCTTGATTCAAGGTGGCTCGAATGATCTCAGTTGTCATGTGGTTTTCTTCTGGATAACATTCCAGCAGCATTGGTATTCTGTGGGCTTGTTCTCTAGAAAAAACTTCTACTGAAATGTAGATTTACCACAATGGAGGTAGTTCAAAAATATTTGGGAGCAAAAAAACTATAGTAAATGTGTAGTGCCACTTTCAGACAATTCATCACAAAAAGTAGCTTTTTGTTTGCTGCCAGCAATTGTACCTATTTTCATATTGTCCAGTGTTGCCATCTGCCATTTGGGCTTAAGGACAACAGGGTACAAAAATATTGACGCTACTTCACAATAATACATAGGAGCTGCGGTCAATGTTATTTGTGTGGCTGCTGCAATAAAAACAAGTTTAAGACGCAAACCATAGCAATTGTCCTACTTATCCAGGGACATTCAGTCCATTCATTGCAAGCATGTTTTTGCACAACGCAGCAGCACAGTTTTGAGAAGCCAAGCTGTTCTGTTGCAAGGTGACACATTAAGCCCTTAGAGGTTGAGTTGACAGTCCCTTTAATACATTGAAGAGGATTTCATTCCCTGGGGGGAAGAAATGCTTCTTAACATGGTAAATGATCAGCTCTGGCCACGGACACAAGCCTGCAATCTGGTTCATGAGGGCACGTGTTTCTCTCTGCTTTCTGAAAAATCCCTGTTTGGCTTATAGAAGCATTCACATGGATTCACCTCTTCTGCTGCTAAGGGACTGTAGCCACATGGAATTCTTCCTGAAGAAGTGGGACTACTTTTTTGAAAGCTGAAAATGATCTCCATGGCTGGGAAATGTCAGCATTAATCCTTTCCCTGATCCAAAACCACTACACGGGATACTCCTGTGTAATGGTTGTGTTCATGGAGACATGGGTTGTGCGACGTAGTGCAGGCAGATAACTATGAGTACCAGTTATCCTAAAGAATAGAAAGTAAAGAGCTGCGTGCCTAGAACTGGCTTATCATATCATGAGAAGACAACATAGGGGAAATTACTTGTACTTAGTAATTGCATTAAATTAATGGCAAATAAGTGGATGAAAAAGCAACTTGCCGCAGGTATAAAACGATGCAAAGACGTGGGATTGTTCCCTACTTGCGGCAAGTTGTTTCTTCATCCACTTTCATTGCCGTTAATTTATCATTTTTTAAATTCAATTGGTAAGTACAAGCAATTTCCCCTATTTTGTCCTTGGCTTTGTTGGCTTCTCATGATATGAAATAGAAATCGGGTTGCTTGGTTAACCCCCTTTCTTGTCATTCATTAGAACTGGCTAAGGCACTTAAAGAGAAAGTGCAGCAGCGCACCACAGGGATGTCATAGCTCCAAGTATGCTAGGAATAACAAAAGAGTGAAGGACTTGAAGGTGACAAAGGACAATGTTAGGTTTCATAGTGAAGTTCTTACTACAACTAGGCAAGGTGAAGAATTTCAATGGAAATTTGTTGAAAACAATCACTGGTATTACAATCAAATTCGGAAGGGACGTGTTTGGCATGTCAAGGGTGATGATGTGCAGGGAAGTGATTAAAGTTCTGTTAATTGCAGACTTTAGTGCTTGCTCTATGGGGTATCCAACTATATGTGGCTGGAGAAATTTCAAGATTGTAGGTATACTACTGGGATGCTGTAGGACATGCTCAATTTACTGCACAGTCTGGAACACTCCTTTGAGGAGTGAATTAAACTGTTGCTGTAAGCAAAGAGCTTGACACTATGCACATTTATATTGGAGAACATTTACAGAAGTTTTGAGATTGCACACTCAACGTTGCTGCTGGCAGCATAACAGCTGTGGCCTGATGCTGTGCAAACATTCCACAGAACCCAGAAATGCCTCTTAGCCAGTAAAATACATGCCAGCTGGGTGCTGTGCCCACTTTCTCAAACTTTGCATCAGTGGAATCTGGTTATAACGCGAAAGCGTTAAAGGGACACCAACGGCAAACATTAAGTCAAGTGATAGACTAGTGCTCGAGAATCTCTAAAGGGTCAATATTATCACAAACAGAGCCTTAATAATCGAGAAATTGAGGTAAATGCAGGACAGGATTAGAGACTCCCCTGGAACATTCAAGCACTTGCCCGATAACGTAAGCACTCCTCAGCTAAATTCTGTCACTAGTACTCAACCACTCATTGCAAAAAAACATCCTAGTATTGCGTTATAAGAGGAAATAAAATGCTACTTGTTCAGTTCTATTTCATTAAAAAAATTGCTGTGGCTTAGCTAAGGTTAAGCCCAGGATGCGAAGCATACTAGCCTTTATTTTAGTTGTTGAACCACTGTTTAGCCTGGTGAATTGCTGTTGCTTGGCTATATTTGGTTCGGCTACACGACGAAACAACTCATGCGTTACTCTGCTTCACCTTCAAGAGTGGAACGCGACAGCGTTCCCGTCGACCCGCCAAGGGGTGTAAGACAATGGACTACCGCGCAGCGACTGCGCGCCTCGCATTGGACGCGGTGAGCGTCGAGCAACGCAGCGTTCGGCGCGGCAACGAAATGTGCGCCTGAGCAAGCGACGCACGCCTGAGCCAGAAACAGCTCGTTTCTAAGGCAACACCGCATTCACTAGAGGCGCTTTTGTACCGCTTTGAAGCATCGTACTCGTGGCTCAGTGGTAGCGTCTCCGTCTCACACTCCGGAGACGCTGGTTCGATTCCCACCCAGCCCATCTTGCAAGAGTTGAGCCAAAGCCACCTAGAAAATCAGTCTCTGTAGCACGCCGCAACCTTCGCTTCTCATTCCAACGAGCAGCTCTGTCTCCAGGAGGCATCTCGCCTCGTGAGTGTAGCAGACGCAAGCGCAGCTGCTTATATACCGCCGCGACGCCGCGAGCGACGGCGCGAGTTGGAGCCTCGTTTCTCCTCTGTCGTGACGTCGCGGTGTCACGTGGTATTGACGGCGACACCGCTGTGCCTGAGGAGCTGGGTTGAGCTCTCGTAATATGCTTCGCATAAAAGAAAGAGAGCTCATTGAAATTACCCTTGACAACGACATGGGCGGTCAAAAAGGTTTTGTTTTCGCTCGACACCACGCTTTCTCGTTTCAGTAGTTTCATTATCGCGGAGTGCTGCGCTGGCTTGCGAAACTCGCACAAACTGCAAGTAGCAGAGAATTCAATGTCCGTGTGATGTTGCGGGATGCCCCAACGGTCTATGCCACTTGATCAAAAAGCAGCTGCAGCGCCGATTCCGCCGCTCTGTCTTGGCTCGGTACCGCCGTCTGTCAGGCGCCGCTTTACTCACGGGTGGAAGCAAAGGGTGGTGATGGTGTATGCAACATTACCACTCCCCCAGTCGGGTAGCAGGAGACTTGAATTTTGAAAAAGGTATTTGGGCCCTTCAGATGAAATCTTCTCATAAACTAAGTATTTTCTTGGCATGAAACAAGTGTTGCGAGGTTTCTGAAGTGGTATTTAAACAATCCACATTGACTTAGCATATGCATTTAGTGTCCCTTTAAGGAGCCCGTGTCACAGAAAATCCGGTGTCGGTGTTGGACGTTTCGGCAAAAAGATTTTTGAACCACACATACCCAGACCTTCCATGTGATGCAAGGAAATGACTGAATTCAATTTCTCAAACCAAAATACCTAGAAAAATCATAAACTACGACTTACGTACAACCTACAGACATGATAGCTCTCAGACTGTAATTTGAATATACGAGAAAACAAAATTCTGTAACGCAAGAACTCAAAGGAACCCCTTTTTCAGCGTTTCTACAATGCATAGACCAGAGATGGCGTCCGTCATTTGTGCATGCCGACGCGTAAATATCTCGGGAGTCCACAGAGTGGCGCGCCTGCTTTCTTCAAACACTTCCTGATGGTACTCGCCTCCGCTGCATCACTGCCCACGCAAGAGAGAGAGAGAGAAACAACTTTATTTTGCCACTGCAGGGTAGGAAGTTAGGGCAGGTAGGCCTAGTGTGGCTCCCAGGTGGGGGCGACGTCTTGGGCCCACGAAACGAGTGCGAGTTGCGTTTTCTTGTCTTGCCTTGTCAGCAGCTGGTTCCAACCCTCTTCGGAGGGAACTGGCAGTAATGATCGTGGGGGAGGGTTACCCTCGCATCCCCAGAGAATGTGTGCCCGAGTGGCGAACACTCCATGGTCGCACTTAGTGCAGACGGGGTCATAATCCCCTCCAGTGATTAAATAAAGTCTAGAATGACTGAGTATTGAATCGGTCTGCAGTCTGCGAAGCATGGTGGCTTGCGCTCGTTCGAGGTCGGGGTGGGGAGGCGGGTACACGCGTCTCGTCTCCTTATAGAAGTTTGTAATTTCAGCGTAGGATTTGGGGGCCTCTGCGAGCGCATCTGGGTTCGAGGGGCCGGCCGCCCGGTTAGTTAGGCCTCGGGCTAAACGGTCGACCCCTTCGTTCCCAGAGTTCCCCGCGTGAGCAGGTACCCACACTAAGCTTATAGTTCTGTCGAGAGTGCAACCGCGGAGGATGTGTGCGGCGGGGAGACAGAGTGAGTTTTTTGAGAAATTTTGGATGGCTTGTTTAGAGTCACTGAGAACCGTGCTTGTGCGGGGATCCGCGATGGCTAGCGCGATCGCAACCTCTTCGGCAGCGGTGGAGGAGTGTGTGCGCACTGTAGCGGCACTGATGAGAGTGGTGGTTGGCGTCGCTACGCAGGCTACGTATGTGTTACAGTCGCATTTCGCCGCGTCCACGTACGTGGCATGTTCGTTGGCGGAGTAGGTGACGTCTAAGGCTTGTGCCTTCAGTTGGCGGCGCCTATCGTGACGGCCGGGTAGCATGTTCTTGGCCATGGGTCTGATGACTAGCCGACTGAAGACTCCAGTCGGGAGGGGAGCAGTGGGGTGGATGTCACATGTAGGGTTGATATTAAGACGATTAAGAATGTAACGACCGTGTTCGGCGCGAGAAAGACGGTGTACCTGTGCAGTCTTGTGTACCTCTATCAGCTCTGTGAGGGTGTTGTATACTCCAACCTGAAGGAGACGCTGTGTGCTGGCGGACTGGGGCAGTCCCATTGCCGCCTTGTACGCCGAGCGGATGATGCTATTTACTGCCTCTTCGTCTTTGCGGCGGAGGTGGTAATAAGGGTATGTGTAGACAATCCTACTAATGAGGTAGGCTTGTGTGAGGCGGCAGAGGTCGGTCTCCCGCATTCCCCTGCGGCGAGTGGCAATGCGGCGGATTAGGCCGTTGATTTGGTGGGCTGTGGTTCGGAGGCGTTGGATGGCTTCCGAGTTCTGCGTGTTGTTCTGAACCAGCATGCCTAACACGCGGATGGTCTGTACGGGGTCTATGGGGTGGGTGGCAATGTGAAGCGTGATTGGCTCTTGAGGGTCGGGGACGGGTCGGCGAACACGTCTGTCTCGTATAACTAACAGTTCAGACTTGGTGGGCGAACAAACGAGACCGTTTGCCTGTACGTAAGTGTGGACGGTGTCGATTGCCTGTTGAAGTGAATCTTGTATCTCCCCGTCCGAGCCAGTGTTTGTCCAGAGGGTAATATCGTCGGCGTATATTGAGTGCTTAATGTGGGGTATGGTGTCGAGAAGTGTGGGAACGCAAGAGGCCGCGTTTCTACCAGAAAGCCCGCCTTCGTGCATAGCGTTCGCCGTGAGTGTTTCCCGGTAAACATTACGGTTACATATGTTGCAGTTGCTGGGAAGCTTGAGAAACAGTCAGGAATCTTTGAATGCTATCGTGTTTCACTCTTAAAGGCAAAGCTTAAGCATCCTCTAAATTTCGATTCACACAGGGCTGCCAGGTTTTTTTGTTATACATAGTGCTTCTGAAAATTTTTAGTGGAGGTTTATGAGGTAGCTTGCTTTCACACCCAATGCATTATTCAACTTTGCCAAAGAAAGTGTTTCAGGGCACCGTGAACAAGCTTTTAATGGCTTCAAGATAATTCAACATCTAGTGAGGATGGAACCATATACGAGTATGCTTTTCAGCTGCCATGTGATAAAGCTCCCCTGATGTGTTTAATAGTTAAGGAGCAACGAAATAGCAGAATGTGCAGGGGGCCACATGCGGAACAAAGTAAAGCAAGCACGTATTTTGTTTCCTCTCTCCTTTATCCTTTGCGGTTTGTTTTTGTTTGCCCTTGCAACACACAGTTACGTATGAAATTCTTCATGCATTGAGCAGTTCAGCTGCTACCACTTCTCAGCAAGAATAAAAATGTTCAATAAAAGTATGTATGCTCTTTTGCAGTCTGTATTGTTCTTCTGGAAATAGACAACATATACCTTCCACTGAACAAAAAAATGTTTGCTTTCCATTGTGCTGGAGACAAACATGTACAGATGACTGGTACTGAAATTAATCTAAATGTTGCCACAACCTAGGCTAACAGTGGAGGTGAAAGTGGAGCCTGTATTTTCAAGTGCATCTGCCAGGACCAGCTGTATGTCTGAGCATATTCAGTTTTTAACGCAAAGCATTCTTTTAATTCCATGAACTTTGTGGTAGGTAGGGAGGTTCCTGTCTTGCTGCGTTTCAGGTCTCTTTAATTAAAAGGAATGCATGACCAATGGTGGAATCAAACCTGTCTTCCAGCAGAGCACCTCAGTGCTCTAGCTATTGGGCTACAAGGGCAAGCACACTTCTCTCATGCCAAAGCTAACTCTTTTAGACATTTGGTGTGTGCGTCACATGCCAGTTTCTTGCATTCTTTCCTCATGATAGCTAGAGCATTGAGACACTGTGTTAGACTGCGCCGTCTTTAGGATTGGCCCACATTCCCCAATTCTTTTCTCGTTGCAGCTAAGGCTACACAAACTGTGTGACATTATACAGTCTTCACGATCGGCCAAGGTCAAACGGTTTTTAACATTTCTTAGCCAGAGTATTAATGCCATCCTTGTTTTAACATTGACTACATGGCATAGACAGAGGCTTGTATAGCACTTAGCTAGATGTCACAATCCGCGTTTCTCGCTTACGCCTGTCTGGTAGTTATGTAGAACCCAAAAATTGGCATGTCGTAAATTTGTGTTGAACGACCAGAGTACAAATCATGCCGGCGCCATCATATGATTGCTGCCACTGTCGTCGTCTTGCTGCTGTCATCACACCCACAACTGCTTGCCTTATACAAACACATTGGTCCACATGGTAACACTCTCCAGAACTGCAAACAATGCTGGATAGCCAGCTACTGGCGAAACGCTTCATGCAACACCGATTTCCCCAGTGCGTGGGATCTGCATAATTGTTTTTTTTTTAAACTCGCACTTTGCAGACTTCTGTCCTTCGTAGTACTAATCAACCATTGCTGTATGTGCAAAAATTTAATTTTCAGGTCATTAGACTTGCTCATGCCAAGGTTCATGGAAATGTAATGACAAAAGGAGAGTTGAGGAACCAAAAGCCTTGGGTTGCCACATCATGTATAATGAGTAATTATAAAGGAATACATACAAATTTGCATTCAAGAGGCCCCCGTGGCTAAACATCTATGAAGGACGTAGAAGTATTCCACAAGCAAAAATGCTCATCAGAAAATTTAGCACATGCACACACATCGAGTAAAATCCCTATATAAAATGTAATTGCTTAAAAATTCTGTGTTCCTCCTTGTATTGCTTGAAGGTGGTGTGCTATCCTCGCTGTCCCACCTCAAAAATAAAATTGTTGGTCTGGCACGGTGACACTGCTTAAAACATGTATTTGTCAAAACAACTGCTCATCTTTATGCTTGTAGGCACAATGCATCTGCAGTCCTAAATAGTTTTTGAGTGCTCTCTTGGCAACAATGCTTCAGTTAAAAGACCTGCTGTTTCAGCCAAATTATTTTGGTACACTTAAAAGGTCAACTGCAACAAAATTTAACTTTAGCCAAATTTGTTATAGCTGGGTAGTATACACTACTAAAGCCATCTTGACAAAGCCACAGGGCTGGTAATTGCGTAGTTGACCTTTAACCCAGAATAAGTGTTCAGTAGCCAATTATAAGCGTTTTCGAAAAAACGTATCCTTCTGAGAATGCAGTGACGCTGCTTAAGGGAGCTGGAAATTCAAGGGGGGTGCACAATACTTTGAACATGTGACCTTGTTCAAAGAATGGTTTGAATGACTACAGTATTAAAGAAAGGCGCTGTCCGACTTACTTTGACAAGGGGTGAATGTATAATTCCCTATCAAATTTCAAATGATAGTGCCAGTATTGCAGTCTGTTCTCACCACAGCATAATGTTTTCTGGTCGTTTCTCCGCTATCCCTTTTAACATGGATCTGGCATTGAAGTTATCATGATTGTAGATATAACTAAAGAAACCCCAAAGCTCCACTGCTAATTATGAGTGATGGCGTAGTCGGAGGCTTCAGATTAGATTAATTTCAACTACTCGTGTTTTTTTTTCATCTAAATTTAAGCATCAGAATATTTTTGTGTTTCACCTCAATGGCGTGCAGGTGTGACATCTGGGCTACGAGCTATAGCGGGCTTTTTCATGTAGGGTTATTGTTTGTTACAACATGAATACTAATAGCTGTGCAGGTGTCAGAATTACATTACCTTTGTTTACTTTCTTCAGCATGAAATTGTAGGGCAGAAGCACAAGAAAGGGGCAATGCAGCAGAATCTGCTTTCTCGATGCATAGGCTTCAACAGATTTTTTTTAAAGGTACTATTCATATGACTGGAGCTGATGCTTGGCTGTGTATTGAGGGCCCTGTACTACTTTCAGTGCTCCAAAGGTCTTGAGAATGATACGGATAGTTCTCCTCACTTTCATGACCTAAGGAACGACTGACAGCTCTCGGCATTTATACGTTGGCATTGAAAGTTTGGCAGAAGCTGCATCTTGGATGTACTTTGCAAGTCAGCTGCGTTCCACCATGTTGCACTCCCTACAAAACATTTCACTAGAGCACTGGAACTTGCTGCCTGTGAGAAATAATGAGTGAATGACAGCAAGAGGGCACTATTTTTACTTTGTTAAAGTTGTTTTAAATTTAGTGACCCTTTTAGTGAACTCTGTGTCGTAAATAGCTAGTGTAGCATGAATAAGCGCCCAAAAGTAGTATGCGTAAAAGATGCACAAAACATACGTACCAACTGTCTCAAATTTTCTGCAATGTTTACTATGAATTTGGGCTCATCTTACAAATCCTCAAAATTTTTTTGGTAAGGCTTCAATGTCTTTCCAAACATACTGTTTGCAAAAATATTTTACTCGTTAGCTGGAAATCTAAAAGTGACAGGATGCCAGAGGTGTACTTGCTTTGAGTAAGTTTATACAGACTAGTTCCCTGAAGCTGGTGCAATTGGCATTACCAATGTCACTGAAAATGTCACTGTGATCTACCGATGTGTAACTTGTCAGTATTTTCTGACCAAGTCTGCTGCTGCTTTCTCTGTAAAGGTATGTGAGGTTAAACACGTGTAATTTGTCAACTCTTATATGCACTCAGACTACCAAGGTGCATTATTATCAAGAATTCCAAGCTTTGCGTCTGCTGTACAATACACAATTGTAACAGTAGAACCCTGTTAGGTAGTTCTTAACCCCACTGTTACCCAAATGATCATACATGCATGCGATGCTCTTAAGAATGTCAAAAAGCAGCGACTATCAGTTTAAAAAAGAAAAGGTGAGAAAGTCGCCACTTGGACACATTGTCTTGAGGCCCTCAATATGTGCTTCTGACTGTAGAAGGATCGACATTTGGGCGAGGTGGTGCTGGTTGAAGATCTTGAACGGGCAGCGCAATATGACGAAGACAGATGGCAGGAACACACAGGACAGCGCTGTCCTATGTGTTCCTGCCTTCTGTCTTCGTCATATTGTGCTGCCTGTTCAAGAGGTGCTTCTGACTGCTTTGTGGGATGTAGGTTGATATTGCATGCATAAACTGCCGTTAGACAAGGCAGTATAGCAAAGGTAAATGGACCAATGGTGAGCTGTCAACTAAGCTTTTGGTTAGACAAACAATGAAAATAATAATAAAAAAAATCTAGAGAATGCACATTCTGTACCAGTAAAAAAGCAGTAACTTTATATGAAAGGCGAGTAATTATAAGAAATTGGCAAATTAATGCACATGTTAAAGAGCAACACGTGGTGTTTTGATGTTTGTATGTTTGCAAGCAGCCTGATTTTGGTGAATTTTCGTGGTGCCATCAGTGCTTCTACTTAAAAAAAAAATGGAATTATGGGGTTTTATGTGCCAAAACCATGATACAATTATAAGGCACACCATAGTGGGGGACTCTGGAATAATTTGAACCACCTGGGGTTCTTTTAATGTGCACCTAAATTTAAGCACACGGGTCTTTTCGCAATGTTCCCCCATTCTGGCTTGCTACAGAACTCTTAACAACATCAATGAATTTCCATGAACACAGGCACATTCAGTACAAAAAAATTGGAACGGAATGGTCTCATTAAAATCACCTGTGCAAAACAATTTGTACAAAGATGTGCTCCTTGATGTACTATTTGGAAAATGAGACGAAATGACATGCGGTTTTTCAAACGGCATTTTTACAGCGACTTTCCTTGCAGACAAGAATCTTTAGTTTTGCAGTCTTCTATAACTGCAGTAAATTTATGCATCTTAGTACTGTACTCTCTAACAACTGGAAAGGGAGAGCCTGGTGCTTCCTGGAGCTTGTATTGCATAAACCCCATCTGAATGAATAAGGCTAAGGGTGACCCAAAATCGATAATTTCCGGTTTTTACCAAATAGGTAGTTTTTCCGTTCTTTTTTAAGACTTGCTGATGTTTTTGATTATGATTGAAAAGTTGGAACCGAGCTATCCCAGAGTCTGATCTTGGCTCACTGATGAAGGCCTGTCGGCTATCATTTACACATGCAGGTAAGACATGCGACGTCGCAAATTCAGTTCACTTCAACAACAGTTCAACACCAACGAACTGCTGGAAACCAGTAGAGGGGGTTTTGCTTTAAGAAACTACAACATTGCATGTAAAATTTCTGTACGAATTTAATATCTGTTTTTTTAGACATTTTAAAAATTGTTTCTACAAACATTGGTAAAATATTTATTTTGAATGAAACAGTGTTATCAATATGCCTGTTCCAAATCTGCATAGTCAGATTATAACATATTCTTACCAGTTGCAAGAATTAAAACCATTAAGTTTATTGATGTGGATCAGAAATTAGGCCAACTGACTGGCCAGGACCTCCAAGCCCCAGTTAATCGTGTGATCCCTTGGGAAAAATAACTGATGGTCCTTGAATCGATCAGTCTCGCCAGGCTCAGAGTGCATATGCAGTTGTCAAGCAGGAGCCATGATGCTGGCAATTCCCATCAATGCTTTTCCACTGTACTTGCACTCAAGGCTACCTTGAGCATAATGCTAAGGGCAGCTGCATTGTAAGTTCTTCAACTGAATTTACTCCATTTTTTTTTTTTTGAGGAAGGGAGGTTGGGGGGTGAGTAATTTGGTGCAGGTGCATCTTTGCAACTTGGCTCTTACTGCACAGTCCTGTCTTCTCCTCATCTTTGCCCCCCCCCCCCCCCCCTCCCCCTCCGCCCATTCACAAGAATTAAGGGAGTTTCTCATGGGGAGGAATAGTAATAACAAAAACTATGCACTCCCCAATCATAGCTGTCATTAGGTCCATTAAGATCTACCAGTATTGTTGGATTGCAGTGTGTCACTAAAAGAATGCTCTGTATAGAAGAAGTGGAGCACAAATAGTGCTAACGCCATAGGAATTGACGACCTATATTATTTCACTTTAATAATAATAAAAAAAAAAACATTCCCCTATGCTCTCCTTGGCTTCACAGTGTGTTGTTGGCTTCATAGAATTAAAAATGCAGGTGCATTGATCACGTGGATCATCAGTTAAATGCCAGAGTCTGCGACGCATTGCCTCCTAAACTGCTACGTATCGGATGTTATTTCATTACTCACAATGGTACAGATGGCAGGCTTGTCCAATGATGGATTTGCCGCATTACATTTCATACAGCAGTACACCGAGTGTGTCAAATCAGTTCTGCTGAATCCCACAAAGAGGAGGAAGTATTATGAAAGGGAAAAATTATCGTCCACCCGAATGTAGCTTGAAGCTACAAAGGAAACCCTTGTGGGTTTCTCACAAGGAACGCCTAACAGTTGAAAAATTCGTCCTGGTCCGGGATACGAACCCGTGGCCAATGCCTTTCCGGAGTGGTTGCTCTACCATATGAGCTAACCAGGAGGCTAGCAGATCACAGTATGAAGGCGAATTAATCGACAACTTGAAGCACAGGGACATTGACTAGGACAAATCAGTTCTGCGGAATCCTGCAAGGTGGAAGAAGTATCATGAAGTAAAAAAATTGTCATTCACCCAAATGTAGCATGACGCTACAAAGGATACTATTAAGGCTCTCTCAGAAATAGTGCCTCGCAGTTGTCAAAAAAAAAAAAAAATCACAGACCAGGACAAATTTTTCCCGAACTGCGAGGCATTTTTTATGAGAAACCCATGAGCGTTTCCTTTGTAGCTTCAAGCTACCATGCTACATTTGAGTAGATGACATTTTCCATTTTCATCGCCTTTAAGGAGTACACTCACTTGTGCAACCCTTTTAAGAACTTGAGCATGCACAATAGTACTGCACACACACATTTCTTGCCAATATTAGATGTGTTCATTTAAACAAGAAAACATCATAAATGAGGAACATTAATGATCATTACATGCCTTGTCTAATTGCTTGAAATATTTTGAATTTGGGGTTTCTATACCACATATTATGAGTTTTAGAATAATAAAAATAAATATTTTTTAAGGAAAGTACGCTGGCAAAACAAGAACAGATATTTGTACATTTCAAATTCCCGATTATGTCAATTAACTGCCAATCAATCATGAGCTGGGTACTAGTGGTATGTATATGAGGGGAATTGCAGGGACTTTTGCAATTTCTTGCACTAGGGTTTGGTAACACTGCTAGTATCCAGCGCTGAATTAGTGTCGTCTGCAGCACTCCTATGGAATGTGTCACTCTTATTCAGGCATTAGTCGTTAGAATGTAGCAGACCTTTAAACATGGCAGCTCCATTGTCGATCTGCACCAAGAAGGAAATGAGGGCAGTGATTCGCTTTTTGTTTGCGGAGGGTGTTAGACCTGCGGAAATTATTCGTTGAATGCAAGCACAGTATGGTGACAGTTTATCGCGAAGCAAGATCTGCGACTGGATAGAGCATTTCAAACAGGGAAGAACTTCTTTATGTGATGAGGAAAGATTGGGCAAGCCATCAATGTCAATGACTGAGGACAATATGAAAGTCGTTGAGGGTATGGTGATGGAAAACGGACGAATCACGGTGGACGAAATCACCAATACTTTACATATCAGTCGTGGTTCAGCATATTCCATCTTACTCAACAGGCTAAATTTTCGGAAAGTGTGTGTAAGATGGGTCCCGAAAAAACTGTCAGCGCAGCATAAGGCACAAAGATTGGACACCTCTCATAAGCATTTGGCCCATTACCGTTGCAAGGGAGATGAATTTTTACAGCAAATTGTTACTGTAGATAAAACTTGGGTACATCATCACGAACCAGAAAGTAAGGCTGCAGCAAGCATGGTTTGGAAACACTCATCATCACTAGAAGTTAAGAAATTTAGACGTCATTTATCAAATGGTAAGATTATGCTAACACTATTCTGGGGCATGGAAGGTGTGGTAGCCGTTCATTTCACCCCAAGAGGTGAAACTGTGAACAGTGAGAACTATTGTGATGAGTTGCGAACTCAACTGAAACCTGCGATCAGATCCAAATGTCGTGGAAAACTGCAAAGAGGTGTCATTCTGCAGCAGGATAATGCTTAGCCGCATTCTGCCAAACGGACAGCCGAAACAATAAAGGAGTTGGGATTCGAATTGCTGGAACACCCGCCATACAGTTCAGACCTGGCTCCAAGCAATTTTAGTATGTTTGGACCATTGCAGGAAGCACTCAGGGGAAAAAGATTTGCAACCGATGCAGAAGTCATTGATGAGGTGCAAAATTGGTTACAGATGCAACCAAAACGATTTTTTTTCTGACAGAATCAAGAAACTTGCGAAACGTTGGCCGAAGTGCGTTGAAGTGCAGGGAGGTTATGTAGAAAAATAATGTGCATTTCAGTTTTCTATCATTAGAATAAATGTAGCTTTCCTTTTCTTAAAAGTCTTTACTTTTCGACTTCCCCTCATACATTATAGCAGGTACCACTGGAGTCACGTGATGCCTTCTGCTTAGATCAGCTATGTTGCATAGGCTTGGCTAGCTGAGCATTGTCAAAGAAGTGGACATGGAGACGTGTGTAAATGAACAGTGGCATTTTCATACTTGGGTTGCAGTAAGCACTAGATGGTGCTGTGCACTGAGTGCATCGGTCATCCCTCTTACAAATGCCGTCTGAGTCAATACAAGAAGCCAGCATTGGAAATTTTAGCGCATACAAATGCACGCTATCACGTGTGTTTCTCTGCACTATAGCCTGAGTTGTCATATGGTTTTGAATTCACGTCGTGGCCTGTGGATTCACAGCACCATCTAGAGTATGGACTGCACATTAAAGAGGAACTCAAAGAAGCCTAAGCCGAGTTTAATACATAGCTGCTCATCAGGGCACTACTATGGAGGATTGGTGCTGTGACTTGTGTATTTATGCACTCTTTTTAAAGAATTGCATGGACAAATATTGACATAAGAATGCTTTGCGTAGAAATGCAATGAAACATGACTGCAGCACTGAGTTTTCGCACAGTCAGTAAATATATTTGGGTATCTGCCGATCGCACAGTGTTTACTAGCTTGTGGTGCGCAGCAGTTCACTAAGTGCACATGGCATTGTTGGGCCATCATACATATTGTTACGGTGAAAGGAAAGAGGAAGGAGACATGAAGTAGAGGAAGACGAAGACTGGCCGTTGCCTGAATGCCATATACGCCAGTTGTAAATATACCTTATTTTACATTCATGGGCCTGCTTTCTCCCTGCAACATTTTGGTGGAAGGTGCGGGGTACAATCATGGAACTTCGCAGCGGACGTCATCTACCTGCTGCCACAATGGCAAATCAACCGACACAAGCGACAACGCCTCAGCAGCCCGTGCCAACTGTCATCCTCACTCATCCGCGGGACCCGGGAACATCTTGTGGCACTGACAACGCCAATGTCGAGGACTGGCTTACGATGTACGAGCGAGTGTGCAACAACAACAGGTGAGATCCAACAATGATGCTAACAAACCTTATATTTTATCTGAGAGGAACTGCGAAGCAATGGTACGATACACAGGAAGCTGACCTAACGAGCTGGGATGTCCGCAAATAAAAAAATGCGAGACCTGTTGGGCAGACCTGTCGGTTGTCAGCTGGCAGCAAAAAAAGAACTTGCGTGCCGCACTCAGACGTCCACAGAATCCTATGTCGTGTACATACAGGATGTGTTGGCCTTCTGTCGCAAGGCTGATAACAACATGACCGAGGCACACAAGACTGGTCGCATACTAAAAGGTATTGCAGACGATGCCTTCAATCTCCTGATGTGTAAGGATTGTGCCACTGTGGATGCAATTATAAAGGAGTGCTGGCGCTTTGAACAAGTGAAGGGCCACCGTGTCGCTCAAACTTTCGACAGATTGCCCAATACTGCCGCGACATCTTGCGAAGACCTGCCGCGGTTCGTTCGGCCGACAGGACCAGAAGATACAATGCGCATCGTTTGCCGTGAGCTTGAGGCCACAGCGCCGGCTCTTGTTCGTTCCGACTGTCGGGAAAGCGTGCCTGCTATCTCCCCTATACAAACGGTCGTTCAGGAGGAAATAGCAAATTAGGGCATTCCATCTCTCTGCTCAGTCCGCCATACAAACACCTACCAGATTTCTCTGGCTGCTTGCTCCCAGATGCAAAGCTTTCCACCACTCCGTCGCAACTTAGCTGACTGGCACACAGCGGATGATAGACCCATCTGTTTTAATTGTTCCGGTATTGGAAACATTGCCCGTCATTGCCGCAACCACTGGTAGTCGCCTCCTTAGTGGTCATCTCCGAGTCAAAACCGCCAAGTGCCAGACAATCGTACTTTCTCGCCCTATACGCCCACTAGGAACATCAACGCCGACAGTGCTCCACCTGGATCCAGCCGCTCCCTGTCTCTGCAAGGTCGTAGGTCCTGTTCACCTCTCGTTCACCGCTCTTTGTCCTCGTCTGCAACCGGTCGCTTCACTTCGGAAAACTACGCGGTGCAGCTCCCGGAGGTGAAGCTGCAACTCCGACCTGGCCCACAAATACTCTATTGACCCTGCCTACACGTGGAAACCTACTGGACATTGAAGTTGATGGTGTTCCTGTTACATCTCTCGTTGACACAGGAGCGCAGCTTTCAGTTACGAGCACTGCTCTCCGCCGAAGGCTCAAAAAGGTTGTGACGCCCACCGTACCGTGCACTGTGCGAGTCGCCGATGGGATTACTTTACCTGTTCTTGGAATGTGCACAGCACGTGTGACCATTGGGGGCCATTATATCGTTGTTTTATTTATCGTCCTTGAGCACTGTCCGCACGACCCAATTCTCGGCCTCGACTTCCTTTCGAAGCACTCTGCCCAAATTGACTGCTCCGCAGGTGTTGTACAGTTGGATCTGCTGCTTCCTGCCAACGCAACCAACTTGTGCTTCACACTGCTCATGTTCTGCTGAGTTTGCAAGGCTGTCTCCACAGGCGGCTACAAATGTCCTCCTGACGCCCTGTCCTCCCGTATGTGATGGCGAGTACGCTGTGTCGCTGCTTACTGACGTCGTTTTATCGCGCAATATTGCCCTACTGAGCACCTTAATCCGGATCCGCGAAAACTGTGCTTGCATGCCCATCCTCAACTTTTGATTTTCGTTGCATGTGCTGCCACAAGGTATCGCCATAGCACATATCACTCCTTTGAAAGAATTCTTCTTTGACCTCTCAATCCTTCCTCAATACCAACGGACCTTTGTCACCCACTCCTTCGTACTCGATACCTGCAGATTATGTTTGTAAGATGATTGCCCCTGACCTTCCTTCCGAGCAAACAATAGCTCTTCGTCACCTCCTGTCGTCTTATCGGCATATCTCTGATTTGGACGACCGTCCAGTGGGCCAGACATCTGTTGTTATGCATCACATCAACACTGGTGACGCCAGCACCATCCATAGGCAGCCATATCGTGTCTCCGCAACAGAAAGGGCCATCATACAGAAAGAGGTAGACAGGATGATGGACAAGGACGTCATTGAACCTTCCAGTAGCCCGTGGGCATCACTGGTTGTCTTAGTAAAGAAAAAAGACAACTCGTGGCGCTTCTGCGTTGACTCCCGTCACCTCAACAGGATAACAAAGAAGGATGTTTATCCCCTGTCCAGCACTGACGATGCTCTTGACTGCCTTCATGGATCCCAATACTTTTCATCAATTGACCTCTGCTCCGGCTATTGGCAGATTAGCGTCTATGAGATGGACCGCAAGAAAACCGCCTTCGTCACACTGGACAATCTGTACCAATTTAAAGTCATGCCCTTTGGATTATGCAATGTGCCAGCTACATTCGAGCACATGATGGACTCTCTCTTGCGTGGCTTGAAGTGGTCTCCATGCCTCTGTTACGTTGATGATGTGATTGTGTTTTTGCCCAACTTTGAGAGCCACCTGCGGCACCTCACAACCATACTCTCTGTGTTTCGCAGGGATGGCCTTCAGCTAAACTCCTCGAAGTGCCATTTCGGTCGCCGTGAAATTAACATGCTCGGCTATCTCGTAAACACCGCCGGAATCCAAGCTGATCCACAGAAAGTTCACGCCGTGCGAAATTTTCCTGTACCTTGTTCAACAAATGATGTCCATAGTTTTCTGGGCTTACGCTCTTATTTCCGGTGATTTGCGAAAAACTTTGCCGACATCACTCACCCTCTCACTGACCTTCTTAAGAAAGATGTCTTTCTCTTGGGATCCACTGCAGGAGAGAACCTTCTCTACCCTGATTGAGTGGCTTACAACTTCCCCGATTCTGTCACACTTTGACCCTTCTGCGTCCACTGAAGTACAAACTGACGCGAGTGGTCATGACATTGGCGCTGTCCTCGCTCAGCGTCAACAGGGCTAAGACTGTGTCATTGCTTACGCCAGCCGTCTTCTTTCCACACCCGAGCGAAATTACTCCATTACCGAGAGGGAATGTCTCGTACTCGTATGGGCGGTCTCGAAATTTCGACCGTACCTTTTCGATCGGAGTTTCTGCGTCGTAACTGATCATCGCGCCCTCTGCTGGGACCTCTTTGAAGGACCCAACTGGACAATTTGCACGTTGGGCATTGTGTCTACAAGAATATACATTTTCTATTATGTATAAGTCAGGGCGCCTGCATAAAGATGCTGACTGCCTGTCCTGCAATCCTGTCGATCAACTGGACGATACCAATGCAGACTCGGACATCAGTATTCTATCCCTCTCCGGCTTCCTCCATAGTGGCGATGAGCAATGCCAAGATCCTGTTTTTCGAACACTTATGGAATGCCTAAGCTCCTTGCCCAATGACCCGTCCCTCCAGATGTTCACCTTGTGCGATGGAACTTTAGACCATCGTAGTGTTCGTCCTGATGGCCCGGAACTCCTCCTAGACGTTCCCAAGCACCTTCGTCTTGCTGTGCTCCAGCAACTCCACGACGCTCCTACCGCTGGACATCTGGGCATCACTCGTACTTACGACCACCTGCGGCGCTGCTTCTTCTGGCCCGGCATTTATTGCTCTGTGTGCTGTTATGTCGCTTCTTGCAACCTGTGTCAGAGCCGGAAGACGCCTGCTATGCCTCCTGCTGGTTTGCTTCAACCAACTGATATTCCTACAGAGCCCTTCTTCCGTGTGGGGCTCGACCTCCTTGGCCCCTTTCCAATTTCCATTAAAGTAAACAAATGGATTGCTGTAGCAACAGATTATGCCACGAGATTTGCCATCTCACGAGCGATGCTAACCAGCTGCGCTACCGATGTCGCCGACTTCTTACTATACGACATCATTCTGCACCACGGCGCCCCTCGCCATTTACTCACGGACTGCGGCCACTACTTTCTATCGAAGGCTGCCGATGGTCTGCTCCACTCCTGTTCTACAGAACACCAGCTTGCTACCGTGTACCACCCTCAAATGAATGGCCTCACCGAGCGACTCAACCGCACACTAACTGAAATGCTGGCCTTGAACGTTTCCGACGATCACCGTGGCTGGGACGTCGCTTTACCATACATCACTTTCGCATCCAACTCGTCCTATCACGATACTGCCGGATTTTCGCCATTTTACCTTTTGTACAGCCGTGACCTCACCTTGCCCTTCAACACATTGCTACCTTCCGCAGTACCATCACCCAGCATTGGTTACGCTCGTGATGGTATTGCCTTAGCTGCACAGGCCCGAGAGGTCGCCCGTTTTCACCTCAAAGTCTCGCAAGCTTCTCAAAAGCGACGCTATGACCTTCGGCACCGAGAGCACCATTTTTCACCTGGTTCCCTTGTCCTTCTCTGGACACCTTCACGTTGCGTCGGCTTACCAGATCTTACGTCAACTGTCCGACGTGACATACGAGATCGCCCAGGTCGGTCAGCCTTCAGTGCCTCCCATTATCACCAGCGATGTTGTTCAAGTCGCCAGGCTCAAGCCCTAGGTCCCCCCATTATGTGAGGCTCTATAACTTGCACCGGGACGGAGCTAACCCCACTAGGAGAGTGATGTTACGGTGAAGGGAAAGAAGAAGGTGACATGAACTAGAGGAAGACGAAGACTGGCCATTGCCTGAACGCCATATACACCAGTTGTAATTATACATTATTTTACACTCATGGACCTGCTTTCTTTCTGCAACAATATATTCTATTTGTGTTCTTTGTACATGAGTTGGAACCCTGGAACATGTCAGAATGGCACTTTAGGGACCTATACAACATGTTCTGAAACACATATTACCAAAAGCGAATCTCACTTTATGAGTCATTTCTACTAATAAAGGAAACAACCTAATATGATTCTACAACCTCTAGGAATTTTCGTTTATTGTCAAATCAAGAATAACTACACACTTTTCTTCAAAAGATATTTAAAGCGGGATGTAGTATATAATTTACGTACGAATATTTTAGTTGGACAGACCCCACACCAACTATGGTACCCAAACAATACATAATTAAATAATATCCCTTTGTAACAGACATCCTTCTATAATTGATCACACTCTCAACAGTAAAACTATTTGGCATTACAAAAGGAAAATAAAACTACTACTGTTAAAAATACCCGATCCTATCTGATTTTATTTGGTGCTTGACCTGTGTGTAACAGGTAATAAAATTCATCGTTGTATGTAGTGCATATATGTAGTGCATTCGTCCCTTTATATTCATATTTACATAGTGACACAATCGTATTGCACTACCTTGTATGACTTGTTACTCTTTGTGTGTTGTTCATTTCATTATAATCTGTGTCAAGTGTACATTTGCTTGTGTTCCCTATGTATTATAATATCTCTGTTTTGTTCTACTTATTTGGTATTATATGATTGCACACTGTATTAGATTTAGTGCAAATGCTGTCTGACGTGTACTCCCGAGGTGAAGGCCTTGTCAGGGAACATACGTGTTTCCGTTTGCCACGCCTCGTGGACGTACCTACAACATTGTATTTATGCCCGAAATTAAGACTGATTGATGATTGATATTGATGGTAAGAAAGGGTGCTGGGGTACGAACCTGTGGTAGAGATTACGTCAGCCAAGAACTCGTCCAGCGCTTCGCGCTCTTCATCGTTCCCTTCCAGGTCAATATCTTCCAAGTCAACTTGTGCATCATGCACAGCTTCGATTCCTGCATGAGAAGTTGATGCACCTGCCCCTTTAGCGAACGTCATGTATGTACCATTGGGGAAAATGCGGCAAAGATGAATTATCTGCACCAGCTTGTTCTAATTATAACATGGTGCCATGCTTTGCTTGCTGCATGCTATGATGGTCAACAGTGCCATTAATATTAAAAAAGCCAATTCTTTCTTCCAGGCAAGGCTATTATATGTAGGTGCAGTGTGTGTCTGTGTGCACATGAGAGAGGGCGAGAGAGAGAGAGGGAGATAAGGCAATTATGAGCTGCAAATCCAAGTGTTTCATTCAGATTACAGAAACACTTGTGCTATGTGAAGTCTGGTGCATTTTTGACATTGCATTGAAGCTTTATGAAGAGTGAGAATAAGTAGGCATGACTCTTTAGCACTCCTGACCCAAAAATACTTCCGTCACATCCAATATTCGTTATAGACATGTATTTGCTACAAGCTTATATCAGCAAGAAACATTTAAGACTGCTTCGTTATGTCTGATATTCATTATATTCATGATCGTTATATCGAGTTTCAACTGCAGTACAATTGCTTTTTGTCACCATGTATATGACAAACATTTATCATTTTCAGAGGAAAGCGGGTATTTTTCCTCTGTCGATCTGAAAATTGCTCCAAAGAGTCCAACTCTTTTTTTACCACGACCATCGGACATGGGTCACAAGGTGACCTACAAGAGCTGTGACAAATTTCAAGACTTCCTCTCTCTTGACTGACTTGCTGCACCATCTACAGCATAGGCTAAGGAATAGACTTTCATTTTCTGTGCCGTTTATATATTAATTTTTGTCTGCCATGTGGAGGCGACATTTAGCAAGCACAGAGGTTTGTGCACCCACTGTTCTTGAAGACGACAGGCACTCTTGCAGCTCAGCACTAAGCCCTCACAAAACAGACGGTCTCGCAATTATACAGTGTTCTCGGACAATCAGTTGTTCGGATGCTATACTGCAGCAGTGAGTCTGAGGATGACGTCAGGTCATGGGAGAATATTTTAGATGCAAACCCACAGAAGCAGCTCAAATTATCAGTTGTTTGGTAGTGAGTTTCCTTTCCTGCCTGTTGATTACTTACTGATTTCTTGTGCTGACTGAGATGTAATAGAATTGTTGACAATGTTATGGCTCTGATTTACAGTCTCTCTATAGTATAGTGTGGGGATCTGTGGCCCCTGCCTCAGCAGAGTGCGAGATTTTGCCCAATATTTGTGGCATCTAACACAATGACACTGCAGTTTCCACTAGGCAGAAAACATTTTTCTTGTAAGACACATCACTAGAACATTGTGAAAGTTTCATGAGCTTAGGCAGTTCAGGTGAAAACATTTTGTATATTTCATAATTTTTTTTTCTTTATTTAGATGTCATCGGCGTAAAATTGGAAGTGTTTCCTGCACATTTAAATAAAGTTTGTATTCCACAAAGTAGTTTACATTTTATGCCCTGACATGTCTTTCAAAGTTATATTTTAGGACAGTACATATCTTTAGCTTTCTTTTGACATATAGCGCACCACAACCATGATCATATATTCAATAAGTACACATTACTAAAGCCTCCAAAAGAATGGAAGGCGACCCTAATCATTGACTTGGGTGTCTCTTCGCGCCACTTGCACCTTGGCATTGGTGTTCTTTAGGTTAAATTGAGGCAAACGTAACACACAAACCGAAATTGGGGGCAATTGTTTTCCAATAATTAGCCGATTAAGTATTATGCCACCTTTTTGTGTGTGATGTCATTATGACATCATTACTTCTGCTTTCTAATTCTGGGTTTCCAGGAATTTTGCGAAAGTTGTGCTCATGTGGCGAGTCTCTAAGCCTATGATTCTGTGCTTTGGTGTAAGGTAATCAGTGATTTCTAATTCGAATTATTCCAGACACTTCAGTAACTCAACTTGTAACTAAACTTATGCTGTCATAGCATATCTATAATGAAACCCATGAATTTTGTACTGTACTATATTTTCAATTTTTTTATGATATATCTTGAATTTCCTCCCCAGTCTCAGGAGGTGAACCGGAAGTGCTGCGCAGGAAACAAAAGTGTCACTCAATGCTCATGCCACTAAAAGGGACCATTTTGTCCATAGTAGGAAAAGAGTAAGCCAATTCTCGCTAATTCAGGTGTTGCCAATATTGTCGTAACTTTTGCTACAAACTATGACAGGAAGGTTGCCCAGATGCGTACAACAAAGACGTGCCACTGTGTTAAGCTGTTTTCTTACCACGACCATTAAACACAGGTCACGGAGCGCCACGCTCAATTTCAAGGCTTCTGGCACCCATAGGAAGTTGCCGCTAGAACGCAGTCTAAGGATTAAACTTTCATTTTCTGAGTAGTTTATTTCTTTTCCACATGGCAGTGATTCTTAATGGGACCCCAGGATGTGTCCAGATGTTGGTGGAAATGAACAGGCCATGATTTATAATAGTGTTAGAATCGAGCATGCTGTTAATGATTTAGGATGGAATTATAATTCTAATTGGCACAAGAAGTCGTGGTATACGATATGTTGTGCTAACTGGTGGTGAAACCTTGGTACTAGATATGGATGCACTCGGATTACTGTAGAGAAGTTGGCTGTTATTAAGTGCACCATAATTACTGTTTAGAATCGTAGTCTTTATATTACACAGGCGTTAGCACTTTATTCTATGCATATTATGAGCTAAAAGATATAATTATGGAAATCTAACCCACCTGTTGGAACTTGAGAAGCAAAACTTTTGTGAAGCAGTTAAATAAATGCCACACAATTGATTATATTCTGGACAGGGCTTTGCATCATAGCGATTACCTGCCTGCCGGTGAAGAGACAGCAAGACTCCACGTCTTGCTGGACCCCCACCATGTGACCACGCATTAAACTGTCTCCGGGATTGGCCTCCTTTGCTATGACACTGTACACAGGCGCTGCGCGCCGACTAGGGCGGGCCGATCCTGGAGATAGTGCAACAGTAAACTGCACTTTACTCAACAAAAGACCGACCAAGCAAATGCACCAAACCACAAACCCTAGGAAAGTAGGCATAGAAAGGTTAGCATAATTAGAGGAATTGCGCTTTTAATGATGTATATCTGTTGCAATGAGGATATTTAGGTAGCATATGTTTTATCACGAAGCGATTCCGTAGAAAATGAGGCCAGTAGCCAGTACACCTGCAAGGTTAGTAAACATGGCAGTGCTGTCCTGCGCATAAGCTTTTTGCAAGACAGTAGCACACAGCCATAGTCAGAAAAGTCCAGGAGGTTCGCAAAGTAAGCTTCGCTTTAAGAGTTCATGCTATGTTGCGGCTTGACGTAGCGTTTAGGCCAGGAATCCTCCAGCCACAGGGATGAGTACGCCTGGGAGTAGGAGCTAAAGAAAGAGGGTTTATTTTACATATATACGCTGGCTCCAGATATCGAAGCCCACTCTATGTAGGAGAACTTTGAATGTCTCGGCTCATTACATCTCTGAGCTCACATCAGAACACATAAGGACACCCTCACTGCACCAAAGGTCTCCACTTTTACAGTGAAGCTGTATACCTCTACCCTCCAAGGAAATTTTTGTGTAATTGTTGGCGTGGTAAGCAAGAAACTCCCCATACATGGGCCAATCCCGGACATAGTGCAATGCCGGGCCGACCCGTGGCAGAGATGAAGCAGGCGTTGAGCACTCCCCATAAGTGGGTCAATCCCGAAGACAGTGCAATGCCGGGCTGACCTGCGGCGGAGGTGCAGTTTGCCATTAAGGGGCCCACATACACAGCTTCGCTGGTCATCCTTCTTCACGGAGTGGAAGGGCACTGAGTTTTTTTTAAAACAGTCATCTACCCTAGGAGACTAGACTAGGGAATCTCATGACTATCTCGGTCAATAACAATAGTTGAATCTGTTGCAAAATCACCCCCCATAACGTCGCACCGTACCGCCGGCTCTATCTCCTATGTGGCACCATCGCCCCTGCATACGCCGCAACTGCATGGTAATCTGGGAAACCGCCGTCGACGCAGTTCCTATGATGGTCCTCGATGTTGGCCCCTTTCATCAATTAGTGGGCTCTCAGTGACGGTCAACTTTCCGTGACCCTTCACGGTTGTTACCACATCAGAATCTGGTGGTCAATGTCACCTTGAGGCAAGCTTCTTTGCTGACCTGTCAATGGTCAACATCAGGGCTTTGTCAGTTGAGTGCTCATGGAAGGGGGGTTGCCTCATGGGAAACACCTAAGGAATTGCCTTTGCCATGTTGAGACGTAACAGCTAACAAGCGGCTCTGCCTACACGGCAACGAAGTGGCATGGCAGAGTCGTGGCAAGCTGTGGCATCCCTCATAGCATGGTGGTGCACATGAGTGCATTTGTATGCGCGCGAGTTCGTGAGCAAGTACCCCGAGTTCTGTGGTCTCCCTGTAAGATACAAAATGACATCAACTAACTGGGCCGTAAATGGCTGCCGGCACTAAATTAATAGCACTACTCGCGTAAATGTGTCATTTTGCTTTCGAAAACTTGGCTTGGCATGGCTAGAAAGAATGCCTGGACTTGTATCTGGCCAAAGTAGTTGGACAGAAAACCACAAAAGCACGAAGCTATTACTTTAGAAATAATTCACCACTTCACAAAACCTGCACCGCATAAACGTAGACTTGATAGAGTATTACTTTCTTACAGCTAGGGCCGCATTTGTTGTCTGCTTTCCACCAATGCTGGCATACAATCGCTATTGCGCTCACCTATGAATGTTTTCAGCATACAATTTCACGATCGCGATTGCAGATAGAAAATTTTTACTAAAATATGTTCCACAGCATTGTGCATTACCACTGTTGGATTGGACACTATCACTGGTAAGTTTTTCGTTGCACTAAAAAAGAAAAAGATAAGGATACTATAAAAATTGGTTGTCGGTTCTGTGCTAAGGTGAGCACCTTGTGATCATGGATTGCTGCAATGTGAAAAATGTGAGCTACCAGAGCAATGTGAAAAAAATGTTAAAGCTAAGTTATGGGGTTTTGCATGAGAAAACCATGATCTGGTTATGAGGCATGCTGTAGTTTTCACCACCTGAGGCTTTTAAGGTTTTAAGAGCGTGTATTGGGTGCATGGTACACTGTGCATACAATGCACAGTGTTTTTGAATTTTGCTCCCATCAAAAAGCGGCTGCCATGGCTGGGATTCGATCCCATAACCTCATGCCACTAAGACACCATGGCGGCTGCATGAACAGTGTCGGCCTCGTGATTCTCTTGCATCATCAAACGATTATTTGGTTGCTACAAGTAGCAGCGAGTCAAAAGATGATATCGGGTCATCAGATTTTAATTCAGATGATGGAGACCTGCAAAACCAGCCTGGACAGTCATCAGCTCTTTTGCAGAGTTTTGCTTTCTGCCTTTTGATGAATAACTAAATTTTGTGCCAAGTGAGATGACACAAAGATGTTGGCACAATGTAAAATATAAGTCTTACTTAAGTGTCTCTAGTGCATGCGGTGGAGGTTTGCTGCTCCCAGCTAGAGTGTGACATTATGTCTTTTGGCAAACATATTTGGGAACTACCAGTAAGAGGCAGTTTCCATTAGGCAGAAGAAAAATTTGTAGCACACACTGCTTATGAGCTAGAGCATTGAAACCTTTATGTGCTGCAGGAAATTCAAGTGAAAAGAGTTTGTATATTTCAGAATACTTTATTCTTTCGTTAATTTTGTGTTATCAGCACTATATTGTGAACATTTCCGGTACTCTTCAGTAAAGTATGTTTTTCACAAATTATATTAAACCTAACATGCATTTCTGAAATTTTATATCTTTGGAGAGTACATTTCTTTAGCTTCATACTGATTTATAACGTATTATTAAATCCCCTAGTCCCTTAGGATGTATTCAATAAAAATACTTCCTAAAACATTCAAAAAGGGGCAATATTTTTCAGTGATAAGTAAAGATTTAAGAGCTCTGGACCATTTCAGCTCATCACAAGTGACTGCCACTATTTATCTTATGACGTATTCGTCTTATCATGGGCATTTTTGCCACTTTTTGAGTGGCTTGTGATGAAAAGAGGCCATCAATGGGTCTTTTCCTTTCACAACATAGATGCATAGATGGAAGTAGCTGTTTTATTGTCTGCGCTATTATTAAGATTTTTTTTTACACTAGATGGCAGCTAATGATCCCAACATGAATGCACCATTGCGTTGTCAGCTACCTGAAATGAGACAGCAATGGAAACATTTGCAAGGAAATCAGGATCTGGTGCAAGTGGCTTGAGAAAGCCCAGTTTGGAGTACCGTGTTTTGAGACCTATCATACTGCTGGTATTCTGCAGTAGTTTGCATAGCATTAGCTGAGGAACGCTACAATCCAAACAATGGTTTGTTTGTGAAGTGGGCAGTTCACAACAGTAAATAAGCAATATTTTCAAGCGAAGCTTGTATTGCCTCACTCATGTCTGCATTGGTGTTGCTGTATGAGAAAACTCAAGCTGCGCGAAAATAAAAATTGTTTGTTGGGCTGCGAATTCGAACCACCGACTTCTGGGTTGTGAGACCACCACGCTAACCGATTCAGCCACTGTCGGTTCATCATACAAGCCAATCACAGGTGTCCCCTCCTTCCGGAGGAGGGAAAGGGGATGTGATCGCACGTTCGCTCGCCTCGCGCCCACCGTTTCTCGCTAGTTCAGGCCCGGCAGTCAGATGGGGAGGACACGTTTGGTTCGTTCTGCCGAAGAGTAGGCTGCGTTGAAGGAACGGCAGTGGGAGCGGGCCGTGCGTCTCGCGTTCGGCTGAAGAACAGGTGGCGTTTCATGAATGCTGCCAGGAACTTGCTGGAGAAAGAGCTCGTCGTCAACATGCTGATCTCGCCGTGAGGGAGCACGAAGCCGAGGTGTTCCATTAATTTATAATTTATTTATTTCAATTAGTAAGTACAAGTAATTTCCCCTGTGTTGTCCTTGGTGTCATTGTTTGTTGGCTTCTTATGATATGATTAATAAAAACATCGGACCTCTTAGTTAACCGCCTTTCTTCTCGTTCACTATTGTACCAGTATGATACACCACCACCCCCACCAAAAAAGTCACTGTTCTTGCATATTTCTAAGGTACCTAGAGCAGGTGAAGCTCGGTACAAATATACCAAGGTGCCTCCATCATGAATATATGAAACAAGCAAATGTGTACGTACGGTGAAGTGTCCCTTGTTCTTTGTATGCTTCAAGATCCCTGCGAAAGACTTCCCCAAAGGTCTCTTGCCGTTCTCGCAGCACTTCCTGCTCCTGTTCTTCCAGCTGTCGAAGCAGCGTTTGGTGGTCTTCTTCCAGTTTGTCTACACAAAAGACCAAAGAGCTTTATCTTTCATCCTGCTTTTTTTAGCAAGTGCAATGTTTTGTAATAAGGGTGAACAAGTGGTATTGCGGGTGTTCATGCTTTCTTCAATACACTTGAAATAAATATTTGTCAGTGTCACACATTTTGCATAATTTCTTTCTCTAAATACAAGTTTCACAGACTGCCAACAGTGGATCTCTAATGTTTTCAATGTGCCCTACAACACTGTTTCACCCATAGGCTGCCAAAGCTGGCAAATCCCAGACTCGAAAGAACCCGGACCACATTGTCAAAGCGAGCAATTTACAGGATTGGTTTAAAATGGTATTTGTTGATTCTGCAACATATAGCATTATGTCCGCTTCAGTGGTGGTATGATCTAAAAAATATTTCGTTTATATTTGTAGAAACTTTGTGCATGCATTCCAACATCTACAGGCACATCCTACAGGCACAGCATGCATTCAACATCTACAGGCACATCCTATGTGCCTGTAGCAGCACAGTGATTGCATCCCACCGAATCCCGGCAAACAAACTGTGTCACAACAGTGCAAAATGTGCTGGGACAAAAGATTAAAACAAATTTAGCAGGTGAGAATATGAAAAGTGCAGTGCTGCTTTCTCCATGCCTCAGTGTTTCAAGCTTTTTCACACAAAAAGAGATCTGTGAGTGGCAGTTAAAGTTCTGAACTGAAAAGTGCTACTTCATATTGTGAATAAAACTTATTTGTTCACATTTTTTTAGAGTTTATTACTGCAGCCCATTGTACAACGAACGCAACAGCAGAACTTTGCAGTGTGCATACGGGGGCAAAATAATGGAACGGAGAGCCACGTAGCATGCGTAATATTTGGTAGCCAAAGGGTTAACAAAGCTGCAAAATGTCTCATGAATGAAGGGGCATCACTGTAGGTATATCCTCTTCCAATAACGTAGCAAAGATACTTTGTCTTTGTACGAGTGTACAGGAAAAAAAAAAAGAAAAAAAACCAACAACCACCTTTGAATTCTTCTCTTTTCAATTCTCCTGTGTGATGTAAACCACAGAGCCCCGCTAGCAAGAATAATACTCCAAGCAGTGGCATTTCGCTTTGTTATGTTTATGTTGGTCAGTTCTCGTGTGGCGTACAACATTATGCCTTTATTTGAGCTGCTTTGCTGTTAGTTTTCACAGCGAGTGCCTGAATGCAGACTCTCTGGCAATATGAAAGGGAACACCAGAAGTATGTTCTAATATATGGTAATTTTCCTTGTGTGCGCCTGTAATGAGGAAGACTTCCATAAGTGGGGTTCTTCAACAGGAGAGCAACAACAAATAGTAGCAAGTGAGGTTCTGACCTGCATGTTCGCAACAATCGCACTTTCAACAAAGAAAGATGAAGTGTTCCCTTTCATATTGGTGGAGAGTGTACCATGCAGTGTTATGAAAGCTAGATGCAGCAAAGGAGCTCACATGCAACATGCATGACCATGTCTATATGCAAGACTGACTGACTAAAGGGGTCAAGGTAATAAAGGGAAGGAAAGCCATGGTCTAAGGCTAAGGATTAATTTTGATCACCCGGGGTTCTTCGATGTGCACCTGTTGCATGAATGGTTTTGCGTTCTGCCTCCATCAGAATGTGGTTGCCACAGCTGGAAACCAAATCCACAACTTCACACTCAGTAGCAGAATGCTACAGCCACTACAGTAAGTTGCTGGAAAGTAGAATAAGCTAATTGATCACCTAACGTGGAGCTCAAAAAAGTATTCTAAAGAGTGCTTTTGACATTAGCAATTACTTGCTTAATCAGCATCGATTTATGGTGATCTTTCTTGCAGTGCTCTGGTGCAGTACACTGGTCGTGCTTTCTCCCATGATTGAGTGCAGCTCTAATGGCACATTGCGGCCCACTTTAGGTTTTGAAGGTCTGCTTATTGCTTTTCCTTTGCAAAGCTGAAAGCATGTAGTAACAGTCATATTCATTTAACAGAAATCCTGACATTAGCACAAGTTTCAAGAGTCCTGTCTACAATATATACCACAAGATGGTATACATTGGTGTTCCAGTTAATAGTTCCCCAAAAGAATGTGGTGGGACAAAAATAATGAAATGGAGGGCCATGTAGCATGCATGATATTTGGTAGCTAATGGGCTAACAAAGCTGGTGGTGGTGAGTTCTTGTGCAGTAAGGATCAAAACTAACTCAAATGCCAATGCCTATGTATTTTGCAGCAAATTTTTGGGATGGATAACTCAAAACTAGCGATGGTCTCGGAAAGAATAGGAGAGGAAACAGAGGGTGGTTAACCAGAACGAATGTCTGGTTGATAACCCTTTGGTGGGGAAAAGGGTGGAAAAGATGAAAAGAAAGGAAACAAAGTCCACTGTGAGGCACCTGACAACTATCGCACTCCAAATAACGACAGCTAGTTGAACCCGATGGCGCCCCCAATGCTCCAGCTTGCTCTCTTTTATCTAGAACGTGATCCTGGCACCATCACCTGGCTCTACCAGTCACTACAACAATGGCCACAGTGTGTCAGGCAGACTCAATGCGTTTAATGAAACACAGCGGTGCTGCTGCTCAGGCTTCATTCATTTGGGACCAGGATGTAAGAAATCAGGTTTCCATGAAGCGATGGTTGTGAAGTATTTCAAGAGCAATGGCTGGTGTTTCTGCACCAGAAAAGGAAATACTCAGAAAAAGTCCGCAATTACCTCCCTGCACCAGTGCTGGGCAGTACCGAAGATACATGTATCTCAGATACTATCTTAGATACTCTTTGGGTATCTCGTATCTGTATCATGATAAGTCTCACATGATGAGTATCAGTATTTGTATTTACGATACATGAAATAATGTATCATGTATCTTAAGATACAAGCTACTGGCTATCGCAACATCACTGTACAAAACTATAAATGTTTCAAGGTTATATTGCGCTTAGTTTTACAGTGACAATATTATGTGAAGGACAGGACGTGGACATACATAGCGCAATACGTCCATGTCCTATCCTTCACTTAATCACTGTAAAACTAAGCGCAATATAACCATGAACGTTCACCAACTAGCCCCCTTCATTGCTTTACTAAATGTTTCAAGCTGATACTGCTGCAACTAAGCCACTTGAATAACACTGAAGGCAGTGACATTCTTTTATCTTCCCTTTATCTTCCCACCAGAGCCCTGCACGCAGCCAACCTTTCGTTTTCTTGATTTTTTATTTTTAGTTGCACCAGTGCCATGACACTTGTAGCCACTCTACTGTGCTGCGTACGCCAATGCGTGCGGCGTCTTTCACGCAAATTGTGATGCCGCTATCGTGTCATCATCACAGTTTCTCTTGCAGGCTGCTTTGTTACGAAGTCTGAAGAATCCAAGAATGGGGTTGTCTTGCATCTAGTGGCTTTCACACATCAGCGATTTGAAGGATCTTGTGGATGTGAGTTTGACTGTTGTGAAGCAAAGCGTGGTAGCGCTGCTTCCGGGAGACTGGGGCATAAGGCGGCTATTTTGTGTATGTTATTGTTGCTTGCAAGCACCAAAAGCAATTTTTTGGACTACGTTACACCTGTAAATGGCAATACATTTACGAACAGGGTAAAACTCCCCAGTGGTATTTACGCCACCGTGCAGAGGCGTCTTATTGACGTTCTTGTAATTAGATGGCGACCCACCAGCTGGTCGGCCAGCAGAGCAGCGACTCCCATCAAGTGCAAGAGCTACAAGCAAAAACCGTTGACAGTGCAGCGTATAAAGAGTTTACATATTATACTTTGAGCAAGAAAGACAAATTTTGAGATACTAACAGCCATTTCATTCAAATGAAACAAGGTTGGTCAGAGTTGAGAAATTTCCAAGCAAACATTTTTGTGCATATGCTGCTACACTATATAGATCTATAATAGGAAATTTGCAATTGTATCGAAGTACCGTATACAGTAAATGTGGTAGTATCCTGTATATATATCTCCAATACTTGTGGCCCGATTATCTCGTATCATATCATGATATAATTGCAAACTATCTTTGCCCAGCCCTGCTCTACACCCACAAACTTCCAAATTGAGGTTATCCAATGAGAAAGAAGTATGTATTCACGAATGCCACTCCATGCTATAGGTGATATAAAAGAGTTAAGCCTTGCTGTGGTAAGCTGAATAGAAGGCGGAGTAAGCTGAAATGGTGGTCCAGGTAATGAAGGTGCTGGTTTGTGAAATCTGACATATTCCATTGGGCCACTAAAAGTTCATATTCAACCAATGAAAAGTTTACCCACTGCATATACTCTAGAAAATGGGTTAGCAACACAGTTGACACCATCACGAGC
Organism: Dermacentor albipictus; assembly: GCF_038994185.2. Taxonomy (NCBI): domain Eukaryota; kingdom Metazoa; phylum Arthropoda; class Arachnida; order Ixodida; family Ixodidae; genus Dermacentor; species Dermacentor albipictus. The sequence goes on along the minus strand of NC_091821.1, from coordinate 178,177,448 downwards.
AAACTGGGTGGCTGCATCTCCCTGGTCCTTTCCAATTGCATTGTAGTGACCTGGAAGTCACTGAAGAATGATGTGTTCTAACAATGAATTTCCCTTATGTTTGCTACAGGTTCATGGGATTCAAAGCTTAGTGCTGAAAGTAAGCTCTTGATGGCTGCACTGTAGTTGCAGAAGATGGACTGTCGGTGCTGAGCTAGTTTCCAGATAGATGAACTGAAGTTCCACATGCCAGCCTGCAAGCATGATGGCTGTTGTGGATTTCAAGTGTGAGGTTTTGAGTATAATCTTGAATTTAGCTGGGATGACTGCTGCAATCATTGATGTAGAGCGAGTGAACGATCACTGGAAATGCTAGGGCAGCTGCTGTGGACATCATGTCAAAGAAATAATGGTGCCTGTTTCAGTGCTGCCAATGAGACTTGTGCTTTTTTCTTGATGCCGAGGATGTCGGGACACACTTGAAGAGAATGCAGGTACGACAATGGTGACAGCTGTCTTACTTCAGGTATAGTACGATGGCAAGGAAGCTTGGTGAGCAGCAAGAATATCGCTGGAACTCGTTTTTATGCACTTCCTAATGCCTCCTTTGCTGCCAACGCACTCCCCTTTGTTTCAAAGCAAATGAAGAATGGCTCTTGCATCTGATGTTGAAGGTGTTTTGCACGATTCTTTGTTCACCACCTTCGACACATGACACAACATTGACAATTTCTGTGTCTGTGGCAGGAGCAGCACAGCTGCGTCCACATCCGCAATCAGGTATGACAATATCGTCCTTGGGCACTTTGTCAACAACCTGGTATACACGCTTGTACAATGTGCTACAGCTGCAGCTTTCATGTGCTCGCTCTGGGACATGTAAGCACTGCAACGTAGAATGCGCGAAGCCATTAATTACCTTTGCCAAATTTTGCTGATGTCAAAATTCTACCACCACTTAGAGTAGTGACCTTCACAGCGCTCTTTGCATTTCCAGGTTTACAGGAAGAAAAACAAAAGCAAAGAACTACTATCTATGCAGCACCAAGTGGTTCCGGGTGGATTTCCTGCTTTGCATTTTATAAGTGGAGTCCGGCGCTGCTACATTTCAAATACTACTCCGGCCTAAAATGACTGTGGCCATCATATCACTAGGCTAAAATGCACAGCAGTCAGAACCAAGAAAAACTTTGAATAAAGCAATCTTTCGAGTGAAGTGCCTTCCCTATAAGGAGGGTTTACTGCATTTCCTTTTTTAATGAAAATAAGAAGACTTTTATTGTAAATTATAACAAGCCAAACTTGCATCATGCTGTGTGTTGTTACTGTACTCCATTATTTTAATTATGATAATAATTGTGGCACTTTGCTCATTAATGAGCTGTGCAATTGAGCATACACTGATTCACGTATGTTTGCAAGGACTATTGCATACTTGAAAGGATATTAAATGGTGTTTCTTCTGCATTTTCTGTCCTTACTTTTCTATATGGAAAGGTATTCAATTAAATATTTGAACAATTTCTTTCTAATGTTCACCTTCAATTCAATAAAAAAATTTAATATCAGAACATCCCTTCTATTCTCTGTTAGGCTGTATCACATGATATGAATAGTAAGGCAATGTTCAGAAGCATACTAAACCACCTTCATACAATTTCTGCTAGAAGAAGAAATTACATTGAGTAAAGTGAGAATTACGGCTATTTGGTGTACTTTCATCTTGTAATGTGCTCAGTAAAACTTAGTTGTACTTGGCACATTACAAGATAGAAATTTTTTTTTTTCATAGCCAATGATCATAAAGAAGATTAAGTATCTTTCAAGAATCTACAGAAAAGGAAAGCCGAAAAAACAAAACAAAAAAACAACATAAAAAAACCCTGCGGAGTTTCTGCACAGCTTAAGTACTTTGAGCACTATAAGCTGTGCACTTTGTGAACTTGGCTGTGAGGAACACACTGCTGCATCTCTGAATGATAGGCAGCGTGAATAGGAATCCAGCCTTTTTGCAGCACCTACATTCTGGAAACACCTGGGATTAATTGCACAAGTGCGAGCACCGTAATGCTTGTGTGACTCTAAGCAAGCAACGTTGCAGGCCCTCTGAAATTTTCACATTAATGCCTGTTGAGTGATGCGAACAATATGCAAGCAGACAATCCTTTTTACATCAGAAAAAAAAAAAAACATAGTTTATGTAAGCCTCCACATTCATTGTGACAACCATGGTTCCTTCATGCTCAAAAATTAAAAAATGGGACAACACTGTGTTTTGCCATTGACAAAAACACTGGTTCAAGACAATAATTGTAATACATACGAGTATCTTGCTCAGCCATACCTTTGAGGCTCTCAAAGTGTCCTTTCTTTTTTTCTCCATATAATGCAAGCTTGAACCTTTCATCTAGTTGCTTCTCCTGCAAAGCTTGTGTCTCGATGACATCCTCCAGGCTTACCAGGCGAAGTTCAACCTCCTCAAACATGCCTTCCAACTCTCCTGCATTGAAGGTCAATATGAAGAGCAATGAAAGGACCATGACACACAATGTTTATCTTAACGTCAACAGTTTATTTCCAAAGATGTAGTCTATTCTTGGCTTTCATGAAATCACCTTATTGATTACCACATGGTGAACATACCTTATGTTACAAGTTTGATGTGAGATTATTTTTAGTGCCTTTACATCCTGCCTTTCACATCACTTACTTTGAAGACCCCAAAGTAAGCTGCATTATAAAGTGCCAGTGTGCAAATGAGTTAAGTATTTATTGTGCTGACTATGCTAGTTTCTCAGACTATTTTCTGAGCATGATTGTGATGACATGGACTGAGCAATGCAGTATAGTTGAAGACAATGGAATAAGCTTCACTACAAGCTAAGCCCAAATTGCACTGATCCACACTGGCCATTTCAGTTTATAGTCTGAGCACTGTTTGGCTTGAACAGAAGGTTGGCAATACATTTTCATGCACCACTTTTGAGGATACTATCATTGCTGTTACATTCATTTTACAAGCTTGAATATGCTGGATATTCGATACTGTAGCCAGGCCACTTTTACATCTACCTGCCTTCACAAATTTATCAAATGCCACTCCACAGTCATTCTGTTCCTGACTACATACCAACTGCAAGTTACCTTTAGCTCATTCTAGCCAAGAGAACTCGGAAAAATGGCCCAAACATATGCTATTTAGCAAGAGCTGAACAGGTACTGTGGAAGGCTATGTGCTGTGTCTGTCAATTTCAACAGTACCTATGGTGTTCATGAGGTCCTGGACACCCTGCTGTAGTTTGGGCAGCTGTGTCAACTGTAAGTTCAGCTGCTGCATGCTGACCAACTGCTGGTGGCAGTAGGACTGCAGCCCTGCAATCAGGACATCTACCTCCTGCGCAAGACAAATAGTAGTAGAGTGAAAGCACAACATTTGGCAACTGGATGCTAGTATATGATTGATAGGCCACGTGCGAACACACCAGCTGCACTGCCTAACATGCTACACAGGAGGGCACGGGCCCTTGCGATGTAGAGTTCTATGTATACCTTTTAAATATAAGTGCAACTAAAGACATGGACTGCAGACTGCAGCTTTCATGCACTGTTGCTTCACACCTCAACTCATTTCAGTTCTACCAGTGTACAATTCCCCAAGTACAGAGATGAACTGGGTGCATTTGACCTATGCCTGAAAACATGCATTCGTCTCTCCTTATTGAGCTGTCAATAGCATTTGCATTAGCAGGACTTGAATGTTGCCAGAGCTACTAAAATCTTGCTGCAACTACAAACTTTGACTGCTACAGGCACAGCCAGGTGGCAGCATGTGCTTTGTTGTCACAAATGGCTCTATGTCTGCAAATGCCTGTAAGCGTGTATGTACACATATGGCTAAGTGCTGCAATGGCGATTAACGTGTTCCTGAAAGTAAAAGCCCCAAATGTGCTGAGCATGGCTGCACACCACAACAAAACACCACTTAATGTTTAGCAATAGATGGTTATGTGGCATCTAAGCTACATTTAGTTTTACTAGACGGTGGCATAGGATGACCCTAATCTCTCTCTATATATATATTCTTGCCACAAAGTATTAAACAGGCTTTCTGAATTCAGTAGCCACTGAATATGCTTCTTTCAGGTTGAGTGTGGTAGCAATTAACTATATGACTTTATATTTACTTAGGTCAGCATATCACCAGGCAATGCATGTTCACTTCATGTCTTAGTGCACATAACACACACACCCTTCCGGCGCAATACTTGCAGTATTGCTCAGAGCTGAAAGTAGCAGGAAGTACCCCATATTGTTGCTTAGTCACATTGTTTGTGCCATCATAAAGTTCAAGTCAAAGCTAACTTTGTAAAAAGCCATAAAAGTGTGCACCGCATTACAAAATGTGCATGCCAGAATTACGGAAATATTAATATATACTTCAGCTCTCTTGGCGTTGCCTTCATTTTGGCTGTGCAACTCCTCCCACTTGGACTGGTAGCTGAAAAGGAAGCAAATAAGGAAAAAAATAAATGCATTTAAACGTCTCAATTGACAATCGGAGAAAAGCGGGACAATATGTCTCAGTCTTTAAAAGGCGCATACTTACTAATGTAACAAATCAGCTCCAGCACCTAGAAGCCGTTTTTCACATTCCTGTTGAGATCTGCACAAATGAATGCGTGCATTTAGGCAAATTACGTAAAGTCTGCGACGCTTAGGTGACAAATAATGTCAATATTGGTCAGTGCTTACTTTGGAAGTGACGTATCACCGAGGCTAAGGTTTCGGAGACTGCAAGACAATGTTAAATAAATTAAACTTCAAGAGGCGCCCGCCCACGTTCTAAATCATGTGAAGAAGTAGTCTGTGTTTAGTTTTAACTTAGCATTTCAGTGTGTTCTGTCATCTATACACCAAACAACGTCAACTTTTTATTAATGCAGGAAGAGTAATATGGAGACTTCTACATCAATCTAAAGTAAAATGTTTAATGTGCGAGCGTGGCAGTATAACATAGATAACTCAAATGAAAGATCTGTGAAAGAACTGTTATCAATCCTACAATCGCGCACCGCCTCTGCGTCAAATAATCTGTTACGAGACTGCAAGCAGGCCACGTCCAGAAAAAGCATAACGAACCTGAAACTGAAATCTTGCTGAACGCTGTGTAACTTGTCCCTTAAGTTCTCCAACATTATAAATAGGAGAACCAGAGGAATGTTGGAATGAGTCACTGTTTAGGATGACATATGCATACATACGCTGACACACATTCACAGGATTTAAAAAATAATCACTGAAACAAGACGCACAGCACGAACACCACCAAAGCGTACTGCAGGCTGCAGCTGGGCAGCCACCGCGCCAGGTCGCGCGTCCCACGCGCATACCGACACTAGCGCCGCTTTTCATTAGTGTTGTTGTCACCCTTACCCGTATATTTTGCAAGCCTCTAATTTTTTCTTTTTTATTGTTGTTTAAGTAGCTTTGCGTTAAATGCAGGTAACAAAAACAATGAATATAACAGCTACAATAAAGTAAGCGACAAACTTTGATTTGTCGGTACACATGAAGTACACATGAAGATATCGGCTGCTAACTAAAACCTGAGTTGCAAAGAGTCTGCGTGGCACCTAAATGTCCCAAAGATGTTTGATATTATTCACTTGGCCGTCCCCGTGTGGGAATCCGCCCTACATGTCCTACATATGGGTTCGTAAGCGAACAATGGTGACGCTGCGAGCGGCGCTCTGCTGACGTCAGAAAGTTGACTCTTGCCTTTGTCGTCTGCTACGCGCCAGCTGGAATCGCTGCATTTTCAATAGTTTGCTCAAGTCAGTTTCCGCTCTCATTGCGCGCACACGTAGCATGGTGCTCTCAAATAACTGCATAGAGTAGAATCACGGTAAGCGGAAATCGCTTAAATAAAAACAACAGAGTTGTAAGTGGTTGGTTTTGCATTTGAATAGCGTAAAAACTTTCGTTAATCAAAACCAAAATGTTTGCAACTCCATGTATAAACAGAATTTCGAAATTAACTTCTAAAGAATGATTTTTTTCAGAGTGGGCCAGAATCTGAATTTTTTTACATCTCTCTTCAGTGAAGAACGTCATTCTTGCAGGATGCGCGGCATATGCCGAGCCTCCAGCGTTTTCCTTTACACTGTTAATCGTGGGCGACTTCTTCGGCTGCTGTTACGAATTTTTGTTGCTCAGATTCAAGCAGCTTCAAACAGCGTCCTTTCCACCCTCGATGTCTGGACCAACGAAGGCGACAGAAAGAAGCGATGAAAGTACCGTAAAATGACTATTGCGAAAAAAAAAAAAACTGCCGTTATTTGGCTATCGGAGCGCGACCGATCTTTCTTCAACTTGAGCAGCGACAGCTGATCCAACGGGCACGCGGAGTTGCGTGAGCTGATGGGGGCGCGGAACTAAAGACTCCATCCTATGAGGAAGTTACCCCACCTCATTAAAAATGTTTCTTTTTCTCCCTCTCTCTATGTTCAAGTTTACAGAGGATGCACGTTTGGAGCATGCATTAACCCTGCTTTGTCCCTGCAGGGACAGCAAGACACTGACTGACTAGGTCGCATGCAAATAAGAATATGTACGTACATCAACACGCTGGCCAAGATTTCTTTCTTGTTCTATTTGTTTTTTTAAATTTCCACTTGGAAGCTCGGGGGATCCTATGTAAATAGGCGGGAAAAGAGACATCATTCTTCCCGGCAAACACTGCATCATGTTTGATGGGTTTGTCCCACTTAAAAGGAAAAAAAATTTAAATTTAGTGAGTGTTGGTAACGAACTTTCTATTTTGGTCGCCAAATTTTAAATAAAAATTGGCAATAATATTTTCAGAAAACGAAACTATCAAGTTTACAACACTGTAACTCAGCAATGAAAAACGATATCCAACTCTGCAAATTAAATTGCACCTAATAGTACATCTAAAGCGGACAAAATTGATATATTATACATGGCTCTCAAACAAACCATGCACTATTATATGAGTAGAACTTTTGCAAAACCCTAGTAAGCAATATAAGAAATTCATGTAAAATACAAATTGATGCATCATATATTGTCCGTTTTGGATGCTCTAAGAGATCCAGTTCACAGAACTGCGATATCTTTTCTTGGTGCAGGGCTACGAATTTGTAAACATTGCGCTTATATTTTTTTCGAACTTATTATTTTTGAAAATTCCCTTTCAAAAATTCAAGCCCTAAACGAAAATTCCGCTTACAAGTCACTGGAACTTCTTCTCTCAAATTCAACAGGTCTCATTAAAATTTGTTATAGTGGCTATCTCAGAAAAACATTTCTTCATTTTAGACGTATTCAAATAGGCGGCACCGGAAATGGGCCCGAGCTGAAGCTTCCTCTTAATTTCTGGTGAATCGGTTATTTTCGACTTCCATTTATTTGCACTTGTTCGCGCTACCTGCTGACTCCAAATTATCGGTCGACAAATGTAGTGTTCCAAGGATAAAGTTTTAAGCGCTAAGCACTTCGTCGTTTTCTGTTTTATTCTTTTGTTTAACTAGCTGCTGCATTCACGTCTTAATACTCAAAGTTTCTGACAACACTATCAAGAGACTGTACGGCATACAGTGCTGCATCTCTGCACATCTCTCTCCGTCAACGGAAACTCCTGTTTATCGGAACGTATTTCTCCGGTACCTTGAGATTCCATTTAACGAGGTTCTACTGTGTATACCGGGTGTTCAAAATTAAGCTTTGTGGTTTTCTTAAAGTTAGGCACTGGAAGGCACGCGAAGACCACCGATGCAAATAAGTTATTTGGCCAGGGGGACACAAAGTGAGATGATAATTTTCGCTGTCAGCAGCCCAATGAACTAAAATGGAATAATTAACTTCTTGTTTACTGCAGTAAGTGGGTATGTTTGTATTGAACAGTTTTAATTGAAAGAATTCTTCTATAGCATGTCCGTGCTCGGAGATATCCGACTCCAAATTTTAATTGTCGTTCGCACGATTACGCATGAAAGAGAGTGAGGATCGGCGCAAAGCTCCTCCCTGATGTGACGCGGCTGTTGCGTGCGGCGTTTAACAACGGTCTAACAACGGCGTTTAGTCTGACAACGGGGCGGAGGCATTGGCAAAGATGGCAACTGTTTCCCTTCCCATCTCGGCTGGCGAAATCAAGATATGACAGCGTGGTGTGCCGTGCAGTTGTTGCTCTTGATTTACATAAAACTTACAGTACTTGGAAATCAGCAGTCATTTTATTTGCGTAGCCCAGGCAAGGACTATGCTCGCTCATCTAGTCACCATTACGCACGCGCACTGCCCTCCGGCTTCTCCGGCATGGCAGCTGCCGCCATCGTTACAGGCTGCGCGGTCGCGTGTTACGACAGCGGTTCCGGCTTCTTCGATCTTTTATTTCGGCAGCCGAGAGGGAAAGGGGGACAGTTATCATCTTTGCCAATGCCTTCGCCCCGTTGTCAGACTAAACGCCGCACGTTACAGCCGCGTCACGTCAGGGATCCGTAATCATGCAAACGACAATTAAAATTTGGAGTCGGATATCTCGGAGCACAGACATGCTATAGAAGAATTTTCCCAACTGAAACTGTGTAGAAGCACGACTCCTTCTAACTCTTCAATACCAACATACCCACTTACTGCAGTCAACAAGAAGTGAATTATTCCATTTTAGTTCATTTGGCTGCTGACAGCGATAATTATCATCTCACTTTGTGTCCCCCCGGCCAAATAACTTATTTGCACCGGTGGTCTTCGCGCGCCTTCCAGTGCCTAACTTTAAGGAAACCATAAAGCTTAATTTTGAACACTATGTACATCTTCAAGTATTCATCCTATAAATTTCAGGGTTATTAGATCAACGAAGGGCGTATTTTTTGTCAATCTTTCCCGGCAAAAAGCAACGCAGCCACAATATCTTAACTCAGTCGCACTTTTTTTTTAAATTGTGGTGTTAAACACGTCGAAACCGCACAGCGGGTAAATGAGGGACTCCGTAGGGGATAACGCTGGATTAATATAGACCATCTGAGTTTCTATAACTTCCGCCTAAAGTACACGAGCGTTTTTGCATGCCACCCCCATCGAACATGCGGCTTCTGCTGCTGGGAATCGAGTCCGCGACCTCATGCTCGGTCGTTCTACTCGCGCTTAGCAGCAGAACGACATAACCACTGAGTCACCTCGACGGGTGACTCGAAAAATGGAGCGTCGACTAAGGCGTAGCGTAGTTAAAACCTTGCATTATGTACAGTTCCACTTACTTGGTACTACATAAAGCTATCACTGACCCCCCCCCCCCCCCAAATAAAAAAATAAACAGATAACAAAATTTACACAGTAGTTCATTATTGCTCGTATTTAATTCTCGTTGTGAAAATTGATAATTTGGGTTAGCATGATGTAAAGATTTCTTCTGTTCAATGCACTTTTGGAAAAGTAAGGCGCAAAACGCCACGTTCTCAGCGGAAGAATCGCAGAAGAAGAAGACGAAAATCTACGTTACGGGTAGAAGCCTCGTTTTTTTGGGGGGTGTACTTCTTTTTAATGACTTCGGTTAAAATTTTATGTGATGCGCGCTTGCAGAAAAATCTCAGGCGCGTTTATTTCATCTTTCCAGCATTCTTGAAGCTCGCCTGTGGCAGTTAGCACAAGTCTCCGCCATGAGTTGGATTATTCGAAGACGCAGGCACTCCTTGCACGCCAAATGAAAATGCTTAATTCACTAATTAAATAGAATTTACTGATTAAATTTCTAACTAATCGCTTGCGAGCACATGTCGAAATTTAGAAACAGTATACAACTGGTGAATTTTAGGTTGTAACCATCAAAGCATGTCCAATTCCGAGGAATTCTAGGACTGGCACCAATTCTGTATTGGTGTTCAGTTAAATTTGCCTTTCAAGATTCAAGATTCAAGATTTTATTGTCGAAGTACATGCAATACATTGCATATGACATATATATACAGAGGGAGGTCTCAATGTCGCAAGACTGAAAATGAGACCTCCTATAAAACCATATATTAGACAGCAACATTTCGGTAAACAGTGGTAAACACAGAAAATTGAGTTATAAGAATGTTCAGTTAAGCAACAAATAAAACATATATACATAAATATAAGATCACTTATTATGGACATTAAGAAGAGTTTATGAGTTTAACGAGTGTGAGCGCGAAGCCCTTTCAAACATTTAAAAGGATTTTGTCTTTATATCTAGGGCAAGGAATTTCAAAATGATACTGATGAGAAGTTAGCTCTAGCCTTGCCACAGTTAGTCCTGCGTTTAGGTAAGAGAAAGTTTTTTCATTTTGTAAAGCGAGTTGATGATACACTAGGAAACTGATTAGTGTGTATACTCGCGGATAACTTTCTGTGGCAATGAAGGGAAAGCTACGGGCGCGTGGCTGCTGCACGTGTGTCACCGCGCCAAGTAGTCCGGCAGCGTCTGACAGTGCTCTTGGTTGCTCGGAACAGACGTAGAATCGACGCAGTTTCACGTACGACGGTTTCGCGTTTGCCCGGGCGCGGAAGGGAAAAGCCGCAAAATGAGTAAACTTTTACATTCAGTGGTGTGTTTTATCTTGTTTAACTGTTGCTAATGAGGTGTTTGCGTTTTCTCTTCCCCAGCTTAAACTAACGTGGATGAAAACGCGGGACTCTTTTCAGAAGCGCTCTCACTTGTGCGCGCTTTGCCTACGTAGCTTTTCCTTCATTGCAACATAAAGTTGCCCGCGAGCATAGTAGAGGAACTGGAAGTCTTCTATTCCCATATTTATGTATAAGAATGCCGAGAAACTATCTGTTTAGTTTTCGAACCGATAAAATGCCATGTGAGTAGAATATGTAGGACGCATTGGACATGAAGCTGCTGAAGGTTATTATTCTTATTGCTAGATTCTGGAGATGCCGAATGGTTGATAAATATGTAACGTAGGTGTTCCCCCGCGATGAGATGCAATAGACAATGTTGCTGTGAAAGAAAGCGTAATAAAACGACAACAATATCTCAAGACGAAAGAAAGGACGAACTTTTAGTAAAATTCGAATGGCTTATGCTGCTTTTCGCGTGAGCAGTGATATATGCATGTTAAACTTTAAATGTTCATCTAGTTTGATTCCAAGAAATATTGCACTAGAGGCAGCATGAATTCGAGTATCACCTACATGGACAAAGGAATTGTTAGGAATAATTCTAGTTGACGAAAATATGACGAAGTTAGATTCCTTAGCATTTATATTTATTTATTCTTTTTGAACCATTCAATAACATTTATCAAATCTCTATTTAGTTTAACCAACGTCGAGTCGACATCTTTATCGGCGGTTATTAGAGTGGTATCATCCGCATAAAGTGTACAGGAAGAATGCACAAGACTTAGCGGAAGATCATTGATGTAAATCAGAAATAAAAGCGGACCCAGGATAGACCCCTGCGGAACGCCTATGTTGATGGTTCGGGGGTCAGAATATGCACCACACCATGTACTTTTTGTTCACGATTATGCAAATAAATACGAATTAGTTCCAATGGGGGCCAGATACACCGATTGACTCCTTCAGTTCGTGCAATAAAATGTCATGCATAATCAAATCAAAAGTTCTTGAAAGGTCAATAAATACACCTCCAACTAAATTGCCGGTGTCAATGGCAGAGTTAATTTTATATGTCAGCGATATTAGAAACAGTTGGGTCTAATATCAGCTGAGTATTCTGGTCTGAAACCATACTGGTTATTGGAAAGAATACCAAACTTGTCTAGATAAGTTCTTAAACGTCCCGGAAAAAGTTTTTCTATGACTCTACTGAAAAACGAAAGAACTGGTATGGGACGGTAATTTGAGATTAATCGCTTGTCTCCTTTCTTAAAGACGGGAATAATTTTTTGCTTTTTTCAGCGCTGTTGGGAAGAGCCCAGTTAGAAATACAAGACTGACGATGTGATAAAACATCATAGCTTAAATGCGTTATCATTTTTATGTTGGCAGCAGAAAAAAGTATCAGGACCAGCACCTGTATTCTTAATGCTAATGATAACGTTGTAAACTTCTTCATGTGAAGCCGGATAAAGAAAAAAATAGAATCTGATAATCGCGAGCACGTGTAGTTGAGGGGTTCTGTCGACTGGGGTGTATTAGAGTTACTGCATATGATATTGTAGCACATACAGTAACTCTAGGGTGAATCAATGCCGAATAAGTCATTGAAAGCATTCGCAATATCAGGTGGGTTTTAAATGACATGGTTTCCCGAGTGAATCAGCGTTATCTCTGAATGCGTAGTAGTTCTGCTGAAAGTCCCTTAATGAGCTTTAAAAGCTAAGTGCCGAAAACGTTCGCGGCGGCCGCCGACGCACTTTATTGGACAGCGCCCACTTCCGGCTGGGAGCTGCTTCCGTCCGCCATGTTCTGCAATTTTCCTGTGCAGGTCAATGCTGTGGCACATGACGTTGCTTGTTTGTCCACTGTTCTTTTTCCCGCCTTCTACGAAAAGTTGCAGACATATATAAACGCAGAAAATCTGCTATCCTGGAGAACGCGATTGCATTGAAGTTCACTCGGAGCAAATGTGTGCCAAAACCAAACTTAGCTTTCACATTTAGAGTCATCTGGCGTATAGCTGTAAATAATAACTTTAGAACCGTTTCAATGCTAAATTTAAATTGACGAAGTTTTGAAACGCAAACACGCGACATTGAAATGCGTGAGTGCTTTTTTTCTTTTTTAACCTCAAGCAACTTCACTGGTTACCTCTGCATGGAAGCAGCCAGAAAGCTTCAGAAGTGCTGGATGAAGGGCAAGTAGGTATATTCCACACTGATGAAAAATAGCGCAAAAATAATCTCTGTTTCCGACGAAAAAAAGCAAGGGACGAGAAAGCGACACGATACGAGCGCCCGTGTCGTGTCACTTTCTCGTCGCTTGCTTTTTTTCGTCAGAAACAAGAGATTATTTCATCTCAAAAAAAAGAAAAGAAAAGAAAAGAAAAACGTTTTTTTTGTTCATGGCGAAAGGCAAAATTTTTCTTGATTTTAGCAGAATTGGTCTCTAGACGGTAAAACGAAAATTTTGCCATTACTACTGTGAGAAAAATGAGATTTGTTCGTCTCTTTGCTATCCTCAGTTAGCTTTCGCGTGCAGCTTCCCCAGCCACACAAGTATAGGCAAAGAGATCTTGCATGCACGAGACAATTGGCCGTAGTTTTCTGAATATGATACATCTGCAATCATGGTGAGTTGTGCAGCTCAGAGCATGGCTAATATATAAACTCGTGTCGCGTAGTGCTGCATGTCTTGGAGCCAGATGTCTTGTCACGGGGGTCGCATCTCATATGTTCTATTTGGCGTTCTTACCTGAGCATGTATGATCGGTTACAATCGCATTCAAGCATTTGAATCTTCGGTACATCGTGAAAGCTGCAGTCATGAGGGGAGTAAACGTTGCTCAGAAAAAATATGGCACATATTGTAACATATATTTCCAGTTATCTTTCTTTCACTAAAATATTTACCAGTGCACTATAAACTTTCCGGCTTTCGCGGTTTAAATAACTTGATCAAGGAGTCTGATCGACCGCGTTTATAGCCTAGACATAGCGAGACTACGGGGCCGAATAAAATGTGACGTCACACTCGATACAGCACCACTGAATCTGTTCAGAGCTTATTCGCAAACACCGCTCAATTCGATGTTCCTCGACTGCGAGATATATATTTAGAGGCTGCCTTTTGTACCGTGAGGGCGACAGGTGCCTCCTTACCATGAAAGAATATTACATTTACTAGAAGAGAAACTTGGGCGCGTTGGTGGTTTCTCAAACATGAAAATTAGCTCCATCTTATGCATTTTATTCTAACCATGGCGAACCTTTAAATGTCAGGGCTTCTTGAATAACATGTGCTTGCTTCGTGTGCTTCTGATAGAAGGGAAATGTAGAATTTGTAGTTACCATTGTCACCAATCCTCCAGCTTCCTCTTGCTTATCTCTATGTTATGCATATTATTCTACTCCCGTGGCGGCTTTCAAATCTACCTATTCCTTAAACATCCGTGTTTGCCTCGTGTCTTTGGGCAGAAGGAAATTGAAGAAAATTAAGTGATGAGAATTTGCTCTATGTCACTGACAGATATATTCGGTTGCCCTTCTCTACCAATCCTCCAGCTTTCTGTTGCGCATCTCTATTTTTGCCATATTATTCTATCCATGGCAGTTTTTAAATGTCACAGCTCCTTGAATATTCGTGCTTGCCTCCTGTGCTTCTGACAGATCTATCTATCTATCTATCTATCTATCTATCTATCTATCTATCTATCTATCTATCTATCTATCTATCTATCTATCTATCTATCTATCTATCTGTCTGTCTGTCTGTCTGTCTGTCTGTCTGTCTGTCTGTCTGTCTGTCTGTCTGTCTGTCTGTCTGTCTGTCTGTCTGTCTGTCTGTCTGTCTGTCTGTCTGTCTGTCTGTCTGTCTGTCTGTCTGTCTGTCTGTCTGTCTGTCTGTCTGTCTGTCTGTCTGTCTGTCTGTCTGTCTGTCTGTCTGTCTGTCTGTCTGTCTGTCTGTCTGTCTGTCTGTCTGTCTGTCTGTCTGTCTGTCTGTCTGTCTGTCTGTCTGTCTGTCTGTCTGTCTGTCTGTCTGTCTGTCTGTCTGTCTGTCTGTCTGTCTGTCTGTCTGTCTGTCTGTCTGTCTGTCTGTCTGTCTGTCTGTCTGTCTGTCTGTCTGTCTGTCTGTCTGTCTGTCTGTCTGTCTGTCTGTCTGTCTGTCTGTCTGTCTGTCTGTCTGTCTGTCTGTCTGTCTGTCTGTCTGTCTGTCTGTCTGTCTGTCTGTCTGTCTGTCTGTCTGTCTGTCTGTCTGTCTGTCTGTCTGTCTGTCTGTCTGTCTGTCTGTCTGTCTGTCTGTCTGTCTGTCTGTCTGTCTGTCTGTCTGTCTGTCTGTCTGTCTGTCTGTCTGTCTGTCTGTCTGTCTGTCTGTCTGTCTGTCTGTCTGTCTGTCTGTCTGTCTGTCTGTCTGTCTGTCTGTCTGTCTGTCTGTCTGTCTGTCTGTCTGTCTGTCTGTCTGTCTGTCTGTCTGTCTGTCTGTCTGTCTGTCTGTCTGTCTGTCTGTCTGTCTGTCTGTCTGTCTGTCTGTCTGTCTGTCTGTCTGTCTGTCTGTCTGTCTGTCTGTCTGTCTGTCTGTCTGTCTGTCTGTCTGTCTGTCTGTCTGTCTGTCTGTCTGTCTGTCTGTCTGTCTGTCTGTCTGTCTGTCTGTCTGTCTGTCTGTCTGTCTGTCTGTCTGTCTGTCTGTCTGTCTGTCTGTCTGTCTGTCTGTCTGTCTGTCTGTCTGTCTGTCTGTCTGTCTGTCTGTCTGTCTGTCTGTCTGTCTGTCTGTCTGTCTGTCTGTCTGTCTGTCTGTCTGTCTGTCTGTCTGTCTGTCTGTCTGTCTGTCTGTCTGTCTGTCTGTCTGTCTGTCTGTCTGTCTGTCTGTCTGTCTGTCTGTCTGTCTGTCTGTCTGTCTGTCTGTCTGTCTGTCTGTCTGTCTGTCTGTCTGTCTGTCTGTCTGTCTGTCTGTCTGTCTGTCTGTCTGTCTGTCTGTCTGTCTGTCTGTCTGTCTGTCTGTCTGTCTGTCTGTCTGTCTGTCTGTCTGTCTGTCTGTCTGTCTGTCTGTCTGTCTGTCTGTCTGTCTGTCTGTCTGTCTGTCTGTCTGTCTGTCTGTCTGTCTGTCTGTCTGTCTGTCTGTCTGTCTGTCTGTCTGTCTGTCTGTCTGTCTGTCTGTCTGTCTGTCTGTCTGTCTGTCTGTCTGTCTGTCTGTCTGTCTGTCTGTCTGTCTGTCTGTCTGTCTGTGTCCGTCCGTCCGTCCGTCCTCCCACGCAGACTATACAGGGTCTTTCAGCTTAGTCGGACCAAAATTAAAAAAAGAATCCACGTATGACTTACGAAAATGCAACCAAGTTAGTACTGTTCACTGTCCTCTTGAGCAACTCAAAGCATTTTTTACTATGAGTTTAGGTAATTAATTAACATTAACTAATTAAGCAACATTTAAAGTGTTAATTTAAACGCATCCTCTTCAATGTGGAACTTCTAGAGTGTATTGAGAAATCTCCAAACAATTTTTTTTCGTGATGATAGCTGCTGCGGTTTCAATTTTTGAAGGCTGTAAAGAAAGCGCGCGAGATTTGAAAAAGTACAACATGAATACGCGTGAACGCGCAGCGACATTAGCGCCCTCAAACTTTCTAGGAACGAACGGTCGATGGTGCACGCAGACCGAAATCACGAACAGCCCTTGAGCAACTGAGACGGAACAAATACAATGGTCGACTTTTGCAGAGATATCCTGTCGGTTGAAGCGATAAGATAGGCTATAACAAACGCGTCGCAGTTCTTGAAGCCCTGCCACTATTGCCTTTGACAGGCAGCGTAAAGGGCGAGGAAGTTTTGGTGGCGGATGGCAATGTATCGGAGACGACGGGCGCGGTCATCGCCAATCAATTTATTGCGATAACAATGATATGGACATTTCAGGCGCGTTTCTGCCGTCGCTGTGAGGTTCCGTATGAAGTCCAAGGGTGATAAAATCGTCACCGTGCGCCGGACGCTGTATGTGCGAGTGAAAGCGTGCGAGGGTGAGCTGGCGATCGCGGCTCAATCTCGCGCACGCAACGGCGGAAAGCTGGGAGGAAGCGCGCCGCCTTGCGTCGCGCGCAAGGCTTCGGAGGGAGTGTAGGGAGGGGGGCTCATTCCACTCCGGGTGGCCCGGGCGGCCCGGGCGGCCGCGAGCAACCCGCCGTGCCGCTGCATCTTGAAAGCAATCTGCAGCGCGTACATAGTCCGCGAGGCTCTTTGTTTTCGCGGCGTACTTCGGGTTGATGCCGAGCGGCTGCACGAAGGTCAATTCGCTCGCTAATGCTGCCGCATTTCTTCACTGCAGCGTGAGATCATCGAGTGAGATCATGCTGGCTTGTGCGCGCGTGACACCACGCTTGTTAATTTAGTTAGTATGCCTATGTTTTCAGGTTTATACGGCCGACAGAATTAATATCCTAACTTCGCATAGCTGTCCACTGATGTGCTATCGCAATCGATGCTTCACCTTGCGGCCTATTCATGCCTACGGTTTCTGCGTGCCGAGTTAATGCTTTGTTGCTAGAGTGTTTGAGGGCACTAAAGTCGCACATAGTCACGTGGTATCGTTTCAAATATCACGCGCTTTGTTTGCAATCCTGAAAAAATTGAAACCACAGCAGCTATCAGCACGGAAAGAAATTATTTGGGTATTTCTCAATCAGCACAGAAAGAAATTATTTGGATATTTCTCAATAGGTTGCCCGGCGTCTGCCATCAGACGAAAGGATTAAAATATACTGCAACACTCTAGAACATTACAAAAAGAACAGGAGGGAATATCCACCGCCACACAACAAGCTTAACAGAGAAGCCCTCATACTACACCGACTTCAGATGGGCAATTGTACGCATTGCACGCATTGTACCCCTCAACATTTACAAGAGACTGCCAATTCTGCAATACACCAGACACCCTTTACTACATGGTCTGGGAATGAAAAAAGAACCCGCGGACAGCGCCTACCCAAGCAGCAACAGAAGACCAGTGAGAGGCACAGCTGACAAGCCCAAAAGCTGAGAAACAGCTTCGGCTGGTGAACAGGCCCAGGCTATCAGCACAGGGACACGGCTACCTGGAACAGGGTGGCCTCCCATCTTCGGGAATAAACAGCCTGGTCTCCGAAATATAGTTTATTCACTCACTTCTCAATAAGATCTACAATTTTTACACGAAAGATTCTGTGTTTAAATCAATGCTTCAGAATTCGTTAACTAATAATTGTTGATTAATTACCTAAGCTCTTAGCAAAACATACTTTGAGTTGTTCAAGAGGACAGCGAACGATACCAAGTTGGTTGCATTCTCGTAACTCACGCGTGTATTTTTTATGTTTGGCCAGACTTACATGAAACACCCTGCATACGTGGCCTAAGTTGTCTACCAGCTTGGGCCACTAAGTGTGTGCTCGTATACGTGGTGCCGTGGCGCTCGTTCCACCGCCGTCATTAAAGCTTCGTCACCGGGCCCTCGTCATGCAGTCGTCGTCACACCTTCTACGTCGATCCAATGGCCCAAATTGTCCGATAGCTTAGACCGCTGGGTATGTGGTCGTGAAGCCGTCGCGGTCTTTGCGTTGTCGTCAACTCAGGTTTGTCATCCGACTCTCGTCATGCCGTCGCCGTCACACCATCTTCGTCATGCAGCATTCGTGCATTCGTTGTCATACCTTCGTTGGGATGCTATCGTGGTCATTCTATCGCCATCACAAAGCCGTTGTCATGCTATGACGTCATCGTCATGCTATCATTTTACCACCGTCATCATTTCAGAAACGCAATCCCACTGCCGTCGTCGTTCCTTCTTCGTCATTTTATCATAATCATGTTTTCGTCGTCCAATCGTGGTTTTCCGCCCTTGTCATGTCATCGTCGTCAGACAGTCGCCGTCGTGCATCCGTTGTAATAGCGCCGACGTCATAATGTCGTGATCAAGACATCGTCGCCATTCCAGTTTCGTCATCCGGTTGTCGTCATGCCGTCATACACTTGTTGTCGTCCCATTGTCCTCAAGCTGTCGATGTCACACTGCCGTCGTTAGACTATTATAATTCCAGAATCGTCACGTCACTGTCATCGTGCCGTCGTCGTCACACCCATCGCTGTCGTTCCAGCGACGTCGTTCCGTCATCATCACTGCATCGTCGTCATGTTCACGAGCGACCTTGGCAAAGTGAGTGCCATAGCAAAGCGAGCCGATTCTGGAGGCAGTGTGCGTCACGTGCCGCCGAAGCAACTTCCCAGAATGCATGACCACTATAAATTTTAAATAAACGTGACTTCAGCAATACGGTGTCACTACACTGCTTTAATGCTAATCCCATTTCCGTCGACAGTCATCGTGAGATGGGTTCTGCCGCATTCTTTTTGTCAGTGTATGTCGCTGCGCTAAAGACGTGACCATGGTAAACGTATTCAATATTTCTGGTGATTTTAGGTTAACGCTGTCAGGTCCAGGAACGAGGACGTCCGAGGAACTTCCTGTGTACGTTACACAGCAGTCTGTCTTTCATTGGGCTCTCGATTGTATAGAGTAAGATTTCCTTATTGTAGAAATCATAAAGGCGGATTGTGTAAGCACAAGAGATTGGTGAAATAAGCGGTCGTTGTGTGCGCGTAATTTATTGACTAACAATAACGTCTGGAGTATCGATCGTGTCACTTATGCTGCACCCAGCACATACACAATGGCCAATGTACGCTGTGCAATGGCACAACTTTTCTTTTTCTTCTTCATTGGCTCCTAGTCCAGGCACTTCACTCCTGGTAAGACGCATATCATCTCGAAGAGCAGGTTTGCGGCCGTCAGTGCAGTGTTGCCGCTTGTGTCGTATGGTGGTGAAACCTGCAAATGGTGCGCGCGCACAAGGGATGCATTTAGGTGGCGTTTGATTAAAGGCCCCTTTAACGTATCGCTTCCAAAGCGCTGCAAGGGACCGATTACGTAATCATATGAATTGAAAACCGTTTTTATGACAGGTGGCAACGTATAAACCACCTGCTTTTCGAACAGACTTTCCAAAAGTCGAATGTGACAGACGGCGCCGTTCCGCCTTTTTACGTGGATATTTAGAATAGGCGGACATTACATGCGTGAGAAATCTCAATGTAAGGTTAGAAACTTATAATATTCACCAATTAACTTTTTAATTATTGGCTTTCGATCACGTGTTGACGTGTGGACAATCCGAGCAGTAGTGAAGCCATGTCTGCTTAACAGGCATGTTAAAGATAGTGCTACTTTCGAGATATCGTTCCCCCGAATCTGCCAGAAATGCATTCACGTTTAAGATCGTCCCGAACTGCTTGACAGACGCCTTTGGGAAAATATTGACGGGAACGACACTGTATTTCTTAGCACATTTTAAGTATGGATATCTCGAAAGTGATCATCGTCTTTGGATTTCTGCTAAACAGAAATGACTTCATATAGCGCTTGGCTTCAATTTCGCATATTTGCGAAATGTGTCATTCCAGTCATTGTACCTATACCTATTTATATGCTTCAGCGCCTTCGAAATTATTCTTCTTTGCATAACCGGCGTATTAATTTTGGTCTTTATTGTGCAAACAGATTTTGGTAGATTTATGAAATGTTACTTTTTTTCCACGTGATATATGACCGATATCCGGAGTGGGCGGAAATGCATGTAATTTGCTGTGTCCAAGACAGTGTCGCTGGGTCCAACAGGCTTCTCCAGTTGACACTGTGATATGTTTTCTCAGCTGTTCAGGAAGTTCTATAATTTCTAGGCGGTTTTGGTGCTTAATTCGTAATGCTATGTGTTAGTTTCCCTTTCCATTGATTTTCCCCCTAATGTTTCCATTGCTTACTAGACAGGAGTCAATCAAATTTTCCAAATCCATTAGATTATTGGTCCCGCATTAGGTGTACCCTCACGTACCCTAAGTACCCCCATAAACCGTATACACCTATAGTGGGTATGCGCCATTTTGGTTTGCTTTTTCCAAGGAAGCCAAAACAAACTTCTTAACTTAATGTATTCTTCAAATGAAGTTCCACTGACTGGTCTGTCGCAAGTGACCAGAACGGTGAGCATTCACTATGATGCATTTTGTGCCTAGCCGTGCGCGCATATTTAATCGCGTTTTGTCAAAGCTGTGCATTCTTCATGCCCTTAAAATCACATTTAACAGCTTGATGCTGGCGAACTTCTCGTCGAACTTCCAGGTTGGCCGCCGGCATTTCGTTCGAACAGCTAGGTAGCACATAGTCTGCATCGTTCTTGAATTCGATAATGTCTTTGCAAATTCGCTGTTCGCGTCTCTGCCTATCTAGTACGGAACATGCAAGCCTGGCCTGTGATAGGTGGCGCGATCGGCACGTGGTTATACAGCCAGCAAGAATCACTGTAGCATGGTGTTGGCGGCACACACTGATGTTATAGTGTGTTGGTGAAAAGAGCAGGGGAAGAACTCTGCTGCCCGCTTAGTTCCGACAGCACCGTGTGCCAGGATTCACATCAATCTGTTCCGAAGTTGTTTCGCGTGTTAGCCCGCCGCTTCGGCTACGTATTTTTTCATTGTTACAGCGAATCGGGCGCTAAGCAAGACTTCTGCGCATCCCTTAAGGGCTTCATTGATTGACTGACCCTCGGAAGTTGACTGAGTCAAGTTGTCGACAGGTGCTCAAGCTAGCTCCCATGCTGATCATACTTGGAGAAGACGACACCACAAGCGCTGTGAGAGGTCGTGCAGCGCTTGTGGTATCGTCTTTTCGTCTCGTGTCCCTTCTATGTTTTGCGCTGTTAACACCAGGATGGGAAACCAACAAGCCAAATATACTGTTCTTGAGGAAATGCATTATTCTCCTTTCATAAAGATGGCGTTGTGATCGATGGTGCCGCGACCGCTGTTTACCTCAACCAAGTCAGCACCGACGATGTTGAGCCCCTTGCAGCTGCGTATGACCTCGAGCGCCTGTGCGCTTGTCAAACCACCAATTTCTGGAGTACCTGAAAGAGAACGCAGTACCGCATAGCACGCTGAGCGCTTACTGCAGGTGAAGCAACGCTGTCCTCATCACGTAGGCGTAAAACCCTCAACACCACGCTCACACGGACGTGCCAAAATTTTAAAAGAATTAATTTTAATGCTTCCGAATTTCGAGCACTATTTGGCCAACTTTAGCATGCTCTTTCCAAAAACGAAGCGTATGAAATTGTTGCAGAGTCGCTTATGACCGATTGCACTGCACAGGCAGGCGCTCGGCAGGCTCTGAGGCGCCTGTGCATGCGCAGTGAGGCCAAACCCGCGCATGGCGCTGCAGGCAGGGACGCAGTTCCTGGTCTGCAATAAAATGTTTACTTTCTCCACAGCTTAGTGGCATAAAACCTTATTAACTACAAGCACAGCACCACCTTAAGTTTCAGTCAAGGCCTATTGAGAAAGGGACGCTAAAAAGTAGACCTAAAGTACATGCTTATACGCGTATACATATATGCATGCGAAGAACACTGTTCAATGATTCGGCAAAGAAAAAAAAATTAAGTAAGAGAGGCAACTGGACACGAATTTAACGCAGAATCTGCTGTATGAAGTCGCCACGGCAGCTGACATCTTGGGGCCGATATTAGGGAACGCCTCAGCTCCCTTTCGCGGACCCTCCTACAAGCCCATATCGTCGTCGTTCTCGTCATCGCATTTCGCCAAGCCGCTTCCGGGCTTCCGTGCGACTTTCTTTTCATCGTCCTTTTGGCCCATATATTGATGGGCCGCAGCACGGGAGGGGGGGGGGGGGTGCAAATTCACAAGGAACATATAGGGCCAGCGGCAGCAGAAAAAGGAAGAAAGAAAGAAAGAAAGGAAGAAAGAAAGAAAGAAGAAAAGAAAGGCAAGGGCACCGGGAGGACGGGAGCCCGGAGGCATTCATGAAGTAATGCGCGTTAAAAGCGCGCGAGCCACTCGAATGTCGAAAAAGCAATAAAGTGGGGCGGGCTGCCGGGGGAATGGTGCGCGCGTGCTTAATTCCTGGCGCCTCTCACCAGTGCCTGGGGCGAATGCGGGGTCCAGACAATCGATGTCGAAAGATATATAGACGGGGCCGGAGCCCAGCACGGGCAGCACCTTGGTCTCCATGATGGGCACCATAGATTTGAACCAGCATTCCTGCGCCTGGATGATGTGGAAGCCCTGCACGCGAGCAAGCCGGCGCCGCATGTGGAGTAATGGCGGCCAGCGAGCGGCCTCCCCAAACGAGAACGGCCGCCACGCTGCGGCGCAGAATCGCTACCCTGCACGATTATATGGCGCGCCCCTTCGACCGCACCGTCCGCAAACGGAAGCACTGTTCTCGCTTTTAGGTCCAAGGGTTAGTCCTCACCTGTACTCTCTCTGTAGGGCTACCTTTCCTTCGGGCTCGACCTCCACTGACGGGCCACCCAAGTGCAGAGACTCTTACGATTCTAAATGAAGGAATCCGCGATCATTTCACATTGGTACATCTGATAGCAAGAGAGGAGAAGCGCTCATGACAGGCTCGTTCGCTTCTATATTTAACAGGCTCTAGTATT
This sequence comes from Dermacentor albipictus, assembly GCF_038994185.2. Lineage (NCBI taxonomy): Eukaryota > Metazoa > Arthropoda > Arachnida > Ixodida > Ixodidae > Dermacentor > Dermacentor albipictus. Next base: position 178,154,314 of record NC_091821.1, on the reverse strand, counting down.
TCGGCATCTTTGACCATAGGTCAGAAGTCATTTGTGAATTACGTGGTGCAATTTCTGAACAAAAAACAACATTGTTTCTTGCGGCACATTAAAAAAAAAAAGAAAAACGCCAGCTGCGTGAACATTCGAACGGCCCGGATGCTACGTCTACTCATTTGTGTAACAGCCTAATGTATTGCCGAACAGTGTTTCAATATTAGTGGACTTTCTGCTGCCATAATATTTAGCGGAATAAAATACGCTTTTAGTTGATATACCAGATTTTTCAGCCGCTGTTGCATGAAATTTTTTTTCGCTCATTTACTGCGAGTTCACAAGGATGTTTAGTGATTTCTAGCGTACTTTGAACCTTGTTTGAGCGGAATAGCAACAGTGATTTGTAATACTGTTGCCATTCCAAGTCTGGTCAGCATCGGAGGTAGTCTACGTAGACAGCTAAGGAGACAGCCAGAAACAGCTTCAATGGAACGCGTTTCGAGCCGTCTGGAAGACGCTTCTGCGACGTGACGCCACCACGCGACGACAAAGGAAAAGTTGAGAAAAGCACACGTTTTATCGGTGTTTTAAATCTTTGCGCCTGCGAACCTATGAATAACACAATGTGACTTACATCAAGTGCATAGGAAAGCGTGTCCATTCTCTTGTGGACAGATGACCTTCTCGTCGAGTTTCCAAAGGTCCTGCTCAGCCGCCATATTGTTTGGACAGCAAGGTAGCCTGCATCGTTTTTGACTTCAATGCTGTCTTTCTCGAAGCTGTCTACTTTGACGTCTTCGTGAGAATTGGAATGAAACTTAAGATGGCCGCTGTCCACTTAGCCGTCTACTTTGCCGTCTACGGAGAGTATTGGAACACAGCCATAATTAATAATAGACGCTGCGATAAAGTGACTACTCGCATATCTTTTACAGCTCATTTTATATTGTAAAGATCAATTTTTAAAAGGTAAAAAAAAAATCCTTTGCCGTAGACATATTGGACAAGTTTCTTTCGGTTTTTACAGCATATATACAGCGATGTCAGATTAATAATTGATGCTTTCTGGTATTAAAAATGCTTGTTTACCATACTCGATTTTCTCTTTAGGTAATATTCTTCAAAGCAAATTTTTAACCCATTCACTAGAATCCTTAGTGGATTATAGCGGCATTTGAATGTTGTATTGGCGGCATCCTGGTAAGAAAATATGGCGACACTGCTTCCAACTTGAAAGGAGATTCGCTACTAAAAGCCAGAAATGTACTAATTTGTGAAGCTGTAGTCAGGCAAACCATAGGGCTTCAAGAGACGCCAAAAGAACTCACATTTTAAAATATGACTCGTCGCTATGGAGCTGAATATTGCTTTTGCTCTCCGGGGGCTCGTATTATATCCTTAAATGTTTGAATGGGTTGCAACCAGACGCCAAAGTATTATGTATGCATCTACATCGGTATTACAATTCGCAGCCAGCGTTGACGTTACGAAGACTTGGACAAGTGCTGTTATACATTAGCTTTCCCAAGACCAGGACGCACAAAATGTCCAACTCGGCTTAGAGTTAGCTAGCCCTCACGAGTAATGTATAGTATATGCGTTCAAAGGACGTGTAGTGCGGGATCATTTGGTTCGGCAAATTTTCACCGTGTCGCGTGTTACCTTAAAAGTGGTCACTATCACTGTTCATCTAAATTTTGGTTGTTTAGTGTTTATATCTTATATCTATCGTTGCACTTACTTTCTTACTGTTTTCTTAGTGTAGTGTTAGCGCATGCCCAAGCACGTTAGTTCATCTGGTAACGGTTTTCGAAACCCCAAACGGTGCTGGATAGCCAGGTACCTGCAAAGTGCTTCGAATAACGTCGATTCCCACAGCGCGTGGGATCGGTCAGCACAATTTTTTTCTTTTTCTTTTTGACAGAAGTAGTCACCACAACAGAGGGCGGTGACGGTTGCAACACGCCACCACTTTCTAGACATGTGGGCTTCTACGGAAGCTTCGCTACCAGTTTACTTATACCTTGGACTGTACGCGATGGAAAATCAGATCGGTTTTCACATGCGGTTGACGCCGCGCCCGTTGAACGGAACCCTATCTGGAACATAGCTGGAACATCGCTATATCAGCCCTCCACATATTTGCCTCGTCACAGGGCTCCTGCGAAAAGCTGTGCCTTGTCTGCCTAACAATAGCTTCCGATGTCACACTGCTGAGTGCGTCACTGAAGGAATCAACAGGATTTATCGGGAAATCGGCAGTACAGCCGAGTGAAACTGATATCTCCAGTTTTGTCCGCGCCTGCCCAGTCGCTCGCAAGTGGCCAGCAGGCCGTCACGAGCGGTGTGTGTATACGCACGTGCTGCAGGCTCCATCGCTCCTCGTTGGGCCCGTAGACGGAGCCGCGCAGGCCGATCTGTACGACGCGGCGTGTGTCCAGCAGGCCCTCCTGGACGGCCCGGTAGAAAGGCGTGCCGTGCGCCACCTCACAGTGCATCATGGTCGGGTTCACGTCCGCATGCGCGTCCAGGTGCAGCAGCCCCACGGGACCGTGCTTCTCCTGCAGCAGCACCGTATACCCATGGGCGTCGCCATATTTGCTCACGTGATCGCGCCCGACATTGAACGCCGTTTGATCAGCGTTTGCTCGCTTGTTTACAATGGCCACGACAGCCGCAGGCACGGCTCAGACAGCCACTACTTCGGTCACCACGTTGAGCAGTGAGTGGGTAGACGACACAAGACGTTGGCCAAGGCTGCAGTGGCAGTGTAAGTATACAGTCGAACGCCTCTAACACGAAATGACCTGTACAGCGAATGAACATATCCTGGTCAAATTCCTATCTTTCATATGTATTGTGAACACCTCTACAACGACGAACACTAGAACGAATTTGCCCGTACAAGAAGAAATTCAGGTGCTCTGACGGTCTTAGGTCGGCAAACTCATTCATGAATCGACTCACTCAAACTCACTCAGACTAAGACTGACCTTTCTGTCTGAGTCTGAGTGAGTCGATTCATGAATGAGTTTGCCGACCTAAGACCGTCGGAGTACCTGAATTTCTTCTTGTACGGTCAAATTCGTTCTAGTGTTCTAGGTCGGCAAACTCATTCATGAATCGACTCATTCAGACTCACTCAGACTAAGACTGACCCTCCTGCCTGAGTTTGAGTGAGTCCGACTGAGAAGAATTTTGGCAATTTGAGTCTGAGTAAGCCCGGCTAAGCAGAACTTTGGTGAGTCTGAGTCCGATTGAGCCCGGCTGAGTAGAATATTGGTGAGACCGAGTGATTCCTAAACAAAATAACATTTTGTAAGTGAGTCTGAGTGAGTTCCGTTTATTTTGCCGACCTACGCCGACGGCCGATTTGTTGCTGTATACACGCAGCTGCCGCGCTGCCCACCACCGAAGACACGGAGCTGCGCTCTGCGCTAGTGCTAACGGCGGCGCTAGCGACGCACTTGACCAGCGTGCCGATATCAGAAGTTGTTACGCTGCACTGTCCCAGGAATCGCTAAACTCGTGCCATGCTTGTTGTAACGCAGCAGCGGATGTGACCAATACATTGCAGTTGAGGATGACGTGATGATGTAGTCGTAACTGTCTACCGACGACGGCTTGAAAGCCATCTAAGGCAAAAAGGACGCGAACGTCAAGGAAGGCAACAATGATGAAGACACTGTAGACGAACCAAGAATTTTGACGGCAAGATAGGCGATAATAAAGGCGTTCAACAACCTGGCAGTTCTACGTTGCATAGTTCCTGCGTTTCGCCACGGAGCATGATGTGAACCTAGGTGCACCATGGTTGGCTGCATTCCCATTTCTGTCATACAAAGTGGGCACAAATTTCCCACTTAATTCACTATGCCTCTCTTTAATTGCATGCCAAAAAGCTACGTTTTTTCCTCTTTTTTCTGTCGAGCGTGCTTAGCCTGTACTACTGTGAGCGTTAAGGTGCACCACGTTTAAAGCGAAGCGACTTGCATAACAAAGGATTTTGTAGATACCGAGAACTTCGTTATCAAGGCGTTTGACTGCAACTTCAATTTATTCATTCTATCTGCGCTGCACATTTAATAGTGAGCAAGCTTACCAGCTGAAGGCGACGAATAGAGCAGCCTGATGTTTCTTTTTACCCATTACATTGTAGTCTTTACGGCGGCAGATTTGTAGGGCTGTTGCGGCCGTGCTCCTGTTGTCCTTGTTAACTCTATGTGCAACAACTTCGTTCGGGAATAAGCTTGTGTTCGGGAAATGCCTGTTTGCGACCTGCTACGACCACGGGGGCTAGCTCCGACCGCGTAATTTGAATTTGAATATTTATTAGCCAAAGTATGGTCATACAAGAAAAATGTTGAGAAGCATACCCTAATTCTTGTCACCAGCACTGATCAGATAACTCGGGAATGGTTTTCTGAATACTTACAGCGCAAGCTAAAATGTATTCACGTTTGCGTGAAAAAAAAGAAAAGCAGTTTCAGCCGAAAGGCGAAACATTTGTTGCGATAGCAAATTATTAGGCAGCTATACGCAGTAAGGTTAGCAGAATTGAACTCTGTGCATTTACGTGCCAAAATCGCGATTTGATTATGAGGCACGCCGTAGTGGGGGACTCCGGATTAATTTTGGCCACTAAGGGATCTTTAACGTGCCCTCCATGCACTGAACACGGGCGTTTTCGCATTTTGAAGCGGAAGGAGCAGCTAGTTTTGCATGCTTTCAGTGTACGGAGACAAAGGCGACACGCGGATGACAGTGGTCTGTAGCACTTGGCAGCACCGCCTACGCGACCCAAGGATTTTGCGATTTGATATGTGACGCCACACAAGTGGACATACCCTATAATATGAGAAATAGATGGTGACAAGCGAGCCAGTGTCGCTTGCCAAATTCATGTTTTTGTCAGCGCCGTGTCATAGACACTGTCCGCTTTTGAGATGTTGCAGCTCCAAGCTCGTATACATCGTGTTATCTGAGTGGCACCGAGTCAAGGAATAAAACGGCGACGTCAGGACGTATGTGCACTGTGATATGTACAACTATTTGGGCAAACGAAGGATGCAGTGGCGCCGACCTTGATCGCCCTCAGCACGGGATAGGTGGTGGTGTGGTCGCCCCCGATGCCCACGGGCACGCAGCCGTGACTCAGCAGGCCCCGCACGAAGCGCTCTATGTCGCCCACGGCGCGCTGCGTGTCGTACATGGTGACCGGCACGTCACCCACGTCGGCCACCTGCAGGTTGTCATAGGGCGCCGCGCCTGCGAAAGAAACGGGCTCGCCAAGCTCTTCAACAGCACGCCAAATGATGCGGAAGGTTCCCTCGCGGCGTCCGTAAAGCGCGTATGCGAGGCTGTTTAGAATCCGTGAGAGAGAGAGAGAGAGAAAATAATGTAGAGAAAGGCAGGGAGGTTAACCAGAGGTAGTTCCGGTTGGCTACCCTGCGCAGGGGGAAGGGTTAAGAGGGATAAAAAGAGAAACAGAGTAGAAGGGGGAGATAGAAAGAAAGGGAGACAAGCACGAACAAAGCGCGTACACTACAGAGCGGTAGGGGGCGGCATTCTTAGAGTCTGTCGTGAAGCCCCGTGGACCGCAAGAACCTTACTAGCGCGAGTAAGGCCTTCAACGCGGATGTTCTTTCGGAGCATTGGCCTAAAGCTTTTAGTTCTGAAAGTGGACGATTGTCCAACTGGTCCAGCACTCTGCACATCACTTGTCTCTCAGCACTGTATCGCGGGCAGACACAGATAATGTGTGCGAGCGTCTCGTCGATGTTACATGTGTCGCACGTGGGGCTCTTGGCCATTCCTATGAGGAAAGCATAGGCGTTTGTAAAGGCAACGCCTAGCCACAGACGGTAGAGCATAGTCTGGTCACGTCGGGGTAATCCAGGCGGGAGGTGCATCCGTATGTCCGGAGACAACGAACGCAACCGACACATTGTGAAAACATTCGAGTCCCACAGGGGCAAAGTACACTCACGGGTCATCAATCGCAGCTGAGCCGCAGCGTCTTTTCGCGAAAGCGGAATGAAGACTCGTTGACCACTTTCATGTGCAGAACGGGCGGCTTCGTCGGCGTGGTCATTCCCGCTGATGTTACAATGTCCTGGAAGCCACTGAAAGATTATGTTGTGTCCCTTGTCATAGCTTTGGTGATATATGTGCCGAATTTCTGAGGCCAGTTGTTCATTGGGTCCGTGGCGCATTGGGCTTCGTATGCACTGAAGGGCTGCCTTGGAGTCACTAAAGACTGTCCATTGTTGCGGTGGCTTCTGCTTAATGAAATCAAGTGCAGCACGGAGCGCCGCGAGTTCTGCACCCGTCGATGTGGTCACACATGAAGTTCTTAATTTGATTTCCTCAGATTGTGCTGGGAATATGACTGCAGCAGCAGAGCTGTTGAGTTTTACTGAACCGTCCGTGTATACATGTTGGCGGAATCTGTGCACGTTGTGAATGTGCTCCAAAGTTGCTTGTTTCAAAGCTTGCAATGGCGCTCCAGCTTTCTTTCTGATTCCTGGAATTGTCAGTTCAACTTCCGGCCGGTGCAGACACCACAATGGCTCTGACAATCGTGCAGCGGGCGTAAATCCTGATGGCAAGTACGATTGATGTCTTTGAATAGTTTTAGCAAAGGTTGAAAGTGGCCTCTTTGCTGGCAAGCAAGCAAGATGGTGTGAGGGAATCCGAGTCAGGTGTCGGATGTGCGCTCTCAGGACATCTGTATCAATGTATACTGTCAAAGGAGCGTCTCTGGCTATGGCCACTGTCGCAATCGATGACGTAGTTTTGGGAAGACCGAGACAAGTCCTGAGTGCTTGGGCTTGCACGCTCTGTAGTTTGCGAATATTCGTGGTGCAAGTATTTCCTATTACAGGTAAGCTGTACCGCAGGAAGCCCAAAAACAGTGCTTTATATAGTTGCAACATTGATGGTACTGTTGCGCCCCAGGACTTGCCGCCCAGAAACGCAAGAAGGTCCACAATGGCGGCCAAACGCTTTGCCATGTACGAGATGTGAGGGCTCCAAGACAAGTCTCTATCAATGATGACGCCAAGAAATCGGTGCGTTCGTCTATATTGTATAATTTGGTCATTAATCCGCAAAGCATACGGGGCCATCGATTTGCGAGTAAAAGCAACCAGTGCACATTTCTCAGCGGAAAGCTCCAGGCCTTGTCTTCTTAGGTATCTTGACACAACTGTTGAGGCTTTCTGAAGTCGTGCGCGAACTTGTACACGTGTCACGCCTGAAGCCCATATGCAAATGTCGTCTGCATATACGGAGAGTTGTACGGTTCGCGGTAACGAATCAGCGAGACCAACGAGCACCAGGTTGAAAAGGGTAGGGCTGAGTACTCCGCCTTGCGGTACACCACGACTGGTATAGCTAGATGGCGTTGGTCCATCTTCAGTCAAAATAAAGAAAGATCTTCCATTCAAATAGTTGCATATCCAGCAAAAGGTGCGTCCACCAATCCCTACAGCTTCTAAGGCGTCCAGAATTGCATGATGATCTACATTGTCGTACGCACCTTTAACATCAAGGAATAAGGCCGCAGTGATGCGTTTCAGGTGTTTCTGGTGTTGTACGTATGTTACCAGGTCGATAACGCTATCTCTTGACGAGCGGCCACGTCGAAAACCAGCCATTACCTCAGGATAGACGTCGTAAAATTCCAGGTACCATTCTAACCGTGTAAGGATCATTCTCTCCATTACCTTGCCGACACAGCTGGCCAGTGCTATTGGACGGTAAGATGACAATTCCAACGGGGATTTGCCAGCCTTGAGGAGAGGAACAAGCCGACTGGATTTCCACGTTGTAGGGACCAGGCCGTCACGCCATGATGAGTTGTATAGGCCAAGAAGGGCATCTCTGGCCTCCTGACCAAGGTTTGCAAGCGCAGAGTATGTGATGCCGTCGTGTCCTGGTGACGAAGATCGCCGGCACCCAGCAAGTGCGGCCTCCAGTTCTTCGATGGAGAAAGCAGCGTCCATACGAGGATCTCGGGAGCAAGAGGGCACTATGGGAATAGGTGCGCAAGGTGAGTGCGTGAGCGCCGGACCCGCGATCCTTGCGCAGTAATCTTCGGCTACCTCGACTTCTCGGCGTCCTTGATGTAGGGCTAAAGACTTAAATGGACGACGCTGTTGAGGAGCACTGCGAAGTCCACGGATTGTTCTCCAGACAACCGACAGAGGTTTACGCGGGTCGAGAGACTCACAAAACGATTTCCAGCGTTGATTTTGCAGTGCAGCAAGGCGACGCCGAATTTTCTTTTGAATGCGTCTGGCCTCTCTAAGGTCGTATAAAGATTTAGTCCGTCTGTACCGTCGCTCCGCTCGCCGGCGGATTGCACGGAGGCTCTGTATTTCCGAATCAAATTCTGTGTATTTCTCTAATGGCCGATATGAGCGCATAGCATCCTGCATAGCCTTGGCGATCTCAAATTCTAGTGTGGATGAAATGCCTTCGTGGCATGCGTCTTCCATAAGTGATTTAAACACGGGCCAATCTATTGTTCGTATAAAATTTGATGGAACGGATTTGGTGAGGCCTTTTATCTTCAGGTAGGTAGGAATGTGGTCGCTGCCGTGGGTTTCTATATCCGCGAACCAATGGACGCAGCGAGTGAGGCACCGCGAAACAAACGCTAAGTCTAAACAACTACTGTATGTCCGTCCGCGCAGAAACGTGGGACTGCCATCATTTAGACAACAAAGTTCATGGTCGCAAGCAAAGGACACGAGGTTTCTTCCTTTGGAATTGATCTTGTTGCTTCCCCAAAGTGAATGATGCGCGTTGAAGTCCCCAACAACAATCCATGGACCAGGTGTCGTATCTATAATGTCACTCAGTCTCTGCCTATCGAAACGACTTGATGGAGAAAGGTAAGCGCCCACTAAAGTAAACGCAAGTTTTTGTTTTTTCACGGTCAAACACACATACTGATTAGTGTCATGTGGCCGCACTGGATGAACAACATAAGTCAGGTCACACCGTATGTAGATGGTCACTTTGCTAATGTAAGTACAAGTCGATGACACATGAGGTTCGTAGCCTGAGATCCGGACGGGTTTCTTTATCTTCGGTTCACAGATGACAACGATGGGGAATCGATTGGTGAAAACGTAATGGCGAAAATCACTCCGGGATTTCAGGCCGCGGGCATTCCATTGCATAATAGATGCTTCCTTGACTTGTCTGAAGAACGGCTGACGCGGTAGAGCCATTGTGCTTGCTACTCGAGGCTCGCAAGAACCGGATCCAGGCCGTCCAGCACTTGTAGTGCACCTCGAGCAGATGGCGTCTGCATGTCGTTTATCAACACGCGAATGACTTTCATTAGAGATTTTATTAAGGCGATAACTTGTTTGTCTTGACTGCGCACGTGATCGGAGCCCTCATTGGTTCGTCGGTAGTCCACCGTCGACCTTTGCTGGGCTGGAGGACTTAATGTCGGAAGTGCAGGCCAGTCGTTTGCAGTAGAGGTATTCACTGCGTCATCAGACACCGTGTTGGTAGTGTGGGTGAGCGCCTTGGGAGCACCAGCCTCAGGAAGTATCGTCTGTCTTGCGACGGTATCAGTATTTCCAGACGAAGATCGTCTACGGCGACGGTGGACACTACGCCGTCGTACTTTGGCGGCGGCCTCTCTGTGAGTTGAGTTGTCTCTCACCATTTGTTTTAGGACTTTCCGCTCTGTCTTGTGTCTCGGGCAGTCTTTCGACGACGCTTCATGGGGACCGGAGCAATTGGCACATTTGAAGTGAGTCGCACGGCAAGCATCCGCGCTGTGCTGCTCAGAGCATCTTGCGCACACGGTCGCATTTTTGCATATGCCGCTGACATGCCCGATCTTCAAACAATTGCGACATTGAAGTGGTCTTGGAACGAACGGTCGCACTGGATGACGGAAAAATCCAACTTTCACGTGGGACGGCAAGCTACCTCCCTTGAAAGTTATCCTCACACAGCGTGAATCTCCTAGGCGACGGATTTCAATAATAGGCACATCTGCTGTGGCGGGCTTGACCAAAATAGGCAGATCGTTGTCGTCGATTGACTCGTCGACATCATAAATCACACCTGATATAGTATTGCTGTCCTGTGGTATTATGGTGCGAACATTTATCTTGCCCAGCATTTTCACTGTATTCAAGATATCCAATGCTGCTCTGTTCTTTACGTCAACCGCGAGAATGTTCTTACGGGTGTTAATTCTCATATCCGTGATCTCATTTGGAACAAGAGCCTCTAGTGTTACAGATACGGCTTGCCTGTTTAGCCGATTCAGGTTGTCGGTCGGCGTCTCGGGTAAGAAGAGGATGGTATGAGCCGCGTCATGGGCCTTTGCTGCCGCCGTCGTCCTTGTTGAAGACGAGGAGGCAGTGACGATTCTCCTCTTTCCTTTTTTCCTCACAACGGTCAAGTAGTCGCCGTCATCCGACAGATCTTCTTCTGAAGCAGAGTAGTACATCAAGGTGTCCTCGCTGCCCGTGTCGCTCATCAGGTGATTGCGCTTCCTCGGAGCGCTCGACGCTGTGACGTCGCTCTCCTCCGGACGTCTAGCTGAATACGCTTCCATCGCCGAAGGTCTCGGAAGCGGCGCCTCCCGAAAATACGCAAAAATACTCGCAAAATGAGAGCAGTAGAAAACGGGGTTCCACACAAGAGCCACTTCTTCGTCTTCCTTCGAATCCGTGAACGATTCTTAAAAGACCGAGGGGCAACCACACAGAACGATGCGCCTTCATCACCGCGTCTTCCGGCGTCGAGGTCCATTTTTAGGCTGCATGATAGATACTACGTGCTAGCATCTTGACCGAAATATTTTGCACCTGATTGCCGATTAATGCGTACACTCCACGGTACATACTTCTCGACCTTGCTAACACCATGATTATCGCGTGGTGGGATATGGACACGTCAACACTCGACACCGCGCCAAAAAATCCGCATTTATGAAATAAGCCGAAGATACTATCCGCACGTGGTTGCCACTTTATGGTTAATCACTGTCGAACTTATATATACTTTAGGGGTGCGTCGCTGAATCAAGCGATGGAAGGTCTTTTCTTTTCTCGTATGAACGTTGAAGATGACCGACGCTGAACAGTTATGATAAAATCATATATATTATTCAATGTTCTCAGACAGACAAGGCAGGTTGGTCGGAAGGCTTTATTCTCCATGCGAGGCTGGTCAGGTCAGACGGCATCGCGTCACTCAGCTGATAAATTTTCTCAGTGCTCGAAAACACGTCAGTGTCACAAATTATTGTCGCGTTTCTCGGAATCGGTCAGCCACAAATGCTGGCCAAATAAGTTAAAGTAGCTGTGGGCGCAACACATGTCTGACTTTCAACTTCATCATCTCCACATATCATAATCCATTGTGATCTTCTTCATCTGTATATATCATCACCAGCAGCACAACACAAGCAGTAGTCAACAACAGTGGCACCAGCAAAAAAAAAAAAGTGATCGAATGCAGACCGGCCACTATTAGTGTTTTCTTGAGAGGACAGCAGAGAATTAGAAGGGCACAGACTTTTATCTTAGCCTGCATTCGGTGTAACACGGAGCTTCCAGTACGCGAAGTTATGCGCCACATGGCTTGGTCTGTGCAGAGACTAATTCTATTTTCGCTCAGAGACCGAGAGCGTAATCATGATCACGCCCGTCACTGCGGTGAGGCGAGCGCGCCCCTATTGCGTTGAACCTTCGGCAAGGTCAGGCAGGAGAGGTAAATCACAAGCATCAAAATTTGGGGTGAGCTGGTCGCAGGGTCGTGTTTTTACCGCGTTAACATGTTTTCTTTCATACCATTATTATCTATTGCCTTCCTCGCCCAGTCTTCGTTCCTCCCTACAGTGTGCCTGACAACACTTAAGAAAAAGCTCGACCTACATGCGGATAATTGCGGCAGATGCGCTAGCATTTACAGCAGACAATGTCAACCTCTCTGTCTATTCAAAACAGGTATACCGGGTGTCCCAGTTAACTTGGACCAAGATTAAAAAAAGACAAAAGAAACCCAGCAGGTCTAGAGAAATCGTACCGACTGCATAGTAGCCGTAGTCGTGTGTACTTACAGCCAGTATTCTTGTCATCCCGAAGTATTAATTAATTAATTGCGTTTAATTAGTGAACTTTTTATTTACTGCTTCAATCACAAACATATCAATTACAAAGTTGCAGGGCACCTAAAATAACCTCCTAATCAAGCATGTGTTTCGTGCTCAGCTTTGCTTCGTTCGTTTTTCCTGGAAAAAAATAAAGCGCGCGGAACATCCAAAATACGAAATAGATACGTAATCGGGCGCGCCGCTACTCAAGACTCAAGCGCTCCCAAGCGAATAGCCACGGAATACAAGGCTTCACCTAGCGGCAGCAGCTCGATACAGGGCTTCACGCTATGTGATTGTCGCAAGCATCATGAGAATACGCTGCTGACGAATTGAAAAGAGCAGCGGAGCCGTGGGGGATCTCGAGGCCGGGAAAGCACAGAGAAAGAATTTCTTTCTCTATGGGGAAACCGTGAAGGCGCACTTTAATTTTGCGTACTCATCTTGTTCTGTAGATAGGCGCGCCCGGAGCGCACGTTAATTTTGTCCCCTTTGGCAATAGAAACAAACCTTGCGCAGGCTATGTCTATCTAATGCGTTTTGGCGGATCTGTGCGGCCAGCATATGCTGTTGTTGATTACGTCAATAATTTTTGCTTGACGTGTCAGTGCGTAGATAATAACGGGATATCTCAACGGTACTACCTATGGTACTACGCCAGTGACCTGCCTTACAAGAAGCCAGGGGTGCCCTTCACGAATGATCAGAAAGCTAAAATGATCCTGGCTCTGGGGACGGCGCACGGCGACAAGAGGAATGTAGCCAAGCTATTCCGGATGTGGAATTGTGGAGTCCGACAAGAATACTTAGAACGCACGAAGCCCTTTGCGAGATGGGTAGCTTAAACACGATGCTGCCCCTGCGCATTTTATTAGTCAGTCTCGAGCGTGGCTCGGCAAGCTTTCTCCCTGGACAGTGGATTGGCCGACACGCACCTGTACCGTGGCCTACAAGGTCGTCGGACATGACACCGCTGGACGTCTTGTGGGGCTGCGTGAAATATCGCGTGTACAGCAGCCAAACTACCACACCGGACGCCCTAAAGGCCCAAATAAGCAGTGTCTGCCGCGAAATTCCGACGTCGTTAGTCAAAGCTGCAACAGCACAAGTGTAGGAAAGTAAGTACTGTCTTGCTTCAGACGGTGACCTGTTTTGAGCACGTGCTATAAGCGGCAGTGGAAAATAACCGCTCAGAACTGGTGAAAAACGTGACTGCTTAACGCACCTTCATGATGTCAAACTATCACGTATTGTCCTAATATAAAAAAAAAAAGTTTGCGACAAAGATAGAAATAGGTAAAAAAAAACTGCTTTGTTTTTCCTCTTTTCACGAGTTCAAGAGACAGAAAGGGTAAAGGCTAAATCATTTGCACCTTTGCATGTTTCTTTGTTGGGGCCTGAGGCACCATACGTGCTATTAGTTTATTTTTTTTAAGTGAAACTCCTGAGTAGCTCTTGACTGTTCTTACGACAGCTTTATTTTTTATTTTTTCGTGTATTTTGCGCACTGTTTTTTTAACATTGATTGAATTTCTTTTGTAGCTTTGTTTCATGACACGCGAAGCTATCCCGAGTGCCTCATGATCGAGCGCAACATTCTTGTGTCCGCAGATGCTGACGCTTATCGCACCACGCTAGTTAGGTCCGAAACCTCCCGAGCCATCCTACATGACGAAGCCTTGTACGGTGCGGCGATAAACGAATGCAGCCGTATATCTTTCAAAGGTTGCAGGGAGGCGCTTGAGTAGCGGCGCGCGAGCACGCATCTATATCGCATTTCGCGTATTTCGCAGGTTTTACTTTTTTTCTTGGAAGAAACAACCAGGCACACTTCAGCACGAAACAAATGCTTTATTCGGAGGTTAATTGAGGTCCCTGACCACATTGGAAGTGATATGATTGCAATTCAAGCAATAATTAAAAGTTCACTAATTAAAAGCAATTAATTAATACGTGATGAAAAAAATACGGGCTGTAAGTACACGCGACTGCCGCTACCATGTAGTCGGTGCGATTTCTCTAGAGCTCTTGTGTTTTTTTAAATCTTGGTCCAAGTTAACTGGGGCACCCGGTATACGGTCCATACGTCTGGATATGATATAGACTATCGTTTTGTCGTTATTATTATTGTTACTATTATTTAATTCCAACTGACTAGCTCGTCTTTGCCTGCGAAGTGTTCAATAGATTAAATGTTTCACTTCACCAATCATCACGATTGATTGATTTGAAAATTTATCGTTGTGCAGAAGCCGACGACATAATGCGCTTGTTGTAAAACTTTCCAATCCCCAAATTAATGAATCAAGCACAAGAAAAAAAAAAAAAGGAACCGAGACCTCTTCTGTTGACTCTGTCTTCGCCTATCGGATTCCGCCTGCTCCCTTTCTCTCCTAGACGCACCCGCGGAGCCGCATTAGCTGTTCATTCATGACGCGGGTGTCCTCGAAAACCATTTATACATTCCAAACTGAGCCGAAGGCCGTTCGAATAGAGTACGAGCCAAAGAGGCGCGTGCACCACTGCGCTTTCGTCGTGCCACAACTCGGAGGGTCCTCGTCCGCGCAACCGTGCGGCATAAGCGGACGCTGTCGAAAGACGGCGACCAGGCAAGCGCCGCGTTCGAAGCGCGTGTGCACATTGAAAGCAGCGGCACTACAGCAGTTGCACATGCGTAATACAGCGTGAAATACCCACGGGTGGCCATATTGTGCGGCCGGAGGAGCGACGACTCGCAGCGCACCTGGCGGGGACCGAACCGGGCCCCGCTGCGGTTCGATGTGCCGCAGTCGAAGGGGACCCCGTACACGGCCACGTCCAGACCTGCGCCGCGCACAATTCGACGTTTGCGAGAAGGACCTCCGACGCGCTTCTCTGCTGGCTAAACAGGAAACTCGGGCAAAGCTGGTAACCCTGCCGACTTTGACGGTGTGCAGTAGAGCTTAGTTGTACGTACGGTAACACCGCATATACTCCGCTCGCAGCGAGCGCAAGTGTAGATCACACAGTTGACTGCTCGCTTTCCGTGAAAACAAACAAACACAAGAAAACGAACAAACTTGGTAAACAGTCACAACCCGACGAACCTATTGTAACAAACGTATAAGCCACAGCTACGTTGCCATTGCGCGAAGATGCAAAACTATTAGCGACCGCCATATAATTGCATGCAAACTGACATGCAAACTGTTTGCATTAAAGGCGACACAATCCAAGAGGTGTTTTTTTATTTACTGTTATTATTTTTGCAAATATTATTTATTATTGCAATATATTGATTAGACAAAATGAAAATTCCATACTACGGTTCACATGGGCGAAGATGCTGCTGCTTCCTTTTCAGCCTATGATACAGCTTAACATTTCTTTGCTTGTTTTTCACTCAATTTCGTGGTTACACCGACACATTTACGCAAAAATATGCGAATTGTAGTGCCTATAACTTCAGGGAGAGACAGTTTATCGTACCGCGCAGTCGAACTAAGTACGCCTCTCAACTAAGTGAACATACTATAGCAACATTTCTTGATCGTTTTTCTTTTGCATACGTTGTGTCTAACGATATGAAACCAATTAAGGTATTTGAGCGTCTAAAAGAATCACTCTTGTTGTCTTGCATGTAAAATTAACATATCCTCGCATTCTGCTAAATATTTAAAATTTCTGCCGTTATTGTTTGTCACTGTACTCATAACTCTGAGGCAGCTCTGCCTCGCATTCATGAGTGAATGTTGTGTTGTTTATTTTGACCATGGAGGAAGGAAAAATATAGGAGCGAGCATGACGTCACGCAGCCAGCCTTGGCAAGCGAACGCTCCGTGAAGCCACACTGGTGGTCCAACACGTGACCTCTTGCGTGGAGATCACGGAGCAAGATTTGAGATTTGCTGAGACGTTTGGTTCTCAGTAGCTATGCTAGTACAGTTTTTATTCGGTGCGCGCTCGTTAAGCTGCCCTGCCGTGGCACTGCCTCGAGATAGTGAACACTAAAACCAACCGCGCACTTCGGCGAGCGCGGGCCAGTTGGGCCACCAGGTTTGGCTTCAATCGCGTTGCGGAATGCTCCCTCCTATCTTTTTCCTTCCTCGATATTTTGACTATACGAGTGCGTCTGAGGGGCCCGTGGCCTCATCAGGCAAAGCCATTAGTCCTGTTGCCACTCGTCATTTTTGTAGATGCTTGAATAAACCACTATTCGATTATATTTTATACGTGAGGAAGATGAGAAGGGGGGTTGAATCTTCAGTTCAGCTCATACCGGTAGCCGGAGTTTCCACACCGCCTCCTTGGACTTTGTATGCAATGTGGCGTCAGTACAATTAACTTAATCCACACTGTTGCAACTTGGGGGGTCCGAAGATGTGGTATATCGTTTCATCGTGGAGGAATAAGGGAACGTGGGGCTGGGTCCGATATCCAGGAGGTTTTACACACAAGTTTATATTACACATTTACAAACAGAGAAATAAGTTCATGAAGAAGTTGTGGCAACCGATTACTCGAGGCGTCCGTCGCTCTTTTTATCCCCTGCGTGCTCATTGTTCAATCGCCTCCCCCAATCTGGCGTCAGGAGACGGATGACATCAGGTCCCACCAATCCGGAGGTTTGTTGCCCTTTCCTTTCGAAGGGAGCTTTGTCGGGAATACACGCACATCATTGGGTACAAACAGGGGATGGGGGATAGCACACTGACCCCGTCTCCGGCGTGAACGCGCCAGTTTGGGCTCATCACATGTGAAGGACAGTCGCCTCTTCCACCTCTTTCATGTTCCTGTGCCTCTGACGCACGCCACTGGAAACGTTTTGGAAGGGTGCCGGGGATTTCGCCGGTTGATTTGTGTACCTGCGCCCATGTTGAGTGTGCGTTGGTTGTGCATTTCGTGGATCGCGATTAATTATTAATGGTTTCTCCGTGCAGCATGTCCTTCACCCATCGACTATAGTGGGTGAACAGGTCCGAGTGCGCTGTTGTGGTAACGGTGCGGCCGATAAAGGCACGCTGAGTTCCGTCTGCCGACGCGGCTGCCTTAGAGTTCGTTGACGCTGATGTCTACGACTGCACATCGCTTTTTGTATTCCTTTTACACATTCACTAAACCTTTCGCATATTCAAACAGCCTGCGAGCGCAGCCTTCCATGTGGGATTTGCCAAGGTGCATTTGTTTACATCTACATCTACAGCTTCAGATCGCTGTTAGCTTCGGGTATTGTAGAAACGGCGCATCGCTGATGTGAAATAATCTCAAAACGTAGCAAAACATACATATGTGCACATATCAGCCGCGTTGTTCCTCTCTGAGAAGAGTCAATATGAGCGGCCGAGTCACTTAAACGACTGCAACTGTGATCCAGGCATATATATTACGGGCTGTTACTACTGATTCTCGCTTTTGTTTTACTTCATCATACTTAGTTTGCGCATGCCATAAAGTATTATTAGAGAAAACTGTGCTCGGCATAAGCCCCTACTTATAGGCCATGTAGTTCTTCCGCGAAAACGCGGATGCCATCGCTGACACCGTTGGTTACGTAGCGAGTTTATGCTGCTGTACCGAATGCACTGGCTCTTCTTTCCCGTTTGACGCAGAAGTAAACAGTGCTTCCCTGGAATTAAGAAATGTGTCAGCATACCAACACACACTGACCCACCATCTACGGGAATGCGACCGGCAGCGTTCGGGAACGGTGACCAAAGTACAAGATATTGGCACTGCAGCGCTGTTTCGCCGCTTGCCGCTTATTGTATACGTGCCGCGCGAAGTGAAGAGTAGTTATCAAATCACTATAGGGCCACAACTGAACTATAAGAGCGGTTTCCTTCGTCCTGACTGCTTATTCTTTAAGTT
Source organism: Dermacentor albipictus (assembly GCF_038994185.2). NCBI lineage: Eukaryota > Metazoa > Arthropoda > Arachnida > Ixodida > Ixodidae > Dermacentor > Dermacentor albipictus. Next base: position 178,136,349 of record NC_091821.1, on the reverse strand, counting down.
CAGGTCAATCGGTAGCGGGTGCACGAACTCGACGGGGTCAGGCCTAACCCAACCTTCGCAAAACTGGATCAACATTGACTCAAATTTCACGTGCACCGCTTGAGAGGACTGATGCTCGTGAATTTCAACTTCGAAGGCATGTCGACACATTTTTAGGGCGAATAATTCTATTTACAAGCGAATGAGCTGCAGCTATCGCGTTGTCGGTTCGACGGCTGATTGCATAGGGTTCGGTCAAGCTATCATGGTCGGCATGCTGACTTTGTCGGTGCCGTCGACAAGAAAGCCCGTCGCGCTGTATGACAACTCGCACCCGTCGGTTGCGTCGTTGTCGGCCTATTACGATCAAATGATCTCACTGACACAGCGCTGAATAGTCGGCCAATCGTCGGTGTCAGCGTCTTGTCGGTCTCGCATCGACCCAGTGTTACCACGCCTTAGACGAGTACATCAAGTCAGGCATGCACTGCCTGACTGTAAGAGTGGGCCGACGCTTCAAGAAGACTGCGTCAGCAACGTGTTTTTGAAGTGTCGCCCAAGTGTAACGTAGGGGCTTATCGATAGAGAGAGAGAGAGAAAATAATGCAGAGAAAGGCAGGGAGGTTAACCAGAGGTAGTTCCGGTTGGCTACCCTGCGCAGGGGGAAGGGTTAAGAGGGATAAAAAGAGAAACAGAGTAGAAGGGGGAGATAGAAAGGGAGACAAGCACAAACAAAGCGCGTAAACTACAGAGCGGTAGGAGGCGGCATTCTTAGAGTCGATAAATTTGACAGCCGTCAATGCAAGGCGGCAACTACGTGGTTCACGGTGCAGTCCGGACGAAGCTCTGGCTCTTTTCTGTTTTTAAGTGGAGTTGCAGTCTTACGCTACGCATGTTTTCGGCACCGCACCGGCGTCGAGCTACCAGTAGAGTTTTAACGCGGTACACAGCACAAGTGTTCGCTGCAGTGAGCGTCCGTGCGCTTTTTGTTTTTCCGGGGTAGTTTCCCCCGATATTATGCCGCGCTGACGCGCGCGCGTCCCTTCCAAAACGTTTCGCGACTAATCCGCTGGGGCAGGGCGCATGCGCCGTCACGCTGTGAAAAAAAAAAGAAAAAGAAAAGGCGCATTGCCCAAACCTCTCCTGATAGAGGTACTCCACTGGGGGCCATAAATGATCCCATTTGATAACAATTTTGACGAGGCCGTCGGCCCGTTCCCCATAATCGCGGTATCCGTGACCGGTGGTTGTCGCGGGGTCAACGGCCGATCACAACAACACCGGTTAATTTGGGGTATTTATGTTAATGCCCTTTGCTGATGGGTTTATTATTTCGAATAGCGCTAAAATATTTTTTTGAGTGAAACAATGTTTCTGAAGACAACCTGGATTTGCTAACTGGTTTGCTATAGTGGCGTTTTGTTGCATCTATGTGCTGATAACACGGTGGACTATAGAAAGAATACCCATTTCAACGTAACATTAAGTACGCACACGATACATTCACTGGTGAAAGCTATATAAATGCTTTTGCATATTCAGTGAGAAATGCGGCTATATACTGTAATGGACTTACGTGTATGAGCTGCGCCTGTGAGGCTTGTCTAGTGCCTTGAGTACACAGCGCTAGCTCTTCAGCAGTGCGCTGCCTTGAACGTCCATCATTAGAGTTGTACCCGGGAAAATTTCACGTCGCAAGGAAAGGGTAACACGTTGCATTTTCGCTGTCTTAACAGTGTCGTAAAATTCTTTTACGTCGTTGCTGGTTCTCCTCGTTTTTTTTTTACCGGCGCGGACGGTCCAGGCAGGTAAAGGACACGTGCCCTGGCGAACGCGAGACATAGTACGACACAGATTAGGCAACAATTCTTTCAAGATAAGCGTGGTAAACACCCGCAGGCCGGCTGTGCGCAGAATTTTGTTGCGCGACGTGTGCCCCGCGTGAGGCCTTTAATGCGAAAAGCATTCTTTGCATTGTTAGATCAGTTTTCTTTCCGGCTATCTATGTAAACAAAAATGTGCCCCGATCCAGAAAAGAGTGCAGCAAAAAACATGGGCCGGTCCTAAAGGTAGAGCAGTCTAAACATGCAGGCCCAACCTCGTCCATGGCACCCTTCAATAATAATAAAAAAAAAAGGCAACAGCGAGTCGGCCTAGTTGGAACAGATTCATTATTTAAAAACTTTTTGTGCGCAAGCAAACAGGGACAAAGAAGAGGAGCAACACAAGGACGAGCGCTTTCTAACAACAGGTTTTATTTTTGAAGAACTTCATGCTTAAATAGCCACAGATCTGCGCGGTCTCGTCAAACAGAGCACGCCTATAGCGCATATAACTCTTGAGACAAAATGCCGCGGACCAAAGCCACCCGGTCAACATAAAAACATCAAGGCGCATGTTACAAGCACTTACGATGAAAATACGTTATAGATGTGAAGCCAACCTCGAATTTTCTTTATCCAGCAATGAAACAGAAGGATGACTGATGCATTTTCCCTTTTGTTTTTCAATCCAGTGCGCTTCCACAATTTCTGTCGCGGTTTGATTCCTATGCCTATACAAAATTTCGGTGCTACTAAGACACGGTGAGCAATCTAAGACTAACGGAACACTTATCTAGTCTGAAAGGTCGCCCTGGTACGCATTTGGCCATGCATTGTCAAGAACACGATCTCAAGAGTTATATGCGCTATATATAGGCATGCTCTGTTTGACTAGATCGCGCAGATCTGTGTGTATTTAAGCAGGAAGTTCTTCGAAAATAAATAATTCAATAAATTCAATAAAACATGGCTGCGACCGATCGCTCAGGCACTGGCTACTCGTACCTGCCGGAGAGCATGGGTTTATTTGCGTACAATAGACAGTTTTAGAATAGCGTTTGTCGCCTTACGTACCTTAAACGTAATCACCTTTGTGGTACGTTATGGTGCGTGTCCTTTCAATATAGAATAGAATTTATTGATACGAATGACAGAGAGGTCGACCTGAGCTAGTGCGCTTTAGTCTGCTACTCTGCACTGGGGAAGAGGGAAGGGGAGTGAAAGTACTTGGATGGATGATGATGATAAGAAAAGTGGTGGGTGCTTATGTATATGAGACAGTTGCGTTGCTAGAACCGCTCGTCGAGCTTGGTGTCCTGCAGAAACTTCAACAACACTTTAGTTGCACGCATTGAAGTTTCAGTGTCAGGCCATGGGCCGAGGATATCTTCCTCCGACAGTGGCTGCCTGCCAACGCTGGCTAGGAAACTTTCTAACGTCCTTCGCTCCAGCATATATGCTGGGCAATCGCACATTATGTTTCAGTGTTTCAGGCTTTTCAGGCTTTTTCACAATCAGGGCTGTTAGATTGGCCGATGAGGTGCGGGTAGCATCGGGTGAAAGCAACGCCCAGTCGAATCCTGTGTAGCAATGACGTTTTGCTCCGCGTAACCTTCGGGGGTATTTAAGTCAAGACAATCCATTAGCTACCATCCTGTTATAGCTATGCCGACGCGTCTCGTTAGGCCTACGGGCGCCGGAATCGCTGAACGATTTCAGAAATAATGTGCTATGCGCTCATAACTAACGTTTCAGGTGAGTTTAGAGAAGGCGAAAGCTCATTTCAATAGTTACTGGCCATCAACGCGAGTCAGAGCGCAGCCATCACAAAAATTCACGCTGAAGCGGGAGCCATGGGTGCCGCCATGTTCGACAACGCTATTTTTTAACGTACGTAAATATTCGAACATTAAACTCGCCAAATAACAAACGTTATCGTAGCGGACGTAAACCGCAGAAACCCAATAACGTTGAGAGCATGCGCAGTGATGACAACGCTATTTCTTTACGTACGCAATGCATTTCCATTTGGTTGCAAATGCTAAACTAAAACTGTCTGACAAAACTTTTTGCGCGGCCGTATAACGTATCGAGCCCTTTCGGCACGTATACTACATTGCTCTGACAACTCTGCTGAGCATCCGTTTTAGCGGTATTTTTAACTGTCCGTTGCACGCCGCCGCAATGTTAGACAAGCCACCTTAAGCTAAGTAAGGGAAAGCGGACCAATCGCAGACGCCGGCACCTCCCTCTTCATCCGGTTATCTATTTTCAGTGCGCTGGCTCGGCCCCATCTCTCTCCACTTGAGCGTGCTCCTCGCCTCTTGTGAGCCAAGTAAATAAGAAAAACCGCTAATGTAGTCAGTGTTATTCGTTTTGAAAGCAGACAAAGGTGATCGCCTATAAACGAAGTGAGCTTTTGATTGGGCTGTTCATGCAACGCTGCGGGTCAGCGCCCGATGCTTGCGTCGGTGGTTACGCAAATTTGAGGTCAGGAGTTTGGAATGAAAACATATTGCAATACAATAATAGGGCCCCAGAACACATACCACAGGACGGGCGTCGTATGTGTTGTTTGTCGGCGTCTTTCTTTGCGCCTCAAGTATATGACTTACCAACTCTCTCAAATTAAGATTATGCTTGAATAGGAAATAGGGTTTGGGAACTGACGTCACGGAGTTTCTAGGACAACACGGCGATAGCGCCGCGGATGCAGCTCAGGAAGTTCTTATAACAAATATTTCTGAAAAAAAAACCTCAGTGAACATCTTGCACAGTATAGCTAGTTGTCTGCATCGCATCCTGATTGCCGCATAATGCTTTGTACAGTGAAGCTGTATATATGGCTAGCCGATTCGTACATCCGTCCGTCCGTCTGTCAGTCGCCTGTACGCCGAAAACTGATTCGGCACTCCCTCATGCGCATGCGTGAAAAAAAGAGAGAAAGGAGAGAGATGCGTGCGATTAGCCAACGCCACCTAAACAGCACAAGGCTTGTTTACTCCGATCCATGGCGTCCCGCTACCTGGCCCGAAATTTCCATTGAAAAAGCTGGCGTGATGAAGGCGGTGAGGTCAAACATGTTGCCTACTCGGGAGCATCCACATTACATTCTATGGCAGTCGGACCAGGTAACATGATGTCATGGCCTTCACTCTAAGAAAAGTTTACATCCTTTGAGTCGTATCTTGCCAAACAACAATAAACGTCATCTGTCTGGTCCGCATTTCCTTTCTTTAACGCTGCGAGCCTGGTACTTCCCAGTAACGAACGGCATGCGCGTTATCAGCATGACATATAGCAATGCCGACAGGAAAGTAGAGGGCGCGGCGTTTTCCAGAAAGGAACCGTAACCAAGGCAGATTACGATTGTTGTTGTGTGGCACATACACACCCCAAAGGGTGTAAACTTTTTTTAGAGTGCTGTGCTGTCTAGGTGGTGTTGGATTAGCTGCGCCAGTAGTGACGTCGTTGCTCTCCGTCGCATCCGAGCGCGAGCACAGCAGTTTCTCTCTGGCTCCGAAATGGTTCCTTGCATCATACGCACTCCTGAGGAGCAGGCAGCTTTTGATCAGCAACACCGCGAGCAGAACTGGGAACGAGCTCCTCTACGCCGTGCCGATGCTGCAGTCCTGGCACAAGAACAGGCTCGTGCAGCCGAGCGCAAGCAGCAGCTGCGTACTGGATCTGGCAGCCTACCAAGCAGTCCTTTAATGAACCGTCGCGATTAACCCAGTGATAAACACCGGGGCTGCACGTTTCAGCTTCGCTATTTAACCATCTGTACGGAGTGCTTGGGCGGTGATCTTTATGTTCTTGATTTTTTTCTGAAAGAGGGAAACAGTACACCAGTCTCTGCTCTTTGGATTATTTCTTTGTTCAAATTGAAATACACAGTATGTAGGAGAACTCAACGCCGGATGGTGTCGGCACCTATAATGATTTCCATTTCGTCGTCTTTTTTCAGCACTTTCTGATGGAAATCAGGGGATCTTTTTATATCTATTCATTTTATTTGATTCTTTTGTATGACGTCTGTTTCAACGAAGCACGGAGGCAAGCTTTCAGAAAGGCATATGAGAAAAGTACACACACATGTGGCAATGTCGCGCTTTCCTCATCTTCTCTCGTAATTTTTTTAGTAGTTACGCTTTACGCTACAAGTACGCATACTCTGCAGTTGGAATGATATGCGCACGTACTTTAGCTTGTCGGAAACAGCGTGTGCCCAAACTTCCCGCAGGTGGTCTTGCCTTGTCTGCTTTACAGAGTTTTGCGATACATATACTGCTGCTATTCCAGTTCTACGTAGCGGACAAAACGCTTGTAGCCTTTGTTTAAAACCTGTGCTCTAGATACGTTAGCCACGTGCAATTTTCACGCACTTCGCTTTCCGCAAGTCGTGCGCATATCACGCGCCATATTCCACACCCGTCATCAGATGGTAACAGTAGAAAGGCACGGGTGAATTGCGGTCTTATGGGGAAAGTTCGCAAATTGTAAGAAATTAGGAGAAAAATTCAACGAGAAAAGCCGTAATTAAATGCACTAACCAGATGCTCCTACTTGTAGTTTTAATCATTGAAGTGTATGTATGTATGTATGTATGTATGTATGTATGTATGTATGTATGTATGTATGTATGTATGTATGTATGTATGTATGTATGTATGTATGTATGTATGTATGTATGTATGTATGTATGTATGTATGTATGTATGTATGTATGTATGTATGTATGTATGTATGTATGTATGTATGTATGTATGTATGTATGTATGTATCACTCATGCATTGTTTTTTCTACTTACGCAGTAAACAAAAACGTACGCGATTAAACAACGTCGCAGCGGTATTAGAACAAAATCTGAGTTCCATCTCCTTTTCTAGTCTCGAGGTGGGCATACTCTCAATAACATTCTCCTTCCTGAAGAAATACCGCGCTTCTCAGCGCATGCATGTCCCAAGGAACTGTCACGTAAGCAATCGTGTAACGAAGTGGCGGGTAAGAAAAAAAAAACAACGGGCAAGGCGGCGTATCAGTAGGCAGCTGCGCGTGCGGACGAAGGGCGCGCATTTCGCGGCTCCGGTTGTTTTCCGGCCGGAAAGGGGAGCCGCCCTCACTCACCGTGCGCCGAGGCCGCGTACGGGAGGCGCATGAAGGTGGCTATGCCGCCTGGTCGCGGGCAGTCGTTGCCCGACAGCGGCTGGTTCAGGCTGGACCCGTGGCGTCGCCCCGGCCTGTCTCGCAGGTGACCGGCCAGCCGCCGAACCAGGAGCAGGGCCCGCATCGCGCGTTTCACCGGCTGTTGTTGCTGCATCGCCAAACCTGCGTCAGAGCGCCGCGCAACGCTCGTGTGCGTTGCCTGGGCGTGCGAGCGGCAACGTAAACGGCGCCTGGCGTGATGCCGCTCCTCGCCCTCGTCGCCTGCGTCGCACGCCGCCAAGCGACGGCGTCTAACCACCAGCTGGACAGGCGCCCGCTTAGGGCGGCGGGGCGGAATGTTGGACGCGCATGTTTGGACGCGGTGCAATATAATGCACGCTACATACCGCGGAGACCGTGCTCGAGCTCGTCAGGGCTCTGATAACGCACGTCGATAAGCTAACTCTGTTTAGGAGACACGATAAGCACAGTGCACGCGTCCTCCTGTGCGGCACAGGCTGAGGGCTGGTGCTGGCATTCCTAAGGCAATCGTCTGTTGTTGCATATGAAACAACAATTTGGGGCTGTAGCTAGACTGCACTGGACTCACGGTATTGGCTTCACGTCCTCCGATGTTATCTTTTTTCTTAGCAGCGCGTTCTCTGTCGCTGCTGCGGAAGTTTGAAGCAGAGAGAGAGAGAGAGAGTATTTCAGCGACTTCAGTGGCACCATCAGTATTCAGCCAACGAGATGGCGTAGACGGCGTAGCCACATGAAAGAACCTGGCGCACGTTCTACTGAGTGATCTATCACATTCATGAAAGTGCTGCATGAGTTAAAGGAGAACACTGGTGCCTTTCCTTTATGCTAAAAAAACAATTAAAACACATCTCTGAAGCAGAATTTTCCGTTCTAAATAATGAATAATAGAGGGATTAGATATTTATGTCTATCTCTAATATAGTCGTTATTGTAGAAGAAACGAAAAAAGAAAGAAGAATAATGCATGCAAAGCACATTCCGGAGGCGCAAATCTCGAATAGTGGCAGAAGTGTAATTTACGCACCGAGGTTTTTCTTTTATTAATATTATTCGTTGTTGCGGCTGAAATGTGGGCACAGCAGTCGGCTTGCAAAATTTCGAAATAAATGTCCTTTGTTTGCGATGGATATTACTACGAAGGATATTACTAAACGAACGAAGGAACGAAGGATATTACTAAACGAACGTGTAATATCCTCGTAAGATGGGGAAGAACTCACTACGTTAATTATTGCTTTCAATGGAAAGCAATTATTTACTATAATTTAATCGAAATAGTTCCAAAATAGATTCCAGTCTGCCATGTGAGAAAGTGTGGAAGTGGTGGCTGCACAACGTCATTAATTTCCTAGTTGATTTGCAGAAAGAAGGCGCGAAAGGGTCAGTCTTTGAAAGGCCTATCAGTATAGACAGCTTCGCCGTCCACTTTGCTCGCTGCATGCGATGCGGATTGTGCGGGAAATTTGAGTGCTTCACCGGACGGGATAAATCTTGCCACACAGTTGGTAGTTGAGGAGGTGCGTTAAAGAACCCCAGATGGTCAAAATTAACTCGGAGCCCCCACCCCGGCCTGCCTCATTAGCAGATCGTGGTTTTGGCACGCAAAACCCCAGAATTTAACAGTCTAGGGGATCGCTAATGCAGCGAAATCTCGTGTCCTCTCTGCAACGACTGTGCCGTAGGCTTCTAGGGCGTGCAAGTGATTTCACCCCCTTGCTGCTTCACGTTACAGCCAGCAACCCCTTTGAGTGAAATGTTTTTCCCTCCAAAGTATGCATGTCTAGTGATAAACGCGCCTGGATATCTCAACGTCATCTGAGAGGGAACGACAGTGCGGGTCATACGAGTACTGCCACGTGTGGAGACTTATGCGGTTCGCGATTTGCACAGATATGCTTTTGAAAGATTCACTCGGCAGTGTTTCGTTTAAGCTATGTAGGTACGTACGTGTAGAATAAATGGGCTCCAACTGAAGAAATTGGAAGCCCCGGGGTACTGCATTTCGCTTATAGCAAAAATATAAATTCGCTTAACAATAAATTAGTTAATAAAGAATAATAGAAAGGGCAGTTTAGCACGCGCAGCTCTAACATAAAGGAGGCTGAAAAAGATGAAACAACAACAAACGCGAGTCGCTGTACGTCACATCGTCCCTAATACTTTGAGCACACATCGGTACTAATCAACAATGTATTTCATTGCAATGAAAGCTATTATTTGAGGCCATTAATTGGCCACAGTTCAAGTATCGTTTCAAGTGACAGTGCATGGTTGCCCAGCGCCCTAAGTTTGTGGGGGGCAGTCCAGCAACACGTGGTCTATATGTCTTCGTCAAACGCTCCAGACGCCCACGACGCAGAGTTCTCGCGATAAACTTTTTCATGTGAAATTCATGACAGCCACTTACGCCATTCTGTCCATTATTTGAAGCAATCGTAGCTTGTGATATGGCTGCGAACTTTGCCCACTGAGTGCTAGCCCGACCGTGCTAGATAAGGAAGCAATTTCTTTCCGACAAGAGATGAAGCATCGGGGTGGGCAAAGAAACGTCAGCCTTAATAAACATAGTGTAGCTTGCGTGCGTTCCGAGTTACTCTCCAGAAGTACACAGAGAACACTCATTATGAAACATGTCTGCGTTGCTGTTCAGATTGCGTAACATCCCACATGTTTTGCCTTACCATGTATTTATCTCGCTACCACGTTGCTGATCACATTTTCGACTCGTTCCCTGTGGGGGACAATCTGCGCCGTTGACTACCGCTGTTTTCTCTGCCTTTTAAATGTGAAGATAGCGCTGGGATGGCACAAAGAAAACAAAAATACTGAACTTGCATTGTTTAAAGAACACCTAAAAAATATTTGTTGGAAACAACGTTTGCATTGGTTAAAAATTTTAAATTATGGGGTTTTACGTGCCAGAACCATGATCTGGTTATGAGGCACGCCGTAGTACGTGGTGGACTCCGGAAATTTAGACCACCCGGGGTTCCTTAACGTGCGCCTAAATCTAAGTAAGTAGCAGGCTAGAGACGCGCTATCCAGGTCCGACCTCTCCTCTCTTCATTAAAATCTACTCCTCCTCCTAAATCCAAGTAAACGGGTGTTCTCACATTTCGCCCCCATCGATATGCGGCCTCGGTGGCCGGGATTCGATCCCGCGACCTCGTGCTTAGCAGCCCGGCAGCGTAGCCACTAAGCAACCACGGCGGGTGTTTGTTTTGGGGGAAACATTATAAGATGGAAAAATGAGCCCCGAACTTCACTCACTGGATTTCGTGACTGAACCACTGCATTAATGAGGCAAATGTGACGTCACGAATTTTATGTTACGTAAGTGCTAGTTTCAGGGCTATTTTTCTGCAGTCGTGGTATACAATAAGCACTACGTTGTGTCTTTGGTTACATTCGAAAACAATGTATCTACATATTTTTTTTCTAGCTACGAACAATTACTAGCCCTGAGCAGACAATGCAAAAAAAAGTATGAGCTCAAGGGGACGGTTGGTGCGGATCTTTCAAGGTGGCATTGCCAGCTGCCTATTGTTCCTGCGTATTTTCTGCCAACCCTGCTTTCATGCTAAGAATTGCTTATTCCCAATTCCAGAAGTACACTTCGCCGAAGTGACAGTACAAGCAAACTATGGTTTTTCATGTTGACATAGTCACATTTATTTATTTATTTATTTATTAACACATTGTACATAAGGTAACTATTTTCCTTCGTCCTAGTCTATCCTCTCTTTATGTTACGAAACAATATTCTAATCGCATTGACCTACCCTAGCATGAGTCGCTTAGAAAGAACGTAGCCGAGTCGTAATGTGCATGACTCACCGAGGTGGCGTACACTGGCTTTGACGTTGCGCTGCTGTTATGATCGACCTGTCAAGTGTGAGAGACATTCAGGCGTACGTTCCCATGACAAGATGATTTGCCTCGTCCCAGAAAAGGCTGTTACGATAGGCCTGGACATCGACCTGTCAAGTGTGAGATGCGTTCAAGCGGGCGTCCCCATGTCGACATAATTGCCCTCTTGCCGGAAAAAGCGTCGCGCCTTTATTCCCCGAGCAGACACAAAGAGAAGGACGAAGGGAAGAAAAATCGAAAGGCACGAGCTCGTCGACGGCAGAACCTGACGAAACCACTAATACATCCACAGGCTCCCCAAGAAGACGTCGACGATCACAAGACCGCAAGGGGTTATTTAAGGCCGTTCTGATTCCCGTGTTAATCAGAACCGCTCGAGACTCGGGTAGCAGTCACAACCTTGTACCAATGAAGTGAATAGATTCTTTTCTACTTTTTTTTCATCCTCACGATGCCCAGCTTCGTCGTCGTTCCCTGATTCTTGCGGTGAAGACCTACCTCACCCGGCCGGGATCGTATCACTGCTAAGCCCGAGGACGCGGGTTCCAATTCTGACAACGGCGGCCGCATTTCGATGGGGGGCGAAATGCAAAACGCCCGTGTACCACGCATTGGGTGCGTGTTAAAGAACCCCAGGTAGTTAAAATTGACCCGGGCACCCCCACTACGACGTGCTCATAATCGTATCTTGTTTCTTGCACGTAAAACCCAGGATTAAATTAAGGTGCATGACATGTCGAGACACACTTAGACGCATTAACCTATTCTGGCGTCTTCAGACACATGTGTATTCATTGGTACCCTCAGGACATACTGCGCTACACTTGGGTCAACGAACGACCGATTTCGCAGAAATATTTATTCACGCAGATCCGGAGACTTGTTCGCTCGGCTCGCGCAGTTGTTTACTCGGCTGGCTCGGCTCGCGGGTCAGGGCTAAATGCAGCTGCAGAGCGTAACACGAGTTTCAAGAAAGACTTCCATCGATGACGTCAAAAAATAAAAAAAAATAAACACAGCGAGTGTTTCTAATGGAACAGTTTGGCCATGGATCCAAACAGAATACCACGCCATCGGCTTGCGTGTAAATTCCACTAACGCACACTTTTGTGTCGATGCACTGAGGTACGGAGACGTCAAGGCCGGCCAGAGCTTTGCACAGACCTTGAGACGCGTCACCGAAGAGGCCCACGCGCAAGTACGCGTCGTTAGCGTACACGTAGAGGTTTACAATCGCGGATGACAAGTGGTTACTAAATCGAACAAAGTAAGCTCAAAAACCTTCTTACAAGACGACGTAATGTAATGGTCGTTAGTTTGAAATCCCGCCGAGCCCGCGAAAGAGCCCCTTGGACATGTGTGTTGGACAGCGTTCGTCCTGTCTTCTTCCCGTCTCGTCGGTGTTTTTAGCGCTGTTTTCTTCAGTGGATGTATACAGTTGTGTACCCAGAGAAATTATGCGTCAAAGATGCCTCCGTGTGTAACATCTGTTTCATTGAGGAAAAGGGCTATACTGACATAGGCTGATGCAATGCCATGAGGTCGTTGACTGTCATAAAAGAAACCGCCCCGAAAGAAGTCTGTCATAGCATTGTGAGTCGCACATGGAGCCACTGAAAAAAAAAAAAAGCAGCGTTGAAGGGAATTGCAAACGGGCAGGTGTGTCCTGAAAGAGGAGCTGAATGCTGAATACCCGGCGCGTATAACCTGAACGCGCGTTTTCGGTTCCCGGCCATGGCGGCAGCATTTCGACGGCGGCGAAACACTAAAAAAAACATTCGTGTACTTAGATTAGGTGCATGCACGTGAAAGAACCTCAGGTGCTCAAAATTAGTCCGGAGCTCTTCGTTATGACGTCCCTTGTGCAGTTTCGGGACGTTAAATCCTAACAGTTAATTTTAAGAGCCAACGCAAAACTCTCGTTTATTTGGGCTTTATCGTTGTGGTAAAGGCTTTACCCTCCGTGGTCCGGGAAAAGGCCGTGAAGTCTACACTGTCACAATGAGACGTCTGGAGTGTCATGACAACGGATCGCGAAAGTGCATCGGCGTCAACGATGCTGGAGCCGCAGTGTGGCGCATACTTGTGGTAAACTCTGATATATGTACGACATTTGGCGCTGTTCTCTGGCTGTGTGCGCGCTTCCGTCCGACTTAAGTGATCGAAGAGCAAACATGAGAGGTTTGTGATCAGCGATGATGTAGAAGTTGGCTCCTTCGAAGAAATGGCGAAAATGACGAACGGCTTGATAGGCGGCCAAGAGCTCCCGGCCAAACTTGCTGTAGCGCTGTTCTGTACGATGTTAGCTTGCGGGCGTAGAACGCAATGGGTTGCAAATCTCGTTCACGGCACTGCTGTAGCGCGCCCTCACAGCGGAGTCGTGCGACCGCAAGGCAAAAGCGCGAGTTCATTTTCGGGTAGACCAAGAGCGTAGCTCGACTGAGCGCGTCCTTGATCCTCTGGAAAGCAGACAGTGACTCATTTGTCCACGTCAGCTCCGCTGGCTTCAAAAATCAGACCATTAGGTCGTGCAAATGCTGCAAGATGTGCGCACTGTGCGGTTTGAAACGTCGGTAAGACGTCACTAAGCCGAGTAATTCTCGCAGTTGGTGTCACGTGGATAGCTGTGGAAAATCTCTGATGGCCCGAATCTTAGTTGTTAGTGGTACGATTCTATGCCCCAGGAAAGGCAGGGTCGACACGCCAAATTCGCACTTCGCAGCATTGATGACGAGCCCGTGGTAGTCTAAACGCTCGAAGATAAGCACGAGGGGATCGCGATATTCCTGTGGCATGCTGCTCGGGACAAAAAGGTCGTCGAGGCACGCATGGCAGAAGTGCAGACCGCGGAGCACTTCGTTTATAAAGCGTTGAAACGTCGGCGCGGCGTTCTGGAGGCCGGACGGCGGCCGTACAGCCCGAAAGGTGTCACGATTGCGGTCTTCGTAATAGCTGCTGGTGCCACAGTAATCTGATGGTAGCGAGGATGAGGTCGATCTTGGAGAAAATTGTTGCGCCGTGTAAACCTGCCGTGCCTGATATAACGGTCAGGCACGATTACCTGGTTGAGCGCTCGGTAGTCCCCGCACAGTTTCCAATCACCTCTTACCGTATGCAGCTGTTGTTGACAGCCTGGAGTGGTGAAGTCGGTGGACGTTGGTGGGTGTGGCCGGTAGGACGCTAACATCGCCACCTGCGCCAACAAGGAAACGAGCGCCAGTTACCCCGGGCGGTAACAAAGTATAAAAATGGGCGGCTCGCAGGAGGGGCTGAGGCACTTACAGCCGCTGTGCTATACCGCCCAAGAGCACGGGGGAACGCAGTCACGGCCATCGTCAGGGAAGCGACGATGGTACCAACATATCGTGATGGACCGGGACGGCGGCGACGACGGTCGTCCGATGTGCTGCTCGATGGGGACGGGTTTGCCGATTTGCCACGCCGTCAGCAAGGCGGGACACTTCTGACACTTCTGCGCTTAGCTCGGCTACCGGTTCACTGGCTTGTGCGTTGACGGCTTATATGGGAAACGTTGGAATTTGCATGATTTCATCCGCTAATTCTGCAATCTTGCTGATGCCAAGATCCCCTGCGGTGGCGAGTATCAGACGAACGTTGCCGTGCAAGCGGCCAGCTGAGAAAAATTCAGAGCCATTCCACTCTGTGTAGGTACATGACCAGTGGAGTTGTATATATGCTGATAAATATGTGGATAATAAGTATGTTGATTGAAAATAAAAGACACATACTGCAATAAATTTCGTTTTTTTCACCGTTCTTTTGTCGTTTGATTAAATTGCATAGCCAATGCTTTTCTTGATTTTTAACCGTCTTTTGTTTGCTTTTTTGTATTTATTATATGGTCACCAAGGTGACTATCGCTTTATGGCCGTTAGGATATACGGCCAGTGGTTCTGTGGCGCCACTGGAAACGTTCTTGGCCAAAATGAGGTCTATACACGACCGATGACGCGTCGAGGGCACACTGATGTTTGTGTAAAATTGAATGAATGCCGAACCTTTCCAAGAGAAACGTCACGAATCACTTTCCGTCTGGCCGAGACACGTCTATGTTGAAATCACCCACAATTACGATGGGAGTGGAGACGGGAGGGCTGATCCAACCGAAGGTGCATACACTTGGCGTTTGCGGCACGATCTTTGTCCGTATTACGTGTCGCCCGCCGTTGCCTCGCACGTTCCCCCTTCTGTTCACGACAGTGTTCTTCGTAGGCGTGCTGTTCTTCCGCAGCCATCACCGCTCGCGGCCTACCCATTGCACGGGTGGAAGGGAACTAAGATAAGGTTACGTGGTCTGCCTATAGAGTCCGTGACGTCAAAACGCAATCCATATACTAAACAGCGTCTATTCCACTTTTGCTTCTTTAATACGATATTTTTTTTATCACTATATGTTTTGACACTTCCCGCGAATAAACGCAGCTGGGGCCCACCCGGCGATACGCTTTTGCTGTATGCTTTAGCGCTTTTAGCTCCGGGGTAGCCGCCATCTTTTTTGCCTACGCACACAAGCTGCACAAACCTCCAGAACCTAACGTATAACAGCTCCATTGCAAGAGCTTACGAATAACGGAGGCATCGGTGGTGTTTGCCCTTTCAACTAGCAGGCGCTGCATGCGGCGAAGGCATGAAGAACGACTGAGGAATATGGAAGAAAGTATATGGGCTGGGAGAGTGGTCAGGTATTTGTACAAGAAAAACACTGATTCATAGTGGAGGAAAAGAACTAGGAAGCTTACCAGCAAGTACGCGATCGTTATACTAATATGGCAACAAAGTACTTCTAACGCAACGTCAGAGAGGCCGAGACAATCTCATGGGTAGCGGCAATGGAAAAGAAACCTGCTATGTGTAGCTACTCAAGAGAAAAAAAATAAACAAAATCAGGAAATAAACAATTTATGATAATTCAAAGGGAAGCTTTTCACTCTTCGAAGTACCCGCCGCGGTTGCTTAAAGGCTATGTTGTTGGGCTGCTAAGCACGAGGTGGCGGGATCGAATCCCGGCCGCGGCCGCCGCCGCATTTCGATGGGCGCGAAATACGAAAACACCCGTGTACTAAGATTTAGGTGCACGTTAAAGAACCCCAGGTGGTCGCAATTTCCGGCGTCCTCCACTACGGCGTGCCTCATAATCAGAAAGGGGTTTTGGCACGTAAAACCACATAATTTAACTGTTGTTTCATATAGCTTACAGTGTTCGAACAAGTGAATACTCGACAACATCAAAAGTTAAAGTTCGTCGCGAAGGGATTCCCTCTCTGGACTATACTGTGGGCAGTCGCACAAAATATGGCCAATCGATTCTTCACGGCCGCTGTGGTCACAGTTTGCGGTGTCGGCCATCTCTATGCGGAACGCATAGGGTTTGGTAAGAGCAACGCCCAACCACAGTCGACACAAAAGCGTGGCGTCTCCATGACGAAGCTCTGATGGGACTCGAAGGCTTAATGTTGGATCAAATGAGTATAGTCGGGAATTCCTGAAATGTGGCTCATTCTATTCCGACGTGATGAACTGGCGAGCAAGCAGGCGGAGCTTCCGTGCTGCGTCAGTTCTAGAAAGTGGTATTGGTACGCGGTGGTCCTCGGTATGGACTGAACGGGCAGCTTGATCGGCCCATTCATTGCCGATAATCCCGCTGTGACTTGGAAGCCATTCGAAAGTTATTTCATGGCCTGCATCACTTACATGGTGCATCGTCTCTGTAATCTGAAATACTAGGTGTTCGTGCGGTCCGCGTCGTAAAGGTGACAGTAGAGACTGCAGTGCCGCCTTTGAATCGCAGAAGATTGTCCACTTGTGTGGTGTTCATCACCGATGTAACGAAGGGCGGTAAGGAGCGCTGCGAGCTCTGCTGCCATCGGTGATGTCGTGTGAGTCGTCTTAAATTTGATGGTTGCAACTTTCGCTGGTATCACGATTGCCGCAGCGGAGCTGTTTTTCAGGACATATCCATCAGTGTAGATATGCGTAGAGTCACGGTAGTTCTCGTACAAAAGTATAGTAACGCGATCTGTTTAAGGGCTGGTGATGATAGATCAGCTTTTTTCGTGATGCTAGGTATTGTCAGGTTGATTTTTGGCTGAGCGAAGCACCATGGAGGAATCGAAGGTCACGCAGCAGGAGGCAAACAAGCTGGCAATGATTCACCCTGTGTGGTTATCGTTTGACTGAAAGAGGTGCGTGGTCTGTCCGCTGGTAGAGAGGCTAGGTGGTGGCGAGGAGTTCTGGCAAGATGGCTTATATGGGTCTTCAGCGCTTCAATTTAAATGTGGGTTTTGACAAGGTGGTCTCTAGCGACTGCTATAGTCGCCACTGTTGATGCCCTCTGAGGTAGGCCTTTGGAATATGAACCTGGCAACGTTTAACGCTAGAACGTTGTCTAGTGAGGCGAGTCTAGCAGTGCTATTGGAGGAATTAGAGGGCAGTAAATGGGATATAATAGGGCTCAGTTAAGTTAGGAGGCCAAAAGAAGCATATACAGTGCTTAAAAGTGGGCACGTCCTGTGCTACCAGGGCTTAGCGGAGAGACGAGAACTAGGAGTCGGATTCCTGATTAATAGGAATATAGCTGGTAACATACAGGAATTCTATAGCATTAACAAAAGGGTGGCAGGTCTTGTTGTGAAACTTAATTAATAAGAGGTACAAAATGAAGGTTGTACAGGTCTACGCCCCTACATCCAGTCATGATGATCAGGAAGTCGAAAGCTTCTATAAAGACGTGGAATCGGCGATGGGTAAAGTCAAAACAAAACACATTATACTGATGGGCGACTTCAATGCCAAGGTAGGCAAGAAGCAGGCTGGAGACAAGGCAGTGGGGGAATATGGCATATGCACTAGGAACAGCAGGGGAGAGTTATTAGTAGAGTTTGCGGAACAGAATAATATGCGGATAATGAATACCTTCTTCCGCAAGCGGGACAGGCGAAAGTGGACGTGGAAGTGGAAGCTACAGAACAGGTATTCGGCTTTAACTCAGGAAGAGGACCTTAGTGTTGAAGCAATGAACGACAATCTTATGGGCATCATTAAGGAGTGTGCAATAGAAGTCGGTGGTAACTCCGTTAGACAGGATACCAGTAAGCTATCGCAGGAGACGAAATATCTGATCAAGAAACGCCAATGTATGAAAGCATCTAACCCTACAGCTAGAAAAGAACTGGCAGAACTTTCCAAGTTAATCAACAAGCGTACGACAGCTGACATAAGGAAGTATCATATTGATAGAATTCAACATGCTCTCAGGAACGGAGGAAGCCTAAAAGTAGTGAATAAGAAATTAAGAATTGGCAAGAATCAGATGTATGCGTTAAGAGCTAGACAAAGCCGGCAATATCATTACCAATATGGATGAGATAGTTCAAGTGGCTGAGGAGTTGTATAGAGATTTATACAGTACCAGTGGCACCCACGACGATAATGGAAGAGAGAATAGTCTAGGGGAATTCGAAATCCCACAGGTAACGCGGGAAGAAGTAAAGAAAGCCTTGGGAGCTATGCAAAGGGGGAAGGCAGCTGGGGAGGATCAGGTAACAGCAGATTTGTTGAAGAATGGTGGGCAGATTGTTCTAGAGAAACTGGCCACCCTGTATACGCAATGCTTCATGACTTCGAGCGTACCGGAATCTTGGAAAAACGCTAACATAATCCTAATCCATAAGAAAGGGGACGCCAAAGACTTGAAAAATTATAGACCGATCAGCTTACTGTCCGTTGCCTACAATGTATTTACTAAGGTAATTGCAAATAGAATCAGGAACACCTTAGACTTCTGTCAACCAAAGGACCAGGCAGGATTCCGTAAAGGCTACTCAACAATAGACCATACTCACGCTATTAATCAGGTGATAGAAAAATGTGCGGAATATAACCAACCCTTATATATAGCTTTCATTGATTACGAGAAAGCGTTTGATTCAGTCGAAACCTCAGCAGTCATGGAGGCATTGCAGAATGAGGGTGTAGACGAGCCGTATGTAAAAATACTGAAATATATCTATAGTGGCTCCACAGCCACCGAAGTCCTCCATAAAGAAAGCAACAAAATCCCAATAAAGAAAGGCGTCAGGCAGGGAGATACGATCTCTCTAATGCTAGACACAGCGTGTTTACAGAAGGTATTCAGAGGTCTGGATTGGGAAGAATTGAGGATAAGAGTTAATGGAGAATACCTTAGTAACTTGCTATTCACTGATGATATTGCCTTGCTTAGTAACTCAGGGGACCAATTGCAATGCATGCTCACTGAGCTGGAGAGGCAAAGCAGAAGGGTGGGTCTAAAAA
Source organism: Dermacentor albipictus (assembly GCF_038994185.2). Lineage (NCBI taxonomy): Eukaryota > Metazoa > Arthropoda > Arachnida > Ixodida > Ixodidae > Dermacentor > Dermacentor albipictus. The sequence continues at coordinate 178,117,176 of NC_091821.1, read as the reverse complement.
TTAATCTGCAGAAAACTAAAGTAATGTTTAACAGTCTCGGAAGAGAACAGCAATTTACGATAGGTAGCGAGGCACTGGAAGTGGTAGGGGAATACATCTACTTAGGACAGGTAGTGACCACGGATCCGGATCATGAGACTGAAATAATCAGAAGAATAAGAATGCGCTGGGGTGCGTTTGGCAGGCATTCTCAGATCATGAACAGCAGGTTGCCATTATCCCTCAAGAGAAAAGTGTATAACAGCTGTGTCTTACCAGCACTCACATACGGGGCAGAAACCTGGAGGCTTACGAAAAGGGTTCTACTTAAATTGAGGACGACGCAACGAGCAATGGAAAGAAGAATGATGGCTGTAACGTTAAGGGATAAGAAAAGAGCAGATTGGGTGAGGGAACAAACACGAGTAAATGACATCATAGTTGAAATCAAGAAAAAGAAATGGACATGGGCAGAACATGTAATGAGAAGGGAAGATAACCGATGGTCATTAATGGTTACAGAATGGATTCTAGGGGAAGGGAAGCGTAGCGGGGAGTGGCAGAAAGTTAGGTGGGCGGATGAAGTTAAGTAGTTTGCAGGGACAACATGACCACAATTAGTACATGACTGGGTAGTTGGAGAAGTATGGGAGTGGCCTTTGCCCTGCAGTGGGCGTAATCAGGCTGCTGCTGCTGCTGCTGCTGCTGCTGATGATGATGATGATGAGGTAAGCCTAGACAGATCTGGAGCGCTTGAGCCTGAACACTTTGTATTGTGCGTATATTCGTTTTGCCTGTGTTGGTTATTGCTGGCAAGCTGTACCGCAGAAAGCCGAGAAAAAGCACCCTGTATAGTTGTAGCATAGCATGCACTTGTCGACATTCCCCAAGCCTTGCCAGTGTAAAACTTGCACAGGTAGCAGATACCTGTCACTTGTTTTTCACGTATGATAAGTGAGGGCTCCATGGCAAGTCCCTGTCGCTTCTGACACCTATATATAGAAACTTGTAAGATCGAACGTATGGTATTCTTTGGCCATTTATTATTACGCTGTAGTTTGTCATGAGTTTTCGCGTATATGGCACGAGTGCGCATCTCTCGGAGGAAATTTCCAGGCCTCAATTACAGAGCTAGATAACAATTTGGGTGGCAGCTCTCTGAATTCTCGCTCGCAACTGCAGGCGCGGTACTGCAGACGTCCATATGCAGATGTCATCTGCGAACATTGATAGCCTGACTGTGCTTGGCACGTGCTCAATGAGAGCAGTTAGGGTTAGATTAAATAACTCAGGGCTAAGTACACCACCCTGAGGGACGCCGCGTTAGCTATAATGTAGATAAATATGGCCTTCCTCGGTGCTTACAAAAAAAAAAGAAAACATATGCAGCTTGCACTAGTGGTGCAAGGCTGGAGTCAACAGTGGAGCTTGTGATTACCTAGCCATTACGTGGCTTGCCTAAGTTGTTTGTAGGTTTTGCCAGGTTACGCTAGGTCTTGCTAAGTTGTTGGTAGGCTTGGCTAAGTCGTTTCTAGGTTTTGCGAGGTTATGGTAGCCTTGGCAACGTTGTTGTCTGGGCGGGATTGACGCTGGAAGTTTTCGACCAGTCGCAGGCCGGGACCGCCTTCTCGGCGAAGTCGAGCGTTCAGGCGCCGACTCTCGCCGTCCCTGGACTGAAACTCAGGATCCTCGACTCGGTGTCGCCTCTTCTCAGCCGCGGCTTCGGCGCGGTGTTCCAAATCAGCTCGGCGACGACGCATCGCTTCTCGCTTGGCAGTATGGCGCTCTTCCTGATAAGCCGCTTCTTCTTCGGGCGCCTGGACTTCGGTCTTCGCATGACAGCAGCACGTACGCACGGAGTAGAGGAGGCGAGAGGTGTGTCGCCGCACCGGCTGTTCCGAGCATTTACTCGCCTGTGACGTCATGACTCCGCTCTTCACGCGTGGGGTGCGAGGAGGTTGCGTGGCTCGGTGCTCTCGCAGGTGGTTGCTAGGCAACGCTAGGCGGCGCACAGCTGGGCTGAGTTTTCTGGTAACGCTCCACGGCGGAACTAAATCTTAAACAGCTCCGCTGTTAAAAGAGAGAAGAAACCGTCAGCGATGGGAGAGAAAAGAGCATATCCTCTTTGGTATCACGTATACAACATAGAGCATGGCATTCGTTGCAACAAAGAACAAGCACAAAACAAGCATTCAAAGCACATCATTGATGATAAGACGCTCCTGATAACAATGCGAAGCACGTAGCGCTCCCTGGATACGTTTCGCGGTAAAGAATACTGCTGCGCAAGCTGCCGCGGCGACGGCAGCTTGCGACGTGGGGAGTGACATCACTAGCCTTTCATATATAAAAGAACTAGCTTAGCAATTGATTTCATTGTTGTTCCAACACTTCCATGGGTAGGCATGCACCTAGTTAGGATTCCTTAGGAGCCGCGTGAATGCGAGAAATGGCAATACGACCAGAGGCGACGTGTTGCCAAAATTACCAATACTCGTATTACTACTATTACTATAAATTACCATTATTACAATGCAATAAACCCCCCACAGCTTCGCTGGATATCCATTTTCGCAGGGCCAGTACGGTGTGCCAACTTTTTTTTTTGCGGCAAGAAGCCGTTGTCAGCTGAAATAGGGTCGATTGTGTTCGTTCGTGCGTTAATTTGTTCATCGCATTTTCGTTCAGGCGTGGTTGCACGTATGGCAAAGAATATATTCGACGTGGGTCGGAAGAACTATCGTCCTGATTTAAGCCTATTTAATATCAATAAATTCTGGGGTTTTACGCGCCAACGCCACGATCTGATAATGAGACACGCCGCACTTAATAACAATTCGGATCCAGATAAAAATATGTGGATCACCTTTTTGATTGGAACTTACTATATGGAACCAGATTACGAGTGTACAGCGGGGGACTTCGGATCAATTTTGACCACCTGGGGTTCTTTAACGTGCACCCAATGCATGGTACACGGGCGTTTCTGCACTTAACCCCCAGCGAAATGCGGCCGCCACGGCCGGGATGTGATCCCACTACCTCGTGCTTAGCAGCGCAACGCCAAATCCACTAAACAACCACGGCGGACTATCTTAGACATTCGCGGCTTTGTGAAGCAACTCTAAAAAATAAAATACAAAGAGGAAATAGGAGAAAAAACGTTGAGATCGAGTAAAGGTGCAGTCAGTAAAGGGCAACTTCGAAGATGTCTCGCTAATCTGCCGGGTCTTGCACATCCTGCAAGCAAATGAATGGTCCTACAGACAGCACGCATATGATGCTGCATGCAAACTGTATGCTTCTTCAGAATGCGGAGGGAGCCTCTTAGCGTTATTTAGAAGTCTGTTCCTGTGTCACAGGAGTTCTTTGAATGTTTTCCAGAAGTACTGAGTCGGGAAGAGATGCTAATGGGAAGATGACGAGTGGTTCTTTATAAACGAAGTGAGGAGCACGAGGTTCACAAGAACTTTTCGCAATAATTGAGTTAAGGGAATCAAAGAGCCAACATGCTGGGCTGTTTTTCATTGACCGTCTCACAAAGGAACACGAAACGTAGCAACCTTTCTAGCTCCTACCGTTGGCTTTATACGGACAGGCGTAAGGAGGGCCAGTTTAACGCTCTGAGCGAAGATGAAAAATATTTCCGTTGTTTTTTCTCCATTGTTAGGGCAATGAAAATGGCAGCGCAGGATTGCTGTATGCCTGCTACTTGATGGCACTGTTACGTCGGGGCGCAATTGGCGTGAAGAGGGCATTGTAGTTACTACTGGGTCTTTCTAAGAATAAATAAATACATTATACATCTCTATGCTGTCAAAAATAAGGGTTCCCTTTCAAGCGCACCATCTGGCATGTCGCCCACTCGCAATCGAGAAAAACAAAGAACAACCGTAAAAGAAGGAGCGTGTACTTCGTAAACTGGAAATCACTCGTAAAGTTGGAAAGCGAAGGCCCTTTAGCTAAGCTCGCCGTTCATGCAGCAACAGAATCAACGCACGGACGCACGCACGCACGCACGGACGCAAAAAGGGCTTTCTCTTCGATTATTACTGCTTGCGTGCATGATGGCGATATAACAGAGTTGAGGTGCGGTGGGAGGCGAGATGATGCACATTCCGCGTGATGCTCGATGGCCCCTGACCGCTCCTTCGGCGGTCCTCTCCCACGTGCCCTCCGCCATTACGTTTCACAGCCGCACTCCGGAGTCGCGGGGCGGCGGGGGCTGCCTGCATTAGTCGTGTTTGCGCTGCTGCGCCGCCCCAAGACAAAAGGATCGCTCGCATACCAGGACCCGACGACCATTGCCCGTGCTACTGGGCCATATCGACTCGGAACCTCGGAACGGTTTATTAATCTCGAGTTGTATACAAGGCAAAGGTGCTGCGGAGATGAGCCGTGCGAAGGTGAGAGAAGCGAGAGACCCAGAAGTCTCAAAGGCTGGCGCGCTAAATATCGTCAGGATTTCGGCACAAATAACAGAGAGCCGACGACGAGAGGACAAAGAAAAGAAGCAACAAGCGCTCGCGCGCGCGCACGTCCAACAGGTACGCGCCCGCTGCGCGCCTTTGTCGTGCCTCCCTTGAAATTCCACAGCGAGAGAGACGGCTCTCGGGGATATTAACTCGGCGCATGCGAACGCCGGATTTATTCTTCTCGGCCTCGGGCCGGGGGGGGGGGGGGAGGGAGGTGGAGGTGAGCGCCAGTGCCTTTGCCTGGCCATGAAATGAAATCTTGCAAACCGTTTTTCCGAAGGACATGAACTTTCATTTTCGCCTTCCCGTTCCCCGGCAGGCTCTCCCTTGGTCGAAAGGTCGACGGGCGTTAAAATCTTATAACCTTTCGATGACAATATGGAAGGATGCTTCGTTATATCCTTGGTGTTATGCGCAATAGCGCGGAGCGTGCCGAAGAAGTAAAACGAGCAGAGGAAAAATGACGCCCCAAATTCTGTGTCACGAAGCGGGGGGGCGGGGGGGGGGAGCTGTCAGCGAGCCGCGCGCCCGCCCGTGTGCGCGCCTTTCGCGGACGAATTAATCGCCGGTGGGCGCTGCACTCGGCTGGGACCGAAGGCACCGCACGTGGATGCTTCTCGGCCTGCAGTGGCGTGAAATTTGGCCGCATACTCGCCCAAGACAGAAGAGACGACGTTCCATGAATGCTCACAAAGTAAATTAATTTGGAATGGGCACACAGATATGACTGAGCGGGCGTGGGGGTAAGGCATACATGGCTCAGTCTCTTTCTTTTCACTGCACGAGAGCGCCAATCACTGGCCTGTCCTATAGAACGCGTACACTATCAAATGATTTTATCTAGGACCTTGAGCATCACCAGAAGTGCGCGACGCTGATAAAGATGGTTGGATGTAGACTTCTTAAATGGTGCCGGACACAACTCGCGACTCGCGAAATGCCGCATGGTTGTGCGAACGTGCGCAGTCGTCACTTCAATGAAAGCAGAAAATGCACATTGAGTAGCGGACTGACTACGACTATCTTCCCGCACGCACGCAACCCCACACAGTTAGACCGGAACGCCTGGCGAGGGATGAAGATAACTGCGCCATTTCTTTTATATTTGTGCCATGCGTCTTCACCGCCGACAACGCTGACAACGACAGCTATCTGTCATCTTCGAGTAGTCATCGTTAATCCATCTGTCATCGTCAGGCCAGCTCCCCATTCTTAACTTCAAGCCATGAGGTGAATTTTTCCGCGAGTTCACAACTCCTGACGCCTCCAGCAGCTCCGCATGTGCACGTGGTCATGCTAGTGAGGTATGTCGCGATTTACACGACGATGAACTCATGTCCCCTCATCGACAGCCGCTGCGAGTGCAGTCCTACATGCAGCCGTAAAATTTATTAGCTATGCGTCTTGATAAGCACCTTCTGTGCAGTTGTGGCTCCAAACAACTTCTGCAATGCCTTCTATCTACCATGAGTCTTTCGCTCCAGAATCAACTTTTTTTTTCTGTTTTAGGAGACATTCCCCATTGCGCAATCGAAAACTGCGTTGCCCGGAGTTGGGCCCTCCATTCCATTCCGACTCCAGTCTGGAGAGCGGAGATCCCTGTAGTTCCACTACTAGCTACCTGGAAGTGGGCCATTCACACATCTGGAGTGGTGAAGCTGATCTATTCCATTCCTCCAGTTACAGTTAATGTCAAGCTTTCTCTTTAATTTAGCACTACTTGCACCGCCCGAGTGCCTAGTAACTAAAACATGTTTTTGAATTTTTAACAATGTTACAAATAATGTTACTTTTATTTTTGCACAAGAACAGATGCGCTTTGTGTTATCGCTGTATCGCGTTGTTACCTGCAATCTCTATAATATCTACTTTTTGAAAAAGAAGCCTTTTATCAATTTTGTTTTCGACAAATATTTTCGTGAAAACTATAGCATTAACTTTTGAAAGAAGCATTGCACGAATATTCGGATAGTAGATCGCGCTGTAAGAACACTTTGTAACGCAGAAATGTTTCCGGGTCCTCATAATGGTATACTGCGTATAGCTAGAACACCGGATTGTTTATAATTACCACGGTAGAACCAGTCATAGGTAGATACTGAAAGAGCCGGCATTGAGTAAAAATTACGAAATGTAATAAATGGCTCACGTCTAGTTTGGAGTAGTTTCTAAACTCACAAATCGGGCTCGTAGTCTCGCTTAAAACCAACGTTTAGAGCTCCAGGACCATGCGGCTATTCCATTCCGACCCCATTCCGCAATGTCGGGCTCCCATTGCATTCCCAGTCCGTCTGCCCGACTGGTACCATCACATCATTCCTTATCCATTGCGGGTGATGAAAATGTGGAATGATCCCAGAATCATTCCGTTGCCACTAGTAACTCTGTTCGAAAAGGTCGCGATGTACTGTTTTTGTGGCCACCGTAGTCATTGTGCTGCCGATCATAGGTAGTGGCCATGCCGAGGAAACCGTCCGTTCATGCACGTGATGGCGCTCGATGTGCTCCTTCTGGACTTCAAGAACGTGCGGGAGCGGGTAGACATTGCAAGCTTTCTCATGATTCAATACAGTGAAGCTGAAGGGAATGCCGAGACCCCCGTTTCAATTACCTGGATCTCTGCAGCTCTTCCTTCCGTCAGCACGGGTTTTGTAATTGGTACGTTTACCATCCTTACATCTGCAAGCTCTCTTACGTTCTTGTGCAGAGACAAGCCCTCCTTTCCTTAGCTTCCTCTCCCATCGCGATCATGAATTCGCTCTGCACGAGGTGGGTTGCATCTTGCGGCAACACATATTTGCCCTCAGTCCTCCATTTTGGCAAGTTGGGCTACCATACGCTACCAGAACAGAGAGTTCTGGGCTGGTGGTTCCAACCGGCCTTCACAGAGTTGTGGCCACGCCCCTTCCTTGCACATGTAGCCCGTATTGTTGCCGTGTGTTCTCGTTCCTTCATCCTCTAAATGATTTATTCTCCTCTAAGTGCCTCTGCCCGTAACAGGCGGCCAACCAGGACTGCCTGAGTTCCAGGATTACTTCACCCGTCTGTGCCCTTTCTCGATAAGGAACTTCCTGTACAACTAACTCCTTGCGCATATATTTAAGCTTATACACGCTATTTATGGTTCCTTTCGTATTCATGCTTTGTTGTCGTTTCTTCTTTTTTCTTTTTTTTTGTAGCAAGTAAATTCACACCGCTTACGTTACTGCTGGCTGTACTTAAAGCGACTATTTGTTCCGAATAAACCCAGTTGCAAGTTGGCGCCCGTCCAATCGGACGTGTTACTTTTCCGCGTCTGTTTTTCGCCTTTGATTTCGTGAAATCACGCGGTGCATGTCAAGCAGCAAGACCGCATGCGTTACAGCCTGCGCCATATTATTCATCTTCGTCGGTGGTGAGTTGATCTCTGTCACCTCAACGTGAGTGCTTACGCACCTTCTCTTCATCTCAGATGGAATGAATGAAGCCGTGAGGGAACATCGCTGGTCCATACGTCGTCGCAAGCTGTCGACAGATGGCGGCGTAGGGAACTTCAAGCTAGTCTCCCTGTAGATATAGGGACACTAACGTTCGCATCTCATCAGCACCGGATTGCGATTTCTATGGCACTGAAGGAAACGAAAAGTCGGTGTCGCGTTCGTAAAGTTCTCTACCCAGCAGCGCGGAGGAACATTTGAAGTCGTTTTGCACCATGTGATGGCGCTCGGCGAGTAGCGGCTCGAGCGGCGTAGGGAAAGCAATCGCGCGACTCTGCTCCCCGCTGAATCCATATGCAGGGCTGATACTTCAAGTTAAATCCCGCCAACGTTTAATTGGAGGAGCGTGAAACTGATGATCCCTAATCTCTCCCACGCGTGCAAAAACAGAAACGTGCCTTTCAGATCGCGCACAAATGCGTCAAAGCTAGAACGCGCTCCAGTCATTACCACTGCCTAAGGTAGGAAGGATGGTGGACCCAAGTGTTAACGATACAGCGGGAGGCTGCTTCAATAATTTAGCTACGCGAAACTGAATTCGTCCAGGCTGTTTTTTATGAATTTCTTCTAATAGCACGGAAGATAATATACATAAATGCTCTAATGTGTTGAAAGTTCTACGTTATAAATTCATAATTCTTATATAGCCTTCATCAGAGGATATTTTCGAAAAACTTTGTACACATGCGTTACAGAAATTTTTTCTAGTTTCCTTGACATGTAATATTTTCTTCTGATGAAAAAAAATAATGGCGGCTACAGCCATTGCAATTTGTAAACGTTATAAGTATTCGAGGCTGATATTTCAATATTATACTTTGAGATATGTCTTCATATATGCGTCTCTATGCCAACTGTCCCAATCTTGGCGTTCGACCAACCTGCGATTTCTTAAAATTGTAGGTGCTTCAGTATAACATGGTACGCGACATCAGAAAATATTTTTCGCGAAAGAAATTTTGTCACTGACTCAAGGGCCACCGGAACTTTCTTGTAATACACAAAAGCACGCGTAGGCTTAATAAAAGCCATTGCCAAAAAATACGCTCCACCACTAAGAAAGCAAGGCTTAAAACAGAATAGTATAATAATAAAAGACATAATAGAATGACTAGAATGAATAGAATGAATGAATAATAGAATCAATAGAAGACTTATTACAATGAGGGGTGCCTTACACCTAAAATTACGTTAATCGGATATTAGCCATATCCCTAGATATTTTATAAGCCGGTAAAAATGAACTAAATGGTCCATATTGATGATTTTTTTTTGTAGAAAAGGACTTCATGCAAAAAATTATATTGTATATCAGTTAAGTGCACAGGATCAGTATATTGTATGAAAAATGTTTTCGGAGGGATATAATGCACAAAGCGCACGAGCGACAGTTACATTGCAAAAAAAAAAAAAACTCATTTCTGGCGTACGTTTAGTCGCTAATTGAATACTGAGGTGACCTTAGTAAAAGTAGGCCAAATAGTGCATCTGATGGCACATTTTATTGTTTCTGAATTGAGCAAGTTTGGTCAAATTACTTCTTGTTATATGTGAGAAAACAGCATTATGAGATTTACTCCTTCGGTCTGAAAATTTGCATCGTGTTTCGTCTAGGGTTGCTTATATGGAGCCTGCACTGCTAAGTTTTCTTCATCTCTGGAAGAAAATATATATGTTTTTAAAATCAATGCGAGGAGCCTGTCAAGCAACCTCATGTTACCGTCTGTCGTTGCCCTGCTTGGCGCCTTCACACGCACCGGCAAGCACATGGACACGGATGTGTTTGCTATATGAGTGTATACCCGAGCTAAAATATAACGTTGTGAAAGGTGCAATAATTAACAAAAACAGTCATCACCGTAAGATAAGTGATTGTAACTTCCCGTATGGTTGAGGTGTACGCTTAACCTGAAGCTGCCATATAAAATAAAAAAGAAAGAAAAAAAGAAATCACTCTTTAGGTAAAGGGCATAGAAAGACGACTGGAAAACAGTGAACTAGGGTTCGAGCTATCCTACGAGCGTAATGGGCAAATGGTGCAACAGAAGGTACCCGCACTGATCTATGCGAACGACATAGTGCTACTAGCGGGCAATGCAACATATTTACAGACACTTGCGAATATGTGTGGCAACGCAGCGACAAATCTAGGCCTTAAGTTTAGCGCAGAGAAATCGGGAATTATTATATTTAACGAAGAGACGAGATTACATGGTGTCAATTCAAGAGCGAGTCAATACCCATAGTCAAGCAATGTAAGTACCTCGGCGTTTTCATAAACGAAGGAAAGAGTTACTCAAGTACCCACCGAAATAACCTGAAAATAAAGGGAAAGCGGTATGCAGCAGCACTTAAACACAGAGAACTTTGGGGTCACAATAAGTACGAGGTGGTGCGCGGAATCTGGAAAGGTGTAATGGTGTCAGCGCTAACGTTCGCAGATGCCATTCCGTGCTTAAAATCGGATATCTTGTCGGGTTTAGAAGTTAACCGAAAGATCGATGGGCCGGTTGGATTTGGGAGCCCACGGTAAAACCACAAATAAAGCAATGCCGGGTGACATGGGTTGTGCCTCTTTTGGAGTCAGAGAAGCACAGAGCAAAATTAGTTTTGAAGACACATGATCATGGATGAAAATAAATGTGCAGTTAAAGTGCACATGTATCTGAACCTGAAGAGCGTGGGCACAGAATGGAGGAAGAGGTCAAAGAACTTGGAAAACAAGTACAAGGCAATTGGAAGCGTAAATATATAACCAGGAGTCATCAAAAAGAAAGTGCGAGGAACAGAGACATTGAACTGGACGCAAAGGTTGGAAACAAGAAAAGCCTCGGAGATTCACAAGTATGGCAACACAAAAATCAGAAGGGAAAATTCGTACGATAACACAAAGGGCAGTGCCTTGCTCTTTGAGACTCGAGCTAGTTGCCTGAAGGCAAAAACATACTGGATCATATATTCGCAACAGGATTAGGCATGTGTCTGCTGCAACAAAAAATCCGGAGACCACTCAGCGCACCCTAATGGAATACGAAGGGATTCACCCAGCGAGACCCCGTGGGTAACGTACACCTTCCAGAAGCACTTGGATTCACAGAGTATGGAAGCATTAGCCGGTGAGCAGAGAACACAAGCAAGATACCGCTAGAGTATTGGCGGGAAAAGAAAAGTGGGGAATAGATTGCGACCGGATCCGTTACAGGCATAGGTAGTGGTACAATGTAGATAGAGTCGTTTTGAGGAAGAGAAAAAAAGATTAAGGAGATGCACACCAAACTGCTAAAAGGAAAAGCATGTGCAGCGTATGGGAGTACCTGATTAACTAAAACAGGCTGGGTGACTGTCGCCGGCCCGTTTCGAAGGGGATGCCAATAAGTCATCATGATCAAAAAGAGAAGGAGGAGGGAAAGCACGGTTTGTTCTTCTGTCATTGTGCTCGGGGATAAATGAGACGTAACTATGCGCTGTCCCTCTATTCATTCGCTTTGAGCGTGAACCGAAACATTAACATCGAGGAGGCGACGGCCAGTATGGTGCGAAGCGAAAGGGCTCGGTCGCTGCCGATATATTTTTGTGAAGTATTGTATGAAATGAGCTTTGGGCTACAGTACTAAGCCGTTGTCCTTCGTCGGACAGAAAAGCAAATACCTTTATTTTTTATTTGTGGACAGTTCTTATGCTCTAGTGCAGCGCTAACTATGACAGAGTTCAGCGTCATCGGACGATACTTTCTTAAATTTCAGCGTACTTTTTTTTGTGTGTGTGTGTGTGTGGGGGGGGGGGGGTTACATTTCCACCCGAAAGCCTTTTTTTTTGTTTTTCGATGAACGTGCTATATATATATATATATATATATATATATATATATATATATATATATATATATATATATATATAATTTTTCTACCCGTCGCTGTTGCCTAGTGGCTTTGGTGTTGTGCTACTACGCACGCGATCGCGGGTTTAAATACCAGCCGCGGCAGCCGCATTTGAAGGGGGGCGAAGTGCGAAAGCGTCCGAGTCCCGCGTATTCGGGGCCACGTTAAAGATACGCTGGTCGTCAAAATTAATCCGCTGTCGCCCACTACGACGCGCCTCATAATCAGGTCGGGGTTTTGGCAAGAAAAAATCCCACAATATATATGGTATTTTTTAAAATTTTACACTGGAAAGCGGCATATCTTTCTCTTCAACACTGTAGTTCAGTTTTTCTCAAACATTTTCATTACGTGACCGCATTTAGTAGTGCCAAAACCACCGAGACACCCCTCCCTACCCCCTTTACTTTTATAAGCCCTCAAAAAATGTACTTTCTTCAATGGCGACAGATAAATTTACATTTTCATTGAGTTAAACGATATTAACAACAGCAGAGAGAACTACCAAAATACTTAGTAATGTTTTTAATAAGGTTTGATTTAATCATGTAGTTTAATGAGAAAAACGTATTTCTTTTCTCGATACAATCATTCCTGCTGAACCTTAATTCTACAGATAGCCAAAACTGGCTGCAAAAAAAAAATGAATACAGCAACAACAACAGCATCAGCAGCAACAACTGGCTGCAGATGGTATACGAACCCACGTCTTCCCGTTACGCGTGCGACGCTCTTAGGGCCGATTTACGCTCGAGCCGCCCGTCGCCGCAAGCCGCATCGCACGCTTGCGGTCACGCGAAAAATTGCACGTATGCAGCACTTGTGCACAAATCACCATTTACACTGTGTGCACAGTGTATACCTTACACATTGTAAACCAAAATTTGTGCACAAGTGTTTGACACGTGCAATCTTTCGCGCGACCGCACGCGTGCGGTGCGGCTTGCGGCGATGGGCGGCTCGAGCGTAAATCGGCAACTACCGCAGTACCGCTGCGGGGGCGAGGGTGACGTCGCGTCGCGGCGATGCCCTCTCCCCTCACGCAACACCTGGCGCGCCATCGCTGCAGCAGGCGTTCCCTTTCGCCCGCGCTGCTCCGACAAGGTATGCACGTGACGTGGCGTGGCAGCCAGTGGGAAATTAGATGCAATTTCGCTGCTACAGACGCCATTTTTTTTTCGCTAAATGGGTCATTTGATGCTTTCGTATCAAAACAAGTACGCATTGCTTGGGCAGTAGGCTGGCGCGTCACCTTTACATCGTCATGCCCTGCGTAGGAACGCATTTATATCGCAGCTGCATGCTAATCGTCGTCTAGATTGTCTGTTAAATTTGATTACCCTGGCTCTTTTATTGCGGCAGCAATTACATGGACACCCCGGGCGAATTTTCGCTGCCGTCAGCGTTGCCATGTAGTTCTGCATAGAGTGCGAGGAGGTTCGAGTACCGTTTGCTGTGGGTCCGAGCGAAAGCGTGCGAGGGTGAGTAGAGAAAGATGGTGGCTTGATGCGCGCCGTCCTACCACGCACCCAATGTTGGAGGTCACGTGATCGCACGTGTGCTAGGGAGACGGGGGGACATGAGCGCACGTTTCCCCCCCTAGCCCGGCCGTGGCTGCGCATACTCGGGCGACGTGTCGCATCTTGGTGGTAATCTGCGGCGGGTGCAAACGTCGGCGAGCTGAGATGGCTGGTCGCTTCTCGTGTGCTGTCTTGTGCGCCTAGCGTTAGAAGTCGCCAAGTCTCAAGTGTCGGATACCTGTTGAAGCGAGAGGCAGCCCGAACGGTTCACTTGCGGAGGCCGGCGCTCTTCATCACGCCAGCGTTGTGAGAGCGAGTGTTCGTTGTCATCGAGTGAGATCTGTATTTGCATATTCGTCTGTGTCCGTGTGACACCGTGATTGTTAATTAATAAGAGAATATTTAGTGCAATTTATACGGCCGATAAAACTAAGAATGTTACTTCGTGCAGTTGTCTAACACTTTGCTTTTGCTTTCAAAGCTTCGCCTTTCGGGCGAAACTGCGACATTTTTGATTTTAAAATCGTATTCTGGAAAAAAACAATTCGGTACGTATTTGCTTTTGTTTTGTTTTGTTTTCGGTTTAAGCGAAACGGTAAATCGTAGCTATAAAAAGCAAAAGAGAGAACTATTTTTTTTTTTTTAATGTGAGCACACTTCGCTAAGTGACAGAGAGCATCCATAAGCACTGGACAACTGCTGTGAGTGAAGCACAGGGGAACATTTTCCCGTGTCGGTGTGCGTGTTAAATTTTGGATTAAGCACTTCCTCCCGGAACTGGTTCCTGAATTCATTTCGGGAAAACAGTATTGTTATTCAGGAGGGACATTCAAACACCATTGCGTTGACTCATAAAATGAGTTATCTTAAGGGATAGATATTTTCGACAAACATTGAACATTTCACGGCGTTAAATATTTAGCGCAATGCATTTATAGTAAACATATCGATGTCGATGGCTTCTCGGTGCGTTGTGAAGACGCCAAGCAGGTTGACAACAGAAATCTACATGCGGTTGCTTGCCTTCTCGTAGTGGTGAAGAAAATAACTTTCTTCACTCAGCGGTGAATTAATCAACTTACAAACTGTGCAGACTCCCTATAGACATCTCTCTATGAACGCGGGAATGTTCATGTCCATGCATTTATAAAATGTCGCCACGAGGCTTTGTGCAGAAGGCGAAACACGGTGCAAATTTCGAGACCGGTAGAAATAAAATTTAATATGTTTTCTCAGTTAAAATAAAAGTTATTTTAATAAAGCTTTCTCAGTTTACAAACAATAGAACTTGCCATTAGGTGCGCTATTTGGCGTATTTCTACTAGGATCCCTTAAGTGTCAAATTGACGACAAAACAAACGCCAAATATTATTTTTTAAATATTTATCGTAACTTGTGCTTACTGCTGCCCAATATATCCGCATGAAACCATTTTTCGCGGAAAGTACTGTTCCTGGGAACTTAGTTGATATAAATTTTAAGTTTTCGTCTAAAGTTGTGTAAAGAAAACCCAAATGTGGACCACTCTGCCCAATTTCGACAGCCTATAAAAATTGGAGACATGGGTAATAATCGATAAATGCAATTTTAGGTATACGGCGTCTCTCCTGTCTCTTGAGAAACATGAATCTTGCATTCTTATTGATCGAGCGCAGGTTTTGGCAGCGTCTTTCATGACGCTTACTTTATCGTCTTACAAGGAAATTACCTGTGGCGCTTGAGCCGGTGAAAACTCTTTTTCGCGGTAAATATTTCATTAACTGCGTTTCGTGTTATAGTTGAGTGCCTAAAAATAAAAAAGAATCGCTGATGATTGAGCACCAAGTTTGGGACAGCTGGCATGGAATGACCCATATGCAGAAGTTCTGAAGACAAGCTTTATGTTGTTCAGTTGGTACACGAAGGAGTTAGTAAATATTTACATTACAAGATAGCCGTACATTTCCAGCGGCTTTTCACAAAAGATATTCGTTTTGCAAAAATGGCGTATGAAAATCGCGATTGAAAGTTTCAGCTGCAGACAAGTTATTCCTGAACACTGCTGTTCGACAACGTTCAGCGTTGAATTATCCATAACATTGAGTTGAACATAGACATCTCCTACCAGTCAAATCTGCCGGGCAGGGTTCTAGCACGATGCACCACGCAATGGGAATGCATCCGGGCCCTCACCTTACGCCTGCGTTATCACGCCCGCCAATAACACACCATCCCACCACCGGATGACCCGTGCCAGAACGTGTGACTACTCCTGGTGTGCCGAGCCCGCCACATCCGGGAAACGATGGCACCAGTCGCCCGTTCACCGCCGGGGTGCACCACCTCCAAGGCAACTTGGACTGGACTTGTTGTTTATTAGCTGTGACACAACGATAAGCAACAAGTCCAGCTCCAATCGTCCTCGCTTGTGGAAGTGGTGCTTCCCGGTGGTGAAGTGGCGATGGGTGCCACCATGCCCTGTATGTGGCGGTGCGTCAGGAGTTGTCAGGGAATAAGCTTTGCTTCTTTCTCCTCGTATCCTTACAAATATTTCGTTTAATCAGGAAGTGAAGCACCTATTTGGCGCGAAACTAGACGCCAGCACGGAAACGGGGCAGATTCCCGAGAGTTGTCGCGTTGAACGAGGCCTTTTAGGCTGGGGTAGAGGGCAACTCGTGGGTCGCGCTTCCGCTGTGAAGGTATTTAGTCGCAATAAGCAGTTCCTTGGTCGTCAGTCATGTCTGTCACGTTACCTCTGTAACTCGCCAGTGCCAATATGTCAACATAGCCTTAGTCGTTTGAAGGGTTTGCTGTGGAAATCAGAAACGCGTATTTTTTCTACAGCGTATACCGTATAAATGAGTTATTCACTCAGCCTCCTTGCGGAGGGAAAGAGGCGAAAACATGTAAAGAAACAACCTGTTTGGTCGCTTTTGTGACATTTTTTTTTGCGTAAGAAGTATGAAACAACTAGCTCGGCAACAAGCAGGGATACGTTGTACACTCGCATTGTAGTTCAGTGCTCGGGTCTTTTCACTTCTGCATCGACCTTGCCAAGCGTTGCCCGCCTGCTTATAACAAGCCTACTTGTCGAGGAGAATTTGAGGAAATGACCGTGGGACAATTGTTTCGACCGGCTGAGCCCCAGTGGAAACGTTAGTTACAGCTGTACTTCGTACGTCCGTATTTTGATGGAAGCGAAATGCCAGAACTCTCAAAATTTAGATGCACGTTAAACAACCTCAGGGGGTCGATATTGATCCACAGCCCTCTTCTAAACGGTGTCTTTCACAGCCCCGGTGCTGCTTCGGGAAGTTATGAATGAATGAATGAATCAACTCATGAATGAAAAAATGAATGAATGAAAAATGAAATGAAAAAAAATGAAATGAAATGAAATGAAAAATGAATGAATGAAAAAAAACTCATGAATGAATGAATCAACAACCATTTCTACCCCGACCGATATCACCCTAATTTCACTGCCCGCAATACGGCAACGTTTCACAGAAAAGCACGCTTGCCGGGTGGTGTTGACGGGGCGAGATGGCTGAAAATGCGTTCTGTAAGCGACATTTTCCTCTTGTAGGGGTTTCATTTTAAGCTGTACGTGGTTACGCAACACTAAACAAGTTCACATATTGCTGAGATGTCTTCTTTAGGTTTATATATCTCGCCATTTCAGAGCGTGGTAGCTCGCACCATAGTACGCAGCGTTCGCAGAAACCAAGCTCTACATTTCCAGCATGAAGGCACGTTTTCTATTTCAGTGGCAATTTATTAACACTGGTTGTAACAAAGCGTATGGAAATTAATGAATTCCTCGACGAAAATGGACTCCTTTGACAGAGGCACATCTCGCCCGCATTGTGTATTTCTTGCATATAGTGCAGCTGTGTAGGAAAGATAATGGAACGGATGATCCTTGGCCGCCTGGAATGGTACCTTGAATACTACAAGATTTATCCGATTTCCATGGCTGGTTTCCGACGTGACCGCTCTTCTATCGACAATGTAGTTGATCTCGTTTCATATGTCCAGCACGAAAAGTCCCGTAAGCGTTTATCTGCAGCTTTATTCCTAGATGTGAAAGGGGCATACGATAACGTATTACATGAGGCCATTCTCGACGCCCTTGCGACGGTTGGCCTAGGTGGTCGAGTTTTTTTGTGGATTGCAAGCTACCTATCTGCAAGATCATTCTTTGAGTTAACTGACGATGGCCCAACTACGCGACGCTATACCAGCAGGGGCGTTCCTCAAGGCGGTGCTCTCAGCCCGACGCTATTCAACCTCGCTCTTGTTGGACTTGCTGAGTACTTGCCAACTACCATCAAAATTTCAATATACGCTGACAACATCTGTGTCTGGACTTCGGCAGTCACACGTCCTCAGATACGTGCGCGACTTCAAAGAGCGGCCACTTTGACAGCGAACTACTTGTGTAAACAGGGTCTCAGCATATCACCAGAAAAATGCGCACTAGTAGCATTCACTCGCAAACCGATGACGCCTTATATCATCTCAATCAATGGGCGGACCATTTCCTATGTCCGAACCCACAGATTCCTTGGCGTAATTATTGACCGAGACCTCTGTTGGAGCCCGCACGTGGCCTACATGAAACGGCGCCTGACAGCAACTTCCCAGTTCTTTCAATACTTGGCAGGAAAGACGTGGCGGATGTCAGTAGACGCAATGCTTAAACTCTACAGAGCTCTCTTTCTCGGTTTTCTAAGATATAGTCTACCTGTACTGACCAACACCTGCAAGACAAATATTCGTGTTCTGCAGGCAGCACAAGCTCAAGCACTCAGAGTCTGCCTTGGTTTGCCCAGATGCACCTCAACAGAGGCAACTCTTGCGATTGCTCGGGACCATCCAATGCGAACTCACATTACGGTGGAAGCCCTGAGAACGCACATCAGACATTTTGCACGTGCCACCTATCACCACCTTGCAGCACTACCTTCAGACAGGCACCAATCATCATTCGCTAAAACTATCATCAAATACAACGACAAACCTCCATCGGGCTTCACCGCTGCATCTAAACCATCGATACCCCCTTGGTGTCTTATCAGCCCTACAGTCCATCTCAGTGTACCAGGAATCGGAAAAAAGACTGAACTGTCGTCGCCTGTGCTGAAACAACTGTCTCTGCTTCTTCCGCACGAGAGGTACGCGGACAGGGAACACATTTATACCGATGGTTCCACAAACATCCAGTGTTCGTCCGGTGCTGTGGTTGTCCCAGCAAAAGCTATTACCATCAGCTTTAGGACTGACCACCCAACAACATCGACATCTGCTGAACTAGCTGCTCTTCGCGCTGCACTTCGTGTCGTCAATCGGGAGCCACCTCGACAATGGTCAATCTTCAGCGATTCAAAGGCAGCCCTACAATCTGTACTATCAGCTCTGCATCGCGGGCCATTCGAACAGCTCGTATTCGATATTAGATGCCTACTCCATACATCACAGGAGAAAGGACACCACGTGACGTTTCAGTGGCTGCCAAGTCACTGCGGCGTCAGTGGAAATGAAGACGCCGATAATGCCGCTCGGGCAGCTCTTGAAGACGCACAAGAAGAGGCCATACCGCTTTCACGATCCGACGCAGCTAGCAGACTTCGAGTGCTTGCACATGAGATCACGCTATCTCTATGGTGCACACCAAACAGCCAGACCACCCAGAGCAACCGTCAATACCACCTGCCCTCTTTGATGCATCTCTATATGCCAACTGGACTGCGTCGAAGAGAGGCGACTCTGCTTTATCGCTTATGGCTGGGGGTGGCTTTCACTAAATCTTACTCCTTCCGCATTGGAATGGCCGACAACGATCTCTGTAATGCCTGTCTTTGCGAGGAGACGCTGGAACATGTTCTGTGCGACTGTCCTGAATATAATGTTCAGAGACAGTCCCTGGCATCTGTTCTAGCGCGCCTTGACAGTAGACCATTGTCCCTCGACACGATTTTCACATGCCGCCGACAGAAGATATCGCAGATGAAGGCGACAAAGGGACTACTTCAGTTTTTGAAAGAGACGGGATTGGACAAGCGGCTGTGAGAGTGACGTCGCGTACCATGCCAGATTGATGGACTCCAACGGACGATGTGTGTGTGCTGTGCTATGTGTTCTCTTTCCCTCTCCCCCTTCCCCATCTTTAATCTCCCCCATCCCTCTCCCATGTGTAGGGTAGCAAACCGGTTAAGCCAAACTGGTTAACCTCCCTACCTTTCCTTCTCCACTTTTTCCTTCCTTCCTTCCTTGCATATAGTGCTGGAAAACCTGATATAGTATTACGCTACATCTTTATAAAGTTTCAAACACGTTTTCTAAACACAACAAGGCAATCAGTATCCACGCACGTTCGTAATATTTGCGAGTAGTTGCGTTTATGACTCAACATTTTGTTGAAAAGGATCCATTTGCAAAGTCACACAGCCGTTTGAAACCGGAGGCACTGAGTTAGGCAAATACATAGAAATGGCCACAATGTCACCTTTCAGTGGATACCTTCATACTGTGGCGTGATAGGGAACGAACAGGCAGACGCTGAAGCGAAAATTGCTTTAAATAATGCTTTGAAGTACGCATTCCGTTCTTACGAACAGACACAAACACCCTACTTCGTCGCGTAATACGCAATCGTACATTGGAACACTGGACCCAACCAGATCGACGACACAAGCGACTAGACAGATGGGACCAAGAAATGAAATTTCATATACCTCAGAAGCTCAAAAGAAGCCAAACGAGCATGGTGCAGCGGATTTGCCTTTTAGATCCTTTTAGGTCCTTTTAGTTTCTTTTAGGTCCTTGGCCTAATGCAAACAGCGCAGCCAACAAGCGTCTTTCTCTAAGCCACTGGCCTGGACGCACGGCTTTAGAGATGCTACAACTCTGAACTTGTATATACGCATCTCTTCTACATACCATCATCATCATTCATCAGCCCTTTCCTCCCCAGTGTAGAGTAGCAGGCCAGAGCAAGTTATAGCTCAGGCCGACCTCTCTGCCTTTCTGTATATAAATCTCTCTCTCTGTCTCTGTACTACCCATAATTTCCACGCTAGCTGAACCGCCAAACTTGCTTATCCCGTAGACGCTAAGCGCCAGAGTTCCCTTGCGTAATTTCGGTAGGAAACTCTGCACCCTGCACCATATCTAAGATTCAGGGGCGTAGCCGGAATGGGGGGGGGTGCTTATGGGGCTTCATCCCCCTTCCCGAAATGTTTTTGTGCGGTCATGCACCGCCGACCAGAACAACGCCGGCGCCAGAAATCATTCTTGATTTTGTCTAGGGTGTCTGTTCCCGTGGCGAAATTTCGTGGCAACATCCATGCATCTGGAGTCACATAACGCAAGGAGCCCCATCCGAGCACAAAGTTTAAAGGGTGTTTGCATGGCTAGCGGGGTCGTCACGGCATATAATGAATACATTGTTGCGCCAAAAGTAAAATAAACACTTAGGAAGGCAAGTAAGAAATGATAGATCGAGCACTGAACATTATTTGCCTTCCTAAGTCTTTATTTTACTTTTGGCGCAACAATGTATTCATTAGATCTCGACCAAGTCGCCCAGCAACAAGTTCTACTCGTCACAGCATCTCGCGGAGGCCCCGGAATCTACGGAGGGCATAGATTTCAACTACGAATCTTTATAGGTAGAAAGTTCTCATAACCTTTATGTGCGAAAGGTGCCTTAACATTTTCAAAGTCGTGCTTTAGATTTTCGATTCCGGAACTAGGAGTTTGATGTTTTTATAAACATTTGACACAAACGATGCATTGACTTTTGTAGAGTCGTACATCGGACCATACAACAAGACAAGCCAAATCAGCACTCTATCAAACAAGTTAACAAAGCCCACAGCGAGGTCCGATGAGACGAAGCGTTGTGGTGGTTCATTTGTGCTGTTATGTCACAGAAAAGAATATCAATACTTTTTTTTTCACTTGCACCAAAGCATCCATGTCGAGGCACTAAAGTCAGTAACTACGTTCTTATTTATTTTTTATTCTTTGACTTTTATTCGCGAAGACACATTGAGCCTCTTCAATTTTCTTGTTTTCGCTACCCGCGGGCTTCCAGAGCCAGCCAGAGCGCATGCATTTTTCTCATGTGGTCTGTTACGAACTTGCACCGCTGCACCACGATAACGGCTTTGTGGTCCCGTAGCGCTCGTCACCCGTTTCGTGACAGAGCGTTGGTAGCGAAGACTCCGAGCCTGGCGTCGATGAGAATAACAAAAGGGACTTTATACATTATATACAGGTTATCATACAGGACATGAACGGATCGGCACTGGGGCCGAGAGCTCACACAAACGCGACTGTTCTCGCACGACGGCGTCCGGCGAAAACGCGTGACACATCTCACCCCAGTCGGGAGCGATACTCTCTCCCGGTGGGGTCGGCAGATCCTGTTTTTCAGGCGGCGTGTCCCTGCTTTTATAATCCCCGAGGCCCATTGTCACTCAAACGGCCCAATACAAAGTCAGCACACGCCGGTCGTCCGAGGGGTCCAACCAGCGACCGCGCTGGCCACCCGGTTCAAAGTTGGCGCGCACGGTGACCTCCAGGCAAGGGAGGTGCGGCGCCGGGCTGTCGGGCACACGCGAACACGTTTGAACACGCTGCTTCGCCGAGGCTTCTCTCGCACGAAGGCGCAGCCTCTTGACTGGTGAAGGGAGAATTATGGCGCTCGCAGGATAGATTCTGCATCTTGCAGATTCGGGATCCGGGCTTGTGGTAATGGCACAACAGCATCCCCGCCCTCAGATAAGGCGCCGGGAGGACGAGCTGCCTCCACGTGGCTCGGATGCCAGGCGCGCACGTTCGTCAGGCTCGTCCAAGTTCACGTCCAGTGTCGGGACGCCAGGTAATCCTCACGTGCCCAGGTCCGACTCGCCAGGACAGGAGCTCTGCTCACCACGTCGTCGCCAAGGCACCTTGACCAGCTCCGCTCGGGTCGTTCCTAAGACCTTGCTTCTCGCCACTGGTCCCGCTTGGTCGTTCTGCAGCTTGCAAAACCGACCGGCAAAAGGCAACACCCAACACGAACAAGTGCCCTCTGTCTCCCGTCAAACACCAGACAAGGCCATAATTCAAATCAACCTAACTAAATTGTTTTCCCCTTTTTTTCTCCCGCTGCAACAAGAGGCAGGTGTACGATCTAGCACACAAGGCTTAAACAATCAGTTTTCAAATCATCAACACACCAAAATAGAAACAATTATTAATCAGCAATAATAATTACAAATAGAATGGTCCCCTTGAAATCGCTTTGGACCGAAAACATACTTCTGAGGAAGCAAATGAGGTCATTCATTTTTCCCGGCGATATTTTCGCGGAATCCGAAGCTGCTTATATTTGCGACCCTGCTTATCCGTGTAGCGGCGGTACAATAAGCCAGATTCCTTGCCAAATGAAACCCCCTTTTCTTTCACTCCCCGTTTGACGCTCTTCCTCAGATCGGCTAGTGAACAATCTTCCTGTTGTTCGCGAATCAGACTTTTTCTTTCAACTGCAGCCTGCTCCTGCCGGCTGGCGGAAACCGGAGTGAGTGCGGAGCCCGCGTCGCCTAATTGCGGCGTCGAGTCTATATCGCGGCTAGCACTGCACGCGTCACTCCCACTCACTTCCAGGACCCGCTCGTCTAGGCCAGCGTCTGAGCTCTGCCTCTCCCGTGACTGCTCGCCACTCAAGTTACCTTGATCAGTCCGTGTGCCGCACCGCCTTTCGCTCACCGACGCTAAGCCAAGTTCCCTCGACAGCGGGCGCGCTTTGGATCGCGTGGGGGCCATGTACGCCACGTCGGCAAAGAATGATTTGCCCTGATCCCTCAGCAGCTGCTCCGAGCTATTTGAGAAGAGGTAGGAAAATTGCTCCGGGAGGGCGGCTGACACAGCGGCTTCGGTGTTAAGTTTCCCAAACTCTCCTTCAACGATAACCGTTGCGATCGGTAAACAGACACTCTCCTTCTCGGCCACTTGCCGTATCCTAACGCACTCTCCCGTAAAATCACTCGAGGAGACGAAAGACGGGTGAACAACGTCCATAGTTGCTGCAGAGTCCCGCAGTGCTCGGCACTTCTTGCCGTTTACCTTAATTTCCTGCACATAGGGCTCCAATAGACGTATGTTTTTGTGAGTTTCCTGTATCGTTGCAAAAGCAATTCTCTCTGGGCAGCTTGCAGCGATGTGCCCTTGCTTTTTGCAATTGTAGCAGGTTAACGGTTTCCGTTTTTCAAAAGAACGCGTCATTTCGTTTCGCTGTTTCGGACCATCGTCATCATTCTGAGATGCATTCTGTCCATCCCTTACAGTTTCTTTGGGAAGGGACTCGTCGTCCCGAAACTCGCGACGCGTGATTTCCTTCCGTTCGTCGGGCTTCCCGTAAAACCCATCTCTTCTATCTGCTTTTTCTATGCGCACTGCCTTGCTGTGCAAGCTGCGGCGGGTGTAATACTCTTCCGCTAACTCTGCTGCCTTGTTTAGCTTAACCTCCTTTAGCCTATCTTGCAGCCAGAGCCGGACATCCTCATCAATGCAACGGTAGAACTGCTCCAACGCGATGCATTCGACAATTTTGTCGCGGTCGTCGTAAACCTCTTCGCCCTTCAGCCATTCCACCAAGTCGGCTTTTAGACGAAACGCGAAGTCAACATTCGACTCCTTACCCTTTTTTGCATACCGGAATCTCTGCCGGAAAGCTTCGGGCGACAATTTGTACTTCCGCAGTAGCGCTTCCTTCACATCACTGTAGCTCTCAAACGCCTCTTTCGATAAGCAAGTTATTACGTCTGATGCCTCCCCAGGAAGCAACGCTAACAGATTCTGTGCCCAGAGGGATCGCTCAATGCTATTCCGTTCGCACACGTGCTCAAATTTCACGAGGTATTTGGCCATATCCTCTCCGACGACAAAGGGTGGAAGTTGATCGCGTATTCTTGGAACGTTAGAAGTGAGACTAGGCGCTGGCGAGCTATTTCGGGTCTCCAACTCTTTCATTTTAAGCTCGTGCTCACGAATCTCTCTCCTTTCCTCCATGCAACGTTCCTTCTCCCTCTTTTCCTCCTCGCGACGTTGCTGTTCTCTCCTTTCCTCCTTTTCCTCTTCGCGACGTTGCTGTTCTCTCCTTTCCTGCTCGCAACGTTCCTTCTCCTCCCTTTCCCGACGTTCATTGATATCCGCCCAGGCCTCAGCGGCCTCCTCAGCCGTTACGTCCCCAGTCCTCATGACCTCAAGGATCGCAT
Organism: Dermacentor albipictus; assembly: GCF_038994185.2. Lineage (NCBI taxonomy): Eukaryota > Metazoa > Arthropoda > Arachnida > Ixodida > Ixodidae > Dermacentor > Dermacentor albipictus. The sequence continues at coordinate 178,092,599 of NC_091821.1, read as the reverse complement.
TCTTTCTTTTGGTTGAGCCCAACTCAATGCCCAACTCCTCACAAATTTCGAGAAGTTCCTTCACCTTGTACTTCTCCATCGTTCACACTGTCCTCCTGCTGTTTACCCTTTTTGAATATACCTGCCGTACGCTACTATAACACTACTAGTAAGACATATGCAAGTATATCACACACTGCCCTGTTTACCCCCTCAGCATCCCCTGGTTTTCAAAACACTCTTACTAGGCTTGAAACACACAAGGTTATCACAATGCAACACCAAATCCTTCCCTAAGCTACTATAATCTGTGTCAGAGAAAGTCTGGTGTTTGAGGTAAACTTCAGGCACTCACCGCGCCGAGGTAGCTGATGCCGGTCAATCCCGTAGCTGCCATCCAGTGTTACGAACTTGCACCGCTGCACCACGATAACGGCTTTGTGGTCCCGTAGCGCTCGTCACCCGTTTCGTGACAGAGCGTTGGTAGCGAAGACTCCGAGCCTGGCGTCGATGAGAATAACAAAAGGGACTTTATACATTATATACAGGTTATCATACAGGACATGAACGGATCGGCACTGGGGCCGAGAGCTCACACAAACGCGACTGTTCTCGCACGACGGCGTCCGGCGAAAACGCGTGACACATCTCACCCCAGTCGGGAGCGATACTCTCTCCCGGTGGGGTCGGCAGATCCTGTTTTTCAGGCGGCGTGTCCCTGCTTTTATAATCCCCGAGGCCCATTGTCACTCAAACGGCCCAATACAAAGTCAGCACACGCCGGTCGTCCGAGGGGTCCAACCAGCGACCGCGCTGGCCACCCGGTTCAAAGTTGGCGCGCACGGTGACCTCCAGGCAAGGGAGGTGCGGCGCCGGGCTGTCGGGCACACGCGAACACGTTTGAACACGCTGCTTCGCCGAGGCTTCTCTCGCACGAAGGCGCAGCCTCTTGACTGGTGAAGGGAGAATTATGGCGCTCGCAGGATAGATTCTGCATCTTGCAGATTCGGGATCCGGGCTTGTGGTAATGGCACAACAGGTCCCGACCACCGCGTGGCGCACATCAGTGCGCGTTCGTTTTTCTTTGGCCAAGTGGATTTTGGCCTGGCAGAGTTTTGGACGCTTGCTGGCTAGCAGACGAAAAAAGAATCAATAGTCGCTCGCCGCCATCACTGCGGGGACTCGACGAATTGCAACACGTTCGCTTGAGGGCATCACCTTCACTATGATGTTATCGCAACCTCTCCGGAAAGTCCTTTGCCTCACTGCGGTGTTGGATACCGAGCAGTGTGCGTATGGTTCTCTGTGGACCAAGCGTGTCACATTTTCTTCGACATTCCTTTGGTGGCCACATTATGTGCCCAAAGTAGACATTCGATTGTGGCCAACATTTTTTCCTTTGCTTTTTTTTTTCGGTGCCCCCGCTCCACCAAAGAAAAAAAGACATTGTTGCGGCGCAGCGAATTGTCGCATGGTCAAAGTTCGATTTTGTTATTTCTTCTTCTTTTGCGGAAAGTAATGGGCCACAAGACTCTTCAGTTGCCGGATACTATTATTATATTATTGCGATAGCAACTATATGGACACTCCAGGCGCATTCCTGCCGTCACCGTCATGTTCTGTGTAAAGTCCAAGGGCGATAGCATCGTCAACGCGCACTGCATGCTGTATGTGCGAGTGAAAGCGTAGGGCTGGGGACGATGGATGAGCCGACGATGGTGGCTCAGACTTGTGAGCGCAAGGGAGAAAAGCGGAGAGGAAGTGCGCCGCCTTGCGTAGCGCGCGATGCATCGGGGGGAGTGGTAAAAAAGAGGGTGGGCGGACGGGCCTTAGGATTCTGTGATCTGTGATTGTGCAACATATGTTTATTTGCCTTGATTTACGCATTATATACAGTGACTTTTGATTAGATACGTAGATTTATTGGATACTTATAGGTATATTTAAATATCTTGTTCCGACGTTTTGTGTATACATGGAGTGAACTTTGTTTCCAGTGACACTTTTTTTGCCCATTATCAAACTGTATCTTCGCATTCCTAATATATATTTTGCAGAACTCCTGCTTTTTATATGTGCTCTCTGTTGCGACTATAATTTCGGTGCAATCACTCGCAGTACACGACCGGTGACAGCTGCTACTACGCAATACATTGGAACGAAAGACAGAGTCATTGAGATTTTTCCCTGGTCGTTGCATATGTACAGAACTGTAAACAAGGTTCTTGAATGAGAAAGTTTCATTGAAATATTTGTCCTCAACACGTTCATTTCATGGCCTTTACGTTTTCTATATCAGTAGCATGCACTGTTTTACTGGTTTCGAACTGATGTAGTTCTAAAGTTCGTGTGATATTTTCTTTACTTATTAAATAGACAAAAACATGGAAGCATTCATATCAGTTACTTTCGCACAATTTTTGGGACATACAAATATGTTCTTTTATGAAAAATACATATTTTACTTGACAGTGCGTGGCGTTCAAATTCGTTTACAGCAGCTTTGGCAATGGCAATGCAGTTATTATTCATATATTTGATCCCTTTACAAATTCTGTAAGGAGAAGACCGAGCTGCAACGCCTTTGAAACTCTTCGTCGCTGATGTTAAGCACGACATGGGTAATGACGCCTGCCCTGGTGCGACCATCGTGGACAATGAACTACCGGGCTTCTATGTGTCCTGGTATGCGCACGGCTTTCAGTTTTACCATGGGAGGCCTGCGTCGCTACTTCCACCGTAACTATGTTGCTGGTTTGTTGAACCATACCTCATTTATTGCTTTAGGGGACACATTACAAGGTAAGTGCTGAAAATACATCTCTTCGCAGAATTTAAATTATTCGAGACACCGAAAGGCGCATAGGCAATCATGTAAACTGGTGTAGGCGGTCTGGTGGCACCTTGCTCACTCACGTTTCAGTTGTCCTGCGGTATTTCTACTTCATTCTTTTGCCTTTCACGACGGTGTAGTCGTTGTCGGAGTCCATGTGCTCGCTGTTGGAGAAACAGAGCCAGACACCTCCGTGTCGATTGGGTGAGCCTTACACCAGAGCACTGTGGCTTAAGTGCGGAGAAATATGCTCGACGCAAGATATGGTGTACTGTCTGCCATGGCTTTGGACGGCTTCTCGTCCAAGAAGCGCAATTAAGCCTCCGTCGTAACAAAACTAACGGACTAAGGCCCTATCACTACCCCGTCGCCCAAGGACAGGGTAATGTCACGCTAACGGGGACTGACTTGCGGTATCACAATGAAAGCTGAAAGCATTATTCGGCATCGAGCAAGTGCACATATTCTAAGCACCATAACACATGTGATCCGAGCAAAGGTCCTCGACAAAAGACCCGGCGAGGGATACCAGATCGCCGGAATAGTGCACAGCGCAATGCCAAAAAAAGGTGCTGGTGTTAGCCAACTGTTTACGGCGCAAAGCAACTGGAGGGATTTCTCAGAAAGGACGACGGTGACGTAATCTTTACCGCGGGCCCTCGTGAACTTTCGCGCCCGCGACACCGTCGCTCGTTGGCGCTATGTGTGGAATGCATGCCGCTTTTAGGAGCTGTATGAAAGGACACTGCATTCCCGGCTACGCTGACGGGCACAAGAGAGCGGGGCCACTGGCACACGTGCTCTCTTTCTCCTCGCCGAACGCCGTTTTGTTGCAACCGCACGTGTCCACCGACGGCGGTGGCGGGCTGCTCGGCAGGCCGCGTTATGTATGGGGCGCCTGTTCCAGGAAGCCATTTGTTCATTAATCTAATCGGGCCGACAAATAAATCCACGGTTCATTCCATCGGGCCGTATTAATAAGCTTAGCGCGAACTTTCGTTCCTTGGGCGGCAGGCGCTCCTTTCTCGGAGAAGGCGCTCGACGACATCGAGGCGGCGGAAACCATTTTTCATTTCGCATAATGAGCCTTCGAAATGAGCAGACTTCAGAAGGGGTGGATGGGAGTGAGTGGGACTCTCCCGACCCCCTCCTCCCTCCCCTAAACGACATCCTTCGCTCTAATTTTTATCGCTTTTCGGGAGTTTTAACGCGGATACGCATTTTCTTCTCTCCCGTTTTCTGTTCGCCTGCTTTTGGCCGCTGGACTCAGGGACCCGGAGCCCGGCTCAATTTTCCGCGCTCGGGGTCCTTCCTCTCCGACATACCGAGCCACGGAAAGGAATGGGATGCCGAGAAGGGTGTGGGCTCGGGGTGTTCACGATGCAGGCAAACAAGCGGGCAAAGAGTTTAATAATAAAGCATTCCCGAAATTTCGAAGCGCGGGGAAAGGAAGGAGGAGACGGGCCCTGCGCGCGCCACGTGACCGCGTATTATAAACTCGGAAGGCGACAGACGGACGCCCTCCATTTATGATTTAATTTTACTTGACAAGCCCGCCGTTATACAGTGGGGCCTGGGAGGAGGCTCTTCATTTTCAACACAATGCTTCAAAGGCGCTCGCCGCACGCCCGATCAAAATGAAAAAGGAGCTTCAGCGCCCACCCAGAGAACGCATTTGCTGATGAATATTTTCCCAGGACAGGCGCATAAACACGCATACGCAAATAAAAGAGGAGCGTCGCGGCGCCGCCGAACACCTATTTTGCGCTGGTTTCCAAGCTGCCGGCGAAGCGAGAGCATAATGGCCGCATATACATTATACATGTCTATAGGCGGCCGAGTGCGTCTACTCCCTTTCCCGCTGGTCTTCATTCTGTGGAACCATTAGAGATGGAACCGCACGCGCACTCTGGTGCCCAGCACGCGGCGGTAGCGTGCCCAGCGGAAGTGATCCCATTCCGCGGGAAGAGACCCAATTACGAGCGAGCAGTGCTCTTGCCTCCAACAATCCGGCGCGGCGTCTCTGTGCGGATAACAACTCCTTCGGAGGGCCCGAGCCGCGAAGGGAGATTAAAAGCCATGGCCCGCAATAAATGGCCGGATATGTCGGGCCGCCCTGCTGACGCCTCTGTGGGAACACGGCGGCTTGGGCGTCGGAGCGACCGAGCACGAGTCACCCGACACTGTGAAGCCATCCGACCTGCGGTGCTCGGAAGCGTTGTGGCAAAAGCCAAGGCGCTCAAGGTGCGGAGCGATCGGCTCCGTGAATGCCGCTGAAAGCCTGAAGCAGCCTCTCGCTAATCGTCACAGTTGACGCAGCGCTGACGCGATGTCGCGAGTGATGACGCGCGAAACCAGGGAGAACTCTCTCGCACTGATCGGCCTCCTTCGATAACATTCACTAATATGACAGAGTGCTTAAGTCTCTATTCAACACTAAAAAAAAAAAGAAAGTTAGAAACAAACTTAGAGAATAAGGAAATAAAAGTGTTCATGTCTTCGGCCCCTAGGAGTTACATGAATTAATAATGAAGATTGCTCTGTATAAACCAAGGAGGCTCAAGCAGATGGACTTGCCGTTCTTCATATATTCTCGTTCTTCTGTTCTTTGTACATTAATTATAGGCCTCATCGTATGCATAGTGGAGTAATATTGAGGCCATAGGAATTACTCTAACACGTACGTTGCCTTTTCAACACGCCTACAAATTCGCAGCTTGTATCGTGCGCTTAACTCACGCTTAGTCTTGGTTTGTGATTCGCCTCATGAGCTGGCATCTTGTCGCTTCGTCCTATCTTTACGAGACATTTTTTTTTACGCCCGAAAGAAATACCTAAGCTGTGATTAAAGTCGTAGTGGAGAGACTGCAGTTTAATTTAGACATATCGTGGTTCGTCAACTTGCAATATCAGTACACGGGCACCTTCGCATTCCGCGATCGGGATGTGGCTGCTGCAGTATAGGGAATCGAATCCGCGACGTTGTGCTCCGCAGCAGAATACCACAGCTGCTCTACCACTGCACGGCCCCTAAAGTATTCGATCCGACTGAGCCTTGAAAGCCAGCGCTGAGCGTGTCTGGACTTTCCTGACAGCCAGGAATGCAGCGCAGCGAAGAGACGATTATCTTACTCTTTGGTTCTATCCGCGTATAGCCAGTACAAAAAGGAAAAGAAGTGTTCGCCCTAGTTCTTCGAAGATATGAAAGGGAGTCCTAGGATTAAAAAAAAAAAATCCTAGTCTCATGGTTTGAAGAGAACGCATTTCCCCTCCTTCTTAATCTGAACGGAGGTGGTTATGAAAGCAAAGAACGTTCTTCCTTCAACCAGCAAAGCGGCGTCTCCATTAGATCGTGGGATGATATGCGGCATGATGGGCCGCGACAGCGGGTCTATGTAACGAATGATAAACTTTTCGGAACTAATGTTTGCATGATCATTTCCAAGAACCTGCAGACCTAATCGCGCATGCTACGAGCAGCTTTTATGTCACATTTCGCACTTATTTTCATTTAACAAAAACGGCAACGGGAGGGCGAACTTTGTTGAGAGTAAGCATTTTTAAATAGGTTATGCGATACCTCTGTCTGCCGTTCCCGACGTTTAAGTTCTCCGTTATATTTTGTCATCTCTATAGCTTTATTGAATGTGATAGTCACTAATGTCAAGTTCGCCTCAGCGTTTTAACGGTACGCGCTCGCCAGGTGAGGGGGGAAAAAGAAATTCGCAGTTCCGCCCGAACGGCGAAGCATCGACAGCGAGGGCAAATTATTGGACAACTATGCGAAGTAAGGATAGTAGTTTTAGCGGCCGTATAAACTTGGAAAGATTCGCTTTCTAATTGAGTTAAGCATGGTGTCAGCGCGTACAAGCAAACATTTACACATCACACTCGACGACCGCGGACACTCGCTGTCAAAACGCTGGGGTGAGCAAGCGTGGCAGCAGCAGCGAGCGAAGTGACTTTTGTGCGGTCTATCTCTTCGACGCAAAAGCCTCGAGAACACAGGGCGCACAAAGGTATGAGCCATCTGCACATCCCTTTCAAGATAAGGCACGTGCGGCCGTGCAAAGTAGGCACTTGTTGGCGGAGTCGAAGCCGCCCCCATCCCTCTCGCGTTGGTTCCTCGCTTTCCTCCATGTATGGTGCGCGAGACTGAGCCGCGATCGTCAGTTCCCCTTGGGCCCGGTCGCGAAACGCGCAGTTACTGCCGGAGCACAACGCCACCCCCCTTCCTCCTTCCCAGCCATCCCCTCACGGCATTTCGCGCAACGGTAGAGGGCGCGTTTGCTTTCCGCTTCCTTACCGCTTCCTTCCTTCGCGCGCGCCAGGTAGAGCCGCAATCGTCGGGTTCCCTCCCTTGCTTTCACTCGCACATACAGCATACGACGCGCGGCGACGGTGTTATCGCTCTTGGACTTTATAGGGAACGTCACGGCGACGGCGACGGCAAGAATGCGCCTGGAGAGTCCATATAAAGCCCAGACCACACGTGCGCTTGCAGACGCGCGCAAGCTGGCGTCCGCGCGCCCACGCATGCGCAGACGGTGCGGCGCGGCTCGTACGCGTCGAAGCGCGGCGCGATCTCGGTGAACAGCCCCTCTCTGTTATCGCGCGCTTGGGCTACTTCGCGTCGCCGCGCCTGGCTACGCAGCTACGGCGCGGTACATTCAACTCTCAGTGAAGCAGATTTATGTCGTGCAAGAAAGTGCTTCTTTTCTTTTTGTGCTGATCTAACAGCTATAAATATATAGCAATTACATTTATAGATGTTGAAGCATTTTGAAACACTGTCAATAACATAGTACGAAGTGGCGACTACCAGTGCGCCTATGAGTGAGTCTAGAGAGAGCGCGCTGTCACTCGTCTTTGTGGATGCAAACCGCGATTCCTCGCGAGGCGCGGCAGGCATGCACAAAGCTCTTAGACGTAGTAAGCGTAAGTGTAAGTAATTGCTATCGTAACTAATTGCTATCGCAAGGAAAGGCGCAGCACAGCAGCGCTTGAGTGGATGTTTGCCTGGGGATGGCTTAAGCTGCTGCTGGTGTCTGACGACCGGCAATCAGTGACCTAATGATGTTAACAAGCATCTTAAGAAGGTTGAGAAGCTGGGCATCGTCGTTGACTGAGACCGTTTTGGGCACCCTGTTTACAGTGTTTTCTGATGTAGACGGGGTAGAAGTTGGCTCGGACGCTTTCGGCGGCGTGATCTCGCTAGAGACAGATTATGATGCTTTCGATGGAAGCACCGGCCACGATGTCGCTGAGAGGCAGAAGTTCGGTCTCCCCCTTTCCCTCCAATGCATGGTGTCTGCGCTATTCTTCGAACGTGCGAGATGGATGAGGCAGGCTTTACTCTCGAGGAGCTTAGCTACGCCCTTAGCTTTTCTAAACGCCGCACTGCCCCAGGCGAAGATGGTGTCAGATACCAAGCCTTACGAAACATCGATGAGGCCTTTCATCAGCTTATCTTGGACGAATATAATGGAGTGTGGCTAACGAGTCTGATACCCAACGAATGGAAATCATCTGTGGGGATACCTGTTTTAAAGCCCGGGCGTCCTGCAAAACACCTCAAGTCACACCGACCAACATCACTAACATTTAACGTTATCAAGCTGATGGAACGAATGGTACTGTTTCGTTTAGATAGAAGATTACAGGAACTGAATTGCTTTCCTGATGTCATGAGCGACTTTCGTCGCCATCGTTCAGCCCTTGAGCCCTTGACAGCATTGCAGGTCTCCTATCATCGCTTGAATCTGCTCGAGAAAACAAGCACTCTGCATATATACTATTCCTAGACATACACAAGCATTTGATTCGGTACCACATAGGGCGATTGTTTTCGCACTTATGACTGCGGGATTTTCTGGATGTTTGCTTCGTTCTGTGGGCCATTTTTTATCGGAGCGCAAAATGAAAGTGCGCGTTGGAGGAGCCACAAGTGAATCTCGCACTGTTATGTGTGGTGTGGCCCAAGGCAGCGTCTTATCGCCGCTTCTCTTCAACAGCGTACTTGCTGGACTTCCAAGCCGATTGCCTCAAGAATGTGACTTTCCAATAGGCATAGCAATCTATGCTGATGACATCGCATTGTCGATCAGCGGTCCTTCGCACCACTGTCCACGTCTTCGTGGAATCTTGCAGAGAGCTCTGAATCTCACAACAGAGCACATGGATGGAGTTGGTCTGCAGATTTCACCCGCTAAGTCAGCCGCAATTGCGTATCATTCTAGACAACGCGCTCGTCGAACCATGAACCGGCTATACCTCGGAGATACATCGATAGATTGGGTACAGCAACACCGCTACCTGGGCGTAGTTATCGATGATCGCCTATCATGGCGCCCTGCCGTTACTTCTGTGCGACGCAGATCACAGTCCTTACTCAGATATGGGGCCGCCTTGACTGCTAGGAGCGACGGCTGTGACCAGATGACAGCACTACTGGTATATCAATCATCTGTACTTTCCGGCATGACGTATGCCTTGCCAGTGTTGAACGTGCCGCCTAGTTTGATGTCTAAATTGGAACCGGACCATCGTGTTGCCCTCCGGGTCATTCTTGGCTTACCTCGTGAGGCGCAGTGTGTTTCATTACTCACTGAAGCACACCGGCTGCCCCTGAGGTGGCAAGCAGACCAGAGAGGCTTACATCACGTCGAGCGTCTGCATCAAGCATAAGATGGACAAGCACTTATTGACCGGTTGATTCAGCGACCGTTATCTCGCATGGGGAAAGTGGCAGCATTGTTCGTTGCCATTGCTGGCAGTTCAGACGATACTACCTCATTGACGACTCCGAAGGAATACAACAAAAGCCCCTTCCCTATTCATCTTTCGATTCCCGAGAGGGACAAAAAGTCTGAGCAGCCTATTTCGGCACTATTCCAGTTGGCCCAACTGCACTTATTTGAAAAATATGGAGACCATCTTAAAGTATTTACGGACGCATCGGTAAGTAGCGACGCTCAAGGCACTGCAGCAGCTTTCTTCTGCCCTTCGACTGAGATAAGAAGGGTATTTCGAATACCTCATCCCTCCTCATCAACAAGTGCGGAGCTGGCAGCGATTGATGTTGCTCTGAAGTACGTACAAGAAGAAATGAGCACATCGAAGGTCGTCATCTTTACACACTCCCGTGCTGCCCTTAGCAGGCTGTTGATAAAGGATGCCAATAGCTCAGTCCTCTGCAGTATAATAGAATCCGCCGACAAAATTACTTCTCGTGGAGTGTCCCTCACTGCCCAGTGGATACCTTCGCATGTGGATATTGCTGGAAATGAGGAGGCTGATCGTCTCGCTTCAATCTGTTCTCACAATGCGAGTGACTGCCCAGAAATTTCTTGTATGATTGACAACGCCCGCCGATACCCCCTAAAGCAGCACCCAGACCACCGTGTTGTAAACGGCTCGTTCCCTCCTCGTGTTCGTGGTCGTGGCTTACCCCGTAGTGCCAGAGCACTGTTAGTGAAATTAAGAGTTGGACCTCTTTTGGTGCGCGTACGTTTGTATCGTCAAGTACGTGTGGACAGTCCGTCGTGTACGTCCTGTGGCTCCTCTGAGACACTTGAACACCTTATATTAGAATTTCCCGCATTCGTCCCACACCGTGCACTGCTAATCAAGGAATATGGACTGATTGGACTCAGGTGTACGACCCCTGATGATTGCCTGTTTCCAAAAGGGAGTGTTGCTCAACGCGACCACGCCCATAGAGCCTTGCTATGTTTGATGCAGAAAACTGATTTGGCCTCCCGTTTATAGACGTTTTTTCCGTGTTCCTACTTTCTTTTGTCCGTGTCTCTGTCATTTGTTTATTTCGTATTTTCTTTCCTATTTCCTCGTTTCCTATCTTCTCCTCCTCTTCTCTTCTTTTCATTCCCTTCTTCCCTTCTCGGTGGCAGTTGTCAGCTCGCGCTCCCTCCCTGTTTTTGTTTTGTTTTGTATGTTTCCATACCTAATAATAATAATTGGGCTGCGCCTGAGCGGATCAGGTGCGTTTACAATAGCTTCGTTTATATTAACTCGATGCACGTGAGTGGGTCGAGTCAGAAGTCGAATTGACTGAGCCCGACCCAACCACGTTTACGTACATCCTAGCAAGCGGGTTCAACGAACTCGTCTCGGCGCTCTCACGGCCCGAGCCGCTAGCGTTTACACGAACTCGACGACCGGTTTCCGGCCCGACAAGTTGAGTCGGACTGGACTTTATTGGTTTCACGCAAACGTATCTAATGACAAAATGAGAGGCACAGAGGGAGAAAAGCAGTGAAAAGCTACATCGGCGAGTCAGAGGCGTTGCCAAGCCCCATAATGGTTCGGCGACGCTTCTCACCGCTTTAGCTGTGCTTCCTCATTCCTCCTCCCTGGTCCTCTCCTTTCGTAATACCAAATGCGCGCAAATTTTTTTTTGCGTTTCGCTCATTACCCTGAGAATGTACTTTTCCAAAAGTTCAAGCAAACGTACCCGGCAGCGATGTCTTTCAAATTGGACAACAGCACAGAGACGACAAAAGTGAGGGACTTAAACGCTGCGCCCGCCGTGGTGGCTCAGTGACTATGGCGTTCTCCTGTTAAACCGCCAGGTCGAAGGTTCGATTCCTGGATGCGGCGGTCGCATTTTGACAGGAGCGGAATGTCAAAGCGTTCGCGCATTAGGATTTACGTGCATGCTCACGAATGCAAGGTGGTAAAAATTTATTACAAGGCCCTGCTATGGCGTCTGTCGTTGCCCATGTGTTTCTTTGCGTTGTCAATCAATCAATCAATCAATCAATCAATCAATCAATCAATCAATCAATCAATCAATCAATCAATCAATCAATCAATCAATCAATCAATCAATCAATCAATCAATCAACTGGAACGGCTGATAGGATGGACTGGGCTGTGGTGGCGCTTCTTTATATTTATTACAGGTAGATATATTTGTGAACCAGTACCAGCTCACAGTGTCGCAATTCTGAAAAAAAAAAGAACACGCACGTTTCTAACTTGGGGGAAAGGGAATTTTGAAACGTCTACACAAACGAAGTCCACGACCGTTACCATAAACGCTACAGCCCCGCGTTTTCAGTTTCTTTCGACCGCTTACATGGTACTCCCGCATTCTTGAATGGTGGAATTTCGGTCTGTTCCAAACACCCCCAGACAGCGCTTTCATTCACTGCTTAGTCTACTATTCAAAGCATTCAGAGCTTCAAATTGCACAACTTCTTACAGGCCTCAATACTTGGCACAGCCTTCTTACAAAATCTGACCTGCGCTTTTTATTCTTCCGGCACGCATGTTGTCTGCGATCAGCTATCGTAATTTCACGCTATCCGTAAACGACTCCGACAGTTTGACTGAATGTATAAAAGAAAAGGACTTGCGTCGGGCTTTCGTATTCCTTTGTTCTTTTATACCCAACCTTGTGAGTTGCGTCAACGAATGCATGAAATATTCGTGCCGAAGTAAGTTGATGCGTTTGACGTAGCGTAGTAGAAACAGTATAAGAATGGTAGGAAAGTTTGATTCTCGTGACATATATATATATATATATATATATATATATATATATATATATATATATATATATATATATATATATATATATATATATATATATATATATATATATATCAATTATTTTCAAGTCATGAAGTCCTTCATGAACTTCAGCGCTGTCGCCGCACCACCTCGTAGCGCGTACCGGCTTCGTGTCCGGGCTCCATGTCCATGCGCGTGTTTTTTTTCCCGTTTTCTCTCTGCTGCTTCTGTTTCTCATCACTTGAACTGGCTGGCCAAATAGCCTTCCCACAAGAACAGGGAGAAGTAGGCAAAGAAATGTTATCGCATCTGTTATCTAGACCACGAACTTCACCCAAGCTGCCAAGATTGGTCATTTGATGATAGACGAACGCGATGAGATGAGAAGTTGCTGGGCGAAAAAATGGCGTCATTGTCCATTTATCCCTGACGATTGCTGACGAGGAGCTGAGGCCGTGTTGTTGTATATAAAGGAAAACTGTTACTGTGAGCGTTCCTTTAACGTCGTTCTGTCTTCTTGAATTATACAACTGAAGAGAGAAACTTGGTCAATGAACTTTGTCTTACCGTGCAGAACACGAGAGCGCTTCGCTCTAAGCAGTTGTGCGCGTCAAACAAAGCAACTGATTGCGCAGCGTCCGAAGATGTGCCGTTATTGTCGAAGCATTTATGTTGCTGTGCTGTAATTATCATTTGCGGCGCAGCAAAGACCAATGTCAGGAGATGCGTTTTAACGAAGTACGCATAAGAAAAATAGTAGCTGTTGTATTTTTAAGGCGAAAGCCTTAAGTGGCTCGTTGAAATGGCTCATACCCGAAAAAAGCGGTGTCTTGTCCAGTGATGCAAAAATCTCATCATCAGGAATGGCTCAAAGCAAGCAAAGATGCAATGGCTGAATATGAATGAAGAAACGAGAGAAAGAAAGAACGAAGGACGGAAAGAAAGAACGAAAGAAGGAACGAAAGAACGGAAGAAAGAACAAAGATAGAAAGAACGAAATAAATAAATAATAAAGATGGAAAGAAAGAGAGAAGGAAAGAACCTTGAGGCGGTGCATTAGGTGCTCGCCTGTGTCGTTGAGGAGGTCGACCTGCAGCCCCATACGTTTACTTCACACTGTGGCTCGGTGTATTTTGGCAAAAGTCTGACCCCTCCGATCGTATAACTTAATGCATTACCCCGTCTGCAGCAGGCTTTCGCCTTCTCGTGTTACAGTAGCGTACCCGCCGCGGTTGTTTAGTGGCTATGGTGTTGGGCTGCTAAGTACGAGGTCACGGGATCGAATCCTGGCCCCGGCGGCAGCATTTCGATAGGGGCGAAAACACCAGTGTACTTGGATTTAGGCGCACGTTAAAAAAACCCAGGTGGTCTATATTTCCGGAGCTCCCCACTACGGCGTGCCTCATAATCAGGTCGTGGTTTTGGCCCGTAAAACCCCATATTTTAATTTCAGGTGTGTAACATGCTGCCGTCCTTTTTTTCTTTGTAGTCCTCCGAAGAAAGCTCTCGGGAGCCGGCCTTCGTCGCCGCCGCCGTGCTGTCCCGGCTGCGACGGCACATTCGCGCGTTCAAGCGCCCCGAACCTGCTTTGCCCACGCAGCCTGTGTTACAGGCCGCGTGATCTGCCGCGAAGGGTAAGCATGCGCGGGCGAGCCGGGAAGCCTGATGGCTTGATGCGCTCTGGGTTCTTGCGAGCCCAGTCTGGTCCGGTCTTGGAGGTCACATAATCTGCTGAGTCTTGGAGGCACGCGGCACAGCTGAAATGGTAATACGGCTGCACGTAACGATCGACTTGGGACAAGCAAGCACGCTCGGCGCAGCCGGTGCTCCTTATCATACCAACGTTGTGATCCCTCGTGGTCATAAGTGAGATTTGTTCGTGTGGAGCTTTGGGCGCATGATATCACGATTGTTTAGTCAGTAAGCGAATATTTACTAAGAGTTTTACTTTAACTAATATGACAAAGAGCGTTACCTTGTGTAATGGTCTAATGATCCGCCTTTCGGGTGAAACTGCAACTTTAATATTTTTTTTCTCTTTCATATTCGACGATGCTTCACTAGGCAAATAATTGAACAAGGGTCAGTCATACTCCGAGAGAGCAACGTCCGACGCCTTCCGTCACAGGTCGACCATATAAGAACGTTTTAAAAAAGTAATACGCGTCGTGCCGAGAATAGAAGTATCTGCTTCTAAATTACAAGAATGCCTCTCTGTAGACTGAGCCATAACTCTGTGAGCACCAGCGCGCGCACGGATAAGCGAGTGATGCTGGCGAAGCGGGCAATCGATGCCACGCAAAGAGTTTACACTGGAACTGGACGAGACGTGTCATAAAGAATAATTTCTCCACACGTAGCGTACTTATGAGGAAGACTCTGACGATGATCCGTAAAGGAGGAGGAAGTGTGCTGACTAAAGACGGGAGAAAAAACGCGATGACGGCGGCACTTGTATAACGTTTCCGGTAGGTTGCTGAATCCTATTCGACTGAGGTGATCGAGAGCCGCTTTCGGTTTTGGCTTCGGCGCACTCCAAGGCGAATACTTGTTTGGTTAACGGTGCAGTGAACTGGCCCGAGAAGGACACTGATGGTCAACTTTCGCACGCGCTCGGTCGGAATTCAATGTCCGGCACCACGTGAACACACCTCGGCAGACCTCGGAACCACGCTTCAATCAAGGGCGACTTATAACGTATATTTCATTCTGACTTTATTGTAATCTCTTGACGTCAAATTTACGCAACCGCCGACGCAAGCATGGGTGGTGGTCCGTAAGGTTGTTCCTATATCCCAGTCAAACTTTCTCCTAATTTATAGCAGGTGAAGTTTGTTTACTTTCAAAGCACATAGCCTTGCCAACCACGACAGGTTTACTTTGTCTGATTGGCTGACGAGATGCAAGGAGCGTGAAGAAGTGGAGAGGATTTCGGTGAGGCCTAGCTAGCGTAGTGAAAGGAGATAACCGGGTCAGGAGAGTGGTGCCGGCGTCTACGATTGGTCCGCTTCCCCTTGCTTAGCTTGCGGTGGCTCGTCGAGGATCGCGGCGGCGTGCAACACGGCGTTAAAAATGCCGCCAACATGGATGCTCAGTGAAGATTTGACAGAGCGATGTCATACACGTGTCGAAAGGTCTCGGCAATGCTCTACTGCCACGCAAAATGCTTTCTATGCGCAAAGTAATCAATTATCAGCGGCAGCTCCGAGTACGCAGCGCTGGAGAAATCAGTGCAGAACCATCGTCTGTTCCTTTCGGAACGGGGTCGGTCTCCGGTTATTCGAAGAAAAGTTCAATTTTGTTCGTTCTATTACTGCATCCCTACAGCGCGTACACGTCAATTGGCCGTGGTGAGTTTCCGTGGATATGTGATGTCACCTGACAGGCGAACAAAGCGTGGCCCGAAAATATTTTCACCAATCGCGAAAGCCTAATGGTGACAAAGGCGTAGAATCGAAAAAAAAATTGATTTTTTGTTCGTTTGTTTGTTTGTTTGGCCTGCTCATGCACAATCAGTATGTACACGCCATCTTTAGATGAGGAGTCTTCGCGGTTTTCGTGACGTCTCAGGACAGACAGGCAAAATGGGCATATGGCCTCCAGAATTTTCGCCCAATCGCAGAGCGCTAACGAAGGAAATGGAATAGAAACCGATTGTAATAGCTTGACGACATAGCGCCCCAAGAAGCGGGAGCGGCTGGGACTGCGCCCTCTCTTGGAGTGTGGGCCACGTGGGCTGAATGATCAGAGTGCATTTCGAACGCCTTGTTTCGACCAGCTGACTACGCAGTCGCATTTCCTGAGACGCCTCCAAAGAGACCGAAAAGCACCAGCCGAAGTTAACATTAGTCCTATTTTGCACAACACTGAGTTGGGACAATATTTACAACATTTCTTGGCAATATTTCTTTTTTCAATTTCATCCTTGTACTATGCGGGGGTTTTTTTGCTTCTTTAAAATATATGTCGTACATTCAGGTCGCATACTCTCTACATTAATGAAGAGGAATTTGGATCACTCCGTCAATACTCTTGTGCACTGCCGGCAAATCAGGTGGAATTATGCTTTGATAAATGGTATAGTAGAGAAAGTGAGCTCATCGTACACAGTCTCATGCGGGCAGATAACGTGGGCGAATGTAGCAGATGTAACCAGTAGCATAACCTGTATCGTGATAACCAGATAGCACTAAACATGGCACTTGGGACTGCGGATCCCCTTTTGAACCGGCTACTACCATTCATCGTCATAATAATGACTGCATGGGGGAAATATTCGAGGCATACCATAGATGGAAGATAAAAAATTATTAAGAACCAATCCAGGTTTCTATCCATGAACGAGTTCAGTATGTCACCACACCACCATGCGGTACCACCATGCTGTACTGCATGGTACCAGCGGTACCACCGCACTGTAGTGGTACTGGTGGTACCATGCCACCATGCGGTTATTCCCGCTGTGTGAGACTGCACTTTCTTCAAGATCGGCCCGCGGAAATGGCCAGACAGCCACAAGAAATCACGCTTAGTTCCAGAAGAATGCGAATCGCATTAAAAATATTTGTGTATCAGTCACACCTCAATGTAACTATCAGGAAAAGAACAGAATTTTCTCGTAATGATCTTCCCTTCAGCATCCTCCCTTCGGGATCAGGCCTGATCGGACTTTGCAACTTTGTTTTTGACGTCCGGGGTTGGTGCAAGTATGCGGCTGTGGATGATACCACGCTTGCTGTTGTTTTTGTGTCAGTGATTTAGAGCGTAATCTAAGGTGTTCATTTTTTGTTTATTTTTTATATCGTATACTTGTTTGGTTTCTCGCTCCGTGTTCCGAGTGCTCACGCCACTTAATTGTGGATATAAAGATTGCTTGCTGCTAATAATCTCTTAAGCTGCGAGTTAAACTCCGGCCCCGGTCGCTTCTTTATCTCCAGTCTGTCGCTATGCGCTGTGCCTCTGAAGGTGAACTTACATCAACTCACCGAGACGTCATGTCCAGGTACTTCGAATCTGTGACGGTAGCTCCGGTTTTGAGATACGCGCCACCGATATTGTACCGAAACACAGATCGACGTTGCGATCTATTTCCAACGTAGTCGCACACAGCGTAACTTGCAACAAGAGCAACAACGTTTCGGGCACAACGCGGGCGTTGCGCTACCGACGAACGTCAGCTGCTCACGTGAGCCACTTTAAACCTGTACAAACCTGCACAACAATGGGCGTAGGGTAATCGCGCACGTGCACCGCGATAACGAGATGCGTCAGTTCACGTTCACATTTGCGTTTAATGCTCCCGACGTAAGTTATATTTTTGCAAAATACTTGTTACGCTACGATGCTCCCTAGAAGTAAGTGTATGCATTTCGCTGCGTTGAGTTCGTCCTTGCTTATTGAAAACTACTTTCTTGCTTATTTTTGTTAGCTCCTTTCCCCGCAATTTCGCTGAGGAGCGTGACCCTGCAGCATACGTGACCGCTACCACTCGTATCATTAACGAGAGCGTAATCATTGACGCCATAAAATATAAATTTAGGAGATGCAGTAGCTCAAAAGTATGGTCGCCTTTAAATGTGTTGCGCGAAGAAGTGTTTCTTTTGGGGTACTAGCGAAAAATGTCAGAAACAGCTGCATTAAACAGAGTCGCAGCGAAGCGGACAGAGGAGAAGTAAAAAATATCAGTTACTACCTGGTGGGAATTCATATATAAAGAACACCAAAGAGACATCATGGCTGTCTCGAACAGGCTGAGTAACCTGTAGAAAAAAAGGAAGAAGAAAAAGGAAAAAGAAAGAGAAAACTGAATGAACCCATCAGAACTAATACATTTGAATACGTACAGCACAGTCAACTTCAAGTCAGCTTCAAGTTTTCAACTGTTCATTTGGCCTCTTTTCGCTTCCTACTCTAGCTATACGTATAACGACTACGCTATATGACCGGATTCGCGCCCCTGCGTTGGCCCATAATTTCGCTTCTAAATTGTATATGCCGAGTTTGTGTGCAGCTGTTTCTTGGAACAGGACTGAGAGGCGTGTCGAAACGGTAATTTCTTAAAATTCAAGTCGGTGATATCGCCAACCGCAAGTGTGTTGGACATGTCAGGGATCTCAATAAAGTAGAAAACACCAGCAGAAAAGTAACGCTGAAATAAAGCAACTGAGAGGCTCATAAAGACGGTATGCTGCACATGCCAAGGAAAAAGGTGATTTAAAAAACAGGCAGGGGAGTGTCACGTTCGCCTCCATATTTCTGTCCTTAATGACGAAAAAACGTGAAGACACATAGAGGGTGATCATAACTTTGCCAGAGCCACGAAAATGAATGAAAGAAAGAAAGAAATAAAGAAATAAAGAAACGTCGCCGTGTTTCTGTCTCATATATTTAATCTCTCCCCGTAAGAAATCGCCTCGTGGGACATGTCAAAGCTTCACGCTACGAGGCGCAGAGCAGAGATGCGCAACGTTAATTAAAAGCGTCTCCTCCTCATCAGAACGTGAGGGACATCAAACGGCTTCATTTTTCTTCGCCTCTGCCCAGAGGTTCGGCCGCATTTTCTTTTTTTCGACCCAGGTTTCGACGTCACACGGTCCCAGGACCCCCGAGCCTTCCTCCCGACTTCCCGTTCCCTCGTATCGGGAGCGCGTCAACCAGGAGCGATTCCAGCGCCGCCCCCGGCACGCACCACAACACAAACTTCAAATGCCGGGAGCACCAAGGCGGCGGCGCAAAATGTTGGTGATAGGAAATAAAGAGAGAGAGAGAGAAAGAGAGAAAAAGAAACATCGGTAATAAAGAAAGTCAGCGCGCCAAGCGGCCATTCCTCCAGGGGACAGAAACGAATGAGAGTTCAAGGTGTTGCTTTCGGAACACACTGCCCTGTTTCGAGCGGATACCCATGAGCAGCGGTGAGGCTGTGTCGACGGGGAGCTTCGCGCTTAACGAAACAACAAGCCGCAGGCAATGCTCGCTGCGCAGGACTTCGCTCGCAATCGGCCGCTGGCGTCGGGGCGATTCGAATTTCCCGCGCGTGCCGCCTCTTTCGCCGCGCGCGAGTTGATTGGTCGAGCGGCTCCCGGGGCTGAGAAAGAGGCGGAGAGGAAAGGAAGTGGTGGAGGAAGGGGAGAGGGCGCGACGCCACTCTTCTCGCGTTCGCAGGTGAAAGACGTCCGAAGCCGGCGGCCACATGGCACTAGTACTCGACGGCCTCTCTGTGCAGGCGGCGGCCGCAGACCAACGCTCAGCCGCTTCGACCACGGCCAGTTCGCTGGGCGACTATCGTGCGGACAGCTGTGCCCAAAGTGCGCTGGCGTGAAGCGAGAGCGTGGCCCGGTGTGTCACGTCGTTTTGCCGAACGTTTCTGTTGGTGACTGGTCACGAGTGCAGGTACTTCTCTGTCCGGTGCGCGAGCGTGCTTTGTCATCGTGAACCTGCTGTAGTTCCTTGCTTGGAAAAGGTTTCTTCCGGGGAAAAAAAAAAAGCGTAACAGAGGGTTAATCGTACTCTGAACCGCACGCTTCTGCGGTATAAACCGAGCTCTAAATTTTTCGTCGGAGAAACTCTAGCGGCAACGCTTGCGTTCAATGTATGCGCGTGCGTGTGCGCCAATTAGCATTTTACTCCACGCCAGGTGCCGGCAGGTTTAAGTTATTCGCTACCGTCCAGCTTTTGCGCTTAGTTGTAGGATTAAAGAGCCAGGAAGAATAAATACCTAAGCTCAAAGACTGCGAAGAAAGCGCGAAGTGAAGCGAAAGAAGTTCAGATGAGATCATTCTCCACGCGCATTGCTTTTTCCGGAGTGCGGATGCTGTTGCGGATCTGCCCGTTCGCTAGTGTCCGGAGAAGCCACCCTGCAAGTTTCTCCCTCTAGGATTGCCGTGCCCGAACGCCGTACTCCTCACCACAGGAACTGTCAGCGCTTTGCTCTCGCGGACAGACGGTTGCAGCTGCGGCGGACCTACAGAACTGCCAGGTCCGCGTAGTCAACCGCGTTTCTGCCGGCCTGCAGGCGTGCGAGTGAACCGACCCGTACGCAGCGGCTGTGCACTGCTCACATTCCGGGTCGTCACCGTGATGGCACGTTGGTCGGACGCAGCAAGCGCTCCCGAAAGCTACTGCCGGTAAGTGAAATCGCAACACGCTGCGACATGGCGCGACCTCGTGGCTTCCATTTACGGAAGCACGGCTGCCTGTCTTCCGGCCGTCGTTCGCCGCAGCTGTTCGAGACACCGGAGCGGTGTTCTCTGTATGCGGACGCTCGTACGAAGAAACGCTCCCGGAGCACGCGCCCGTGTTTATTGTCACCCAATGTGTATCGACGAGGCCAGCAGTGCCAACACGGGCGGAGTAACCGAAAACGAGAGCGCATCTCAAAATATGCCTCGTTTTGAGATACGCCGTCGTCTTCCCGATTCATGCGCGAGCATCGTGCTTCATGCCCGTAGCCGCGAATCCACAGAGGACATGTCTTGTTGGAGCGTGCGGGTAGTTCACCAGCGTCCGCAATCACATTTATCGACTGAAACTGAAAATATTTTCTTTTCTTACATTTGCCAACGTGTTTAGACAAGATAAATTGCCAAGGCAGGCCAGAAGCACTTCTTTTCTTAAGCAGAATTTTGCTCATTCATTCGTGGTTTCTCTGCTGCAAGTCGTTGTGCGAAGTAAACAATGAACATTTTTTTTATTAAATAAATTCTGTGAGGAGCAAGTACAAAATAATATAAGCAACTCTCTATCGAAAAAAAAAAAGAATGGTACTGTACGCATCTAGATCTGCGAGGACGACCGTACTTTCCCATTGTTTCCAATGCACAGGTATATTGCTCCAGCTGCTTCCTTCTTTTTTTCTTTCTTTTCACAAGGTTAATCCAGATCGAAAATACAGAAACGCTGGATTACACTGGGCGGCAGTATTGAACATTTGCACATGCAGGGATAAGAGAGCTCTGTTCTGCAGAGTTGTCGCCCTTGGGGAAAAAAAGAAATAATTGAGAAAAGCAACCTCAAGGTTTCATGACTCGATGGCTCTTCAGCCGCTGGTTCGTGTAATAGGACCGAAATTGTGCTTCCATGGCTTAGCCTACGCAGCCACAGAATGGACTAACGAATCGCACACGAAGTAAATCACTTGTTCTGGCTTGCGTACAAGACCGGTATAATACACGGCGGCCGCCTTGTGATGCACTCGCTACGTGCCGGTTTGCGAAACATGAACCTGACAACGAATGACCGTGATATGCTGTTGCAGTGCATAACGAATCTGTTGCTCCGTCACTTTTACTGGCAGTCATTACCGTGTGTCAATTTCCAGTTTGTTTCGAGCGCTTCGCACTGTAGTGACGCATCCACCGCTCCTTATCACGACCTTTAATCTATCGTAATACGCCAGAAGAGGGGGTCCTTTGTTGTTTTTCTTGTCCGCTTATCGATTAGCTGTTATCAGGCTTCGCTTTGAGCGCTTTCTCTGCTCCGCCAAGCCGAAACCACGAAAAAACAAGGATGCGAGTTGGGCGTTATCTCTGTTTGTAACGACGTGTGGCGGTTGCGCCGTGGTGGCTCCGTGCATGCTTCCAGAAAATGCACCCCCAGCTGGTACAGCCACCCAGGGCTTCTCGGAGCCAGCTGGAGAAGAGTCGTCAAGCCGCTGCAGCAATATACGTGATGAACGATTTAGAATTAGGGTGCCGAGACAAGCACCCTCACCATCAGCGGTTGCGCTTTCATTGTGCCACCCTTGTATCGCATGAGGATGAATACTCTTTAACTATGTCCTATACAGTACAAGTGCTTCCGTAGGAAATGGAAGAAAGAGAGGATGGTTAACCATGTTACTCGCGTTTTACTAACCTGAAATGGCAGAGAGGAAAGGCGAGGGAAAAGTGTTCGGAAGTGACTCACACGCAAATGCGAGAGCACATCGTTGCGCGTTGAGGGGCGTTCGCACGGCCACAGTTTCCTGGGAACTCAAGCAGGGCTCTGTAGTGTAGCTTTTGTGTGGATGACGCTAGAGGCGCAGGGTCCCAATATCTTGTGTTCCGAGAGCGGGCTGTTGTTCAATCAGCTTAGGTTAGCATTAAGGTTATGTCTTTTGTCGTCAAAGGAAGGGCAGTGACAGAGGATATATTCGACGGTCTAATCACAATCACAAACATTGCACAAGGTATCGCCAGCTATGGTGATTAAATAAAATTTAAGCCTATGTGATCGCGACGCCGAAACCTTCAAGACATAAGAGACGACTAGTTGTTTCATAAGAGTGAAGCGTTCGCTGCTTCATGGAAAGGGAAACGAAGGGCCAAACGCCTCAGCGTCAACAAAACTATACACCTGGCTTGAAAGTCTGAAAAGCGGTGCGTTGTCGCCAAATATGCAATGTGAATCGCGATTGGAGACCTGTCTCTATGCTTGCTTCGCAAGGCACTTCGCCACAATGTGCCGACATGTTCGCCGTAATGGGCTCACTTTAACGCCCTACTATTCTTCAGGGGCAGATTTTAATGATGTATATATATATATATATATATATATATATATATATATATATATATATATATATATATATATATATATATATATATATATATATATCGAGCGCATACCTTACGAAAGAGGAGAGGACAAGAAGTCTGCGGAATGCGTGCAAAAGGCGATCGTGCAGGAGTACCCTTACGGGCATCTGTGGTTACGCTTTTCGCGTGAATGTAACGTCAATTGACACGTTTTTATATAAAAATAATTGTCCCATTTTGAAATCACAGTTCGGCTCTCTCGCACTCTGTGGCAGTCCGCTACCATTGCGCTTCTCAGTATGATGTCAACCAGGTGAATGTGCAGGCTCAATATCGAAGCCGGTCGTAGATGAGCTTGACCTGACCGAATCGCTGCGGTCTGGTCCCGACCTTAAGTTACTACCCTGTTTGACTTCACTCCGACTCTTTAGCGAAGTGAGCAGTTTGCATGGAGTCAAGACGAAGAAGCTGGGGTTTGGTACGACGCTGTCGCAACCACGTAAACCCTCCTTTAAGTTTCGCAAAATGTGTGATGACGAGTCATTTACTGACCGTGTGATTACAATAGTCACTGTTCACCGTTCACAAGCTTGTGATGACCAGTCACTCCGGAAAGAATGACGTCGAGGCTTGTGTAGTGGCCGATGTGTGGCTCGCTTGCTTTTCACACCTGTCATAATTTAATTATGGGGTTCTACGTGCCAAAACCACTTTCTGATTATGAGGCACGCCGTAGTGGAGGACTCCGGAAATTTCGACCACCCGGGGTTCTTCAACGTGCACCTAAATCTAAGTGCACGGGTGTTTTCGCATTTCGCCCCCATCGAAATGCGGCCGCAGTGGCCGGGATTCGATCCCGCGACCTCGCGCTCAGCAGCCCAACACCATAGCCACTGAGCAACCACGGCGGGTACACCTGTCATAGTCGCACTTGTTAGAACTAGCGATTCCTGTGTGCTATGCTTATGGATGCGCAAGGTTTCCTTCCAAACGCACTGTAATGTTGCATCGCAGCGCGGGAGGCCGGGTGGTAACTGAACTCGTAAGGCAGGATCGAAGCTTCGCGATTGCGCCAAGAATGTGCTAGATAGGTTTCAAAATAGTGCAGTGCGCCACACTGTGCCACATTAGCGTTATTAGCTTCTTTCGCAATGTGAGATAAGGTCCACGTCATTACGGCGCGTTAGCTCACTGTCGCGCCTTACGGAGGTCGGCATGGCCGTGACGTTCCATGACCTACTTAACCTAGTAATGCAAATAAGATAGGCGTTTATCGTGTCGATTATGGCTTTAGCTGTTATTAGACCACGTTTCATGACTAACAGTTAAGATTACTATTTGCGAAGTTGTAGCAACAAGCGTATGAACACAGGCATCACGCAATTTAGAAATAAATAAAACAAAACAGGAAACTACCGTGGCAGCGATTTCCGGGCAAACGAAAAAAAAAAAAATAAAGCGACGAATACTTACTGCTGTCAATTGGCGTTTTAGATGAGCGATCGCCCGCTGCTGGCTTTCGCGACTAAATCATTAGATGCAGACGCGCTCGAATACTTCTGTGTTTTTGTATAGCCACTGATGCATCTTCGGGTCATTAACTCATTTTTTCCATTCATGTCTTGGTTGCCGAGTTCGTTTGCTTCAGCGAACCTCTTTGAAATGTACAGACTATTTCTATTTGCGACCGTAGGCTTAGCTCTGAGGCAATCAATATTGAATATACGAAGTAAGGCGCGACAGTGGTCCACTTGTTTGTTAGACATCGTGAAGAAAGCACAGATGTAGGACGGGACAAAGAAAACGCCCTGCATAGTTGTTGTTTACTTGTACCATACTGCCGCTCCTTCTTGGTGATGATTACGTCGTGCTTCCGTTGGTGGGCAGTTTTAAGGTAATTTAGCAATTTTCAATTACATATATGTTTACCGGAGGGACGCTGCCTGGCGTATGACTCTGCCAATAAGTGCGTACTTTGCAGAGTCGTGTGCGCCGTATCTTGAAAGCGATCTGCAGACAGCGCATATTTTTGTGCGCTCTGTGTTCTCGCCGCTCTAGCGTTGAAGCCATAGATCGCACGAAGGTCACTTCGCTCGCTGCTGCTGCCGCGCTTGCTCACACCAGCGTTTCGACAGCGAGTGTCCGCGCACATCGAGTGTGTGTTCATGTTTGCTTGTGCGCGCTGACACCATGCTTGTTAACTCCGTTAGTAAGCGAACGTGTCCATGTTTACACGGCCGATAAAAGTATCATTCGTATAGCTGTGCACTAATTTGCTGTCGCTATAGATGCTTCGCCTTTCGGGCGAAACTGCGACTTTTTTTTTTCTGCTTGTCAGAAGGGCACCGGCCAGGTTGTATGTGAGCGACAAGATCTCGTATAGAGGCCTCATATAAAACTTCTGTTTGCATTCTAACCACTGCATCGCGTTGAAAAGCAGCGACATCCGTCTTCCAGATTATCTTTTGAGCTTTAACTTGTAGACAGAGGGAGCGAAATCGCGCCGCCCAGCGTAACGCATTGGTCACGCGAACTGTCAGTGACCGGCGAGCTTTAGACAAATTCTCCACTTGCGATCTGATCTCAAGAGGAATGCAGTGAACACGCGTTTAGTTGCATCTGTCGTAGTCGAATAAAGTGATGATGGTCACGGGAGCACAGGGGTGTGTACTGTCGATCATCCGGGAGCGACTGGTAAGATCAACTGCACGCCGTACTGCTCCACTGCCTCGGTGGTTCGTTGCCTTCAACAGATGTGCACGGCCGCCGGCCGCCAACACGCGCTCCTTTGGCCCATATTCATAAAGCTGTTCGTAACATAAACGATTATTAAATACCAATACTAGCTAAACCGTCATAGCTGAGACATAATGGCGAAGGCGAGCGGCCAATGGCCAATGACAAGCAGTTGTTACAAACGAAAAGTATTAAGAATTTGGGCCCATAATCACAAAGAAAAAGTTCTTACGCCATATTTTTGAATTAAGGAAGACGGTCATTCCAGCTGAAAGAGCACTCACGAACAAAAAGCTTTGTGCATTCGGCGCTCGAAGGTGTCCGCCGCGCTTCAATTTTCGCGAATCCTCGGCTGGCTGCCATTTCAAGCAGATCCATGACTTGTATGGACGAACGAGCGTGTGGCAGTGGCATGGAACCAACGAATTGTATTGTGATTCGCTCTTGTTCGCTGTATCCCGCGCTGTATACCGGAGCCCACCCTGCAGACATCTGAGGTCGAATCCACAGGTTTTCGTTCTTAAGTGCTCTCTGCCATCGGCTGGCCGCCTTCGCTAATATGTGTAGCATCAGAACTGGCTAAAATTTTCTCTTACCAACAAATCTAATTTAAATATCTTTTGCGCATACGGGTTCTGATAGTCAGGGGCCGAATTCAAAAAAGTTTTTCGTTCGTAAGTGCACTTTGCCATTGACTGGGAGTCTTGTCCAGCATCGCGACATGTCCAGCATCACGATTGGTAGAAAGTTTTTCTTACCAACAGTTCTTGACTAAGGGCTTTCTGTGAATACGGGTCCAGAACATTCAGGTCATATGCTGTAAGACCATGATCCACTAGCATATGAGCACTTTGGGTGTCACAAGTTCTTCAATAGTACAAAGTGACACTCAGCTGCTGAAACTTTGAATGAAAACCTGCACATTGGCCTTTAATTACCAGATGTACATGCATGTGTTAAACGACAAATTGACCACTTTCTTCTTATATTGTAGATGGTGATGAATTTGTGGTGGCGCTGCTGCACGTGGTGCTAAGCTGGCATTCAGTGGCGGCAACCGGTCTATTTTTGCACAGCTTTTCAAAACACGAACTGCGCTAGCACATGTACTCGAGTTCACAGTCACATAAAAATGCGAGATGTCACTACCACGACCTCCCAGCGCTATATTTGTCGTTGCTACGGTAACACTGTGCTGCCCCCATGCATGAGGAAGCCTTCTGTACAATTCATGAAATGGTATGTTTCTCTCCTCATTGACGCATCGGTAGACCAGGCACATAATACATGGCATCGTCCACCTCGTTGCAGTTTGTGCGGAAGGACGAATGAGTACATCTTTCTTGAACATCCAAGTTGGAGTGAATGCCGGTGGAGTCCGTACTCTGTACAGCAGCGTTACTGCGGTTGAGCCCTTGAATTTCACATAACACAACAAAATATAGATGATTTATATTGGTGCCAAGTTGTCTCCCTACAAAGATGGTCATATGTTTCAATTTTGGGGTTCTTCGACAGCGTCTCGCGGGTGCATCTGCTGATTCGCTGCCAGAAATACCCCTGTTGGAATGTGCTCATTGAAAGTTTATGTTAGAATCTTTTGCTTCGACATTCTTCAGTAGCACCCGAAAGTAGCACTGACGACAAAACTTGTTTGAAGGGAACCCTCTAGACAGTTGTTGAATCATCGGCTTAGAGGCTGTAAGTATGACAACGCCCATGGGATGGCAAACCGCCAGTTTGCGGAACGCGGTAGCAATGGCCGCACACTTTGCAGTCGTTGGTGAGACCAGATGATCGGGACGTCCGGATCATAAGCGCTGAAGGACCGAATACAATACGCATTTGTGCATCCACCGGCGTCTACAGTGACTCATCCGTCTGGATAGACTTGCAGGGGTTTCTGGTAGGTCGCGTCTAAGTGCTCCAACAACAAGAACCGGGCTTGTACTCTGGGAACGAAATGCTCAAGTGTAGCCGAGGAATGTTGAAGTTGGCAAATGACATCTGTGATGTAGCAGGGCGCTAAACTTGTGTTCTCCTTTAACATTTGAAGTCGAGAGCATCAAGAGTATTGAGGGTATAGCATAAACATGGAGATCGAGCTCTGCCATGCGATCTTTGAAGTGCGTTTCCGGAAGCAGAGTCACTAGGATGAAGGAGGTGAGCCAGCAGCGCCTAAGATGTCGGGGACCGTATTCTCGCTCGATCGCATTACGGGGTACTTTCACTTTGCGTGACGTAATGCCCAGCGTTATTACAATTGGCTGGAGCGGCTGACTTCTTTTTCTCTGGATTAGCCAATCAGCAAGCACTGATAGTGATGTCCCCGAAAGTGACCAGACGAGATCGAGTGCGGCCCCAGAAAACGCAGTGGCAAAGACTTCATTGACTACGTGTAGTACTTTCCTGTTTGTGTTATCTAGTGGCTTTTATAGGAGATTCTTTTCAACAGGAAGGGCATCCGGTTAAGTTGGAGAAATGCTGAAAATACTTTGACCAAAAGTGATGAGCCGTTCTGCTAAGAGTGAACGGCCCTGTACAAATGGTGTTAGGAACAAACCACAGGCCGACGGTGTTCAGCCTGTAATCGTGATAGTTGGTAAACACATTGCATTTGTTCAGCTAAGAGCATGCGACTTGATCGTGGAAGCGATAAACATTTCCGAAATTTTCAAATTTCAAAATGTTCGCGAGCAGGTCAAGAGGTACATGGTTTCGAACGTGACTACGTTTAAAAATGACAGATGCAAAACGAATTTTTGACCCAGAATGGCAAACGTATGACAGTAGCAAATGTGCAAGGAGAGTTGTGACTTCAAACTTACCCATTTTCTAAACTTGGCCTATTTAAGCGAACTGTCCGAATATATATTTTCGTTTTTACTTGTGAAGAAGGCCTTCATGAAAGCCTTTCTATTAAATCTTTACTTTGGTCGGCGTAGTACACCATGTTTCTTCTACCCTTCACAATGCTTCATCCCAACCAGACGGTTTTCCGCTAAACATTAAACTTCATTACCTTATCTATTTACTTCAATATACCACGTGGGTAATATGGTCTCTAAGTCTCTGCGCTCGGAAGAGCAATGACGCCCTTCTTTTTAATGGGAAACTGCCTTGACAGTGTTTAGCTTGTAAAAAAAATAATTTCGACTAAGGAAACTCCTGTTTCGAATATTGTGTGGTCGCTCACCGGGCAAAAAAAGTTACGATAGATAACAGTGCGATAAAATAATGAAATTTGAATTTGTAAGCGAACTGTCGAGAAATCTGAAAGTGCCTAGCCACCGCCGTCGTGTCTGCTCAGAGAGAGAGAGAGAGAGCCAAAGGAAAGACGGAGAGGTTAACCATAGATTGTTTGCTGTTTGCTACCCTGTACCGGGGGAGGGTCAAAGGGTTGTTTGGTAAAAGTTATCAGAAGTTCCCGAATCTATTCTGCTTAAAAAGATTGACTACGTGGGGTTCCAATGCCAAATGTAGCCTAACAATATGCATGTGTGTAAACTAAAACACAATGTTATTCAGTGCGTGCCGTCGGGTGGTAGGAAGAGCGTCCGCAAACTCAAGCCATCTCCTGGCTTACTCAGCTCGAATGCGCACCAGAACTCTGGCGAAGCATTGACAGCGACAAGGTTGCCGGAAGTTGAAAACCCACTATGGATAGGTAACCTGTTCGAGAGAGAATTTCAAGGCCACATTTACGTTCATTTTGTCCGTACATTTGGAGCGCAAACCAAGAAAATGTGTTCGTGCCTCGCAGAATGTGCTACGGGGTTCTCCACTTTTGCCTTATGCTATAGGGCTCCTTGCGCATCTGTCGATAATTTTGCGGCGTCATGCTCGCCCTACTTCTTGGATTTCCTCAAAGACTTGCGTAGTTCTGCCTAACCTCCCTTTGCATCCCTTGATGTTGTGTGTATAGATTTTGTTCCATGTTCAGTAAGGCCAAATAAAGTACAGTAAAGCAAACAGACCGAGGTCGCTGGCGCAAAGGTGGTAGCTGCGAGAGTCCCATTTATATGGTAAAAACGTGCGAGATACCAGTGAGACGACGACGCCATGAAACGGGTCGATTATAATTTTCTCTTTTCGCGCATCACCTCGCTGCGGTACCTTGTTGGTCCAGCGCGTTTCAGTAAGGCAAAAAAAGAAAAAAAAAGATAGACGAATACACACAGACACACGCCAGAGTCAGGTGTCTAAAAAGACAGGGAAAATATCTACCAGATGGCAAAGAATAACGGAGCGTGTCTCGCTTTAACAACTACAGAGGTTTCAGGCGAAAAGCAAAATTTGCCTTGACTCGATGGAGAAAGTGCAATTCACGAGTCTTGGTGCATATATTCCTCATACCCTAGAACAGCTGGAGAACAAGAACGCGAGCAGGGTTGTCGCTTACCGTTTCTTTTCTTCGTGCGCCTTCTCCGCTGACGTCAATGAGAGGGAGGGCGAGAGGAATCTGTGTCACACTGGCGTCCCGAATCGGTGCAGCTGCATAAAGCACCACGCAAGAACGAATTCGGGAAGCGCTTAAGAAGAGGAAGAAGGCGACTGCAGAGAAGACCGAAAAAGAAAAAGTGGTTTGCTTTAATCTATCCTGACAT
This sequence comes from Dermacentor albipictus, assembly GCF_038994185.2. Classification (NCBI taxonomy): domain Eukaryota; kingdom Metazoa; phylum Arthropoda; class Arachnida; order Ixodida; family Ixodidae; genus Dermacentor; species Dermacentor albipictus. The sequence goes on along the minus strand of NC_091821.1, from coordinate 178,062,393 downwards.
CGCCGGTATTCCTCAAGTTCTTGCGCACATGTGTCAAAGAGTGGAGAACAATGCGATCAATGTGGCGTGTCCGGAATTCACATGGTCTTGTATATATATGACGCTCTGCATGCCCTCGAAAGTCGAGCAGTGGAGATATCGGGGTCGTGCAAGCGTGTAATGTCAGCATGTGGATCACTTGGTTTCGGTGACACCGGCGCATTCATTGTCCAACTCCTGTGCTTTGGAAGAAGCTGCGTTTTCATGTGGAAGTTTGTATACATAATACGCAGTTACATTGTGCCAGCGCCTATTATTTGGCGTGCCTTGATTAGAACTTCTGTAAGAGTTCTACCAACTCTACAGACTACGAGGCCTGAGGCCCTCTACAGGTGAGCCTAATGAAAGGGCGCAAAAAATGCCGAAATATCCATATCAATTAAATGTTTCTTTTTCTCTCTCTCCATGCACGGGAATGTTTCTAGATGTGTGCCCCTGCAACGAGGCTGGATCACAGCCTGTACAAGCAATCCTGGGCTCAGCCGAGGACTGGGCTCTTTCTGATCCCAGCAGCCCACGAGCTCAGAACTCATGGGCCGCTCAGCTGGCGGTGCAGGTGGTGCTCACAGGCGATGGTATAAGAGTGAACGGAGCACAGCTTTGTGGCGCAAAAGTGCTGACGTGCGACAAACGCATAGCTCGTATGCGGTCGCGGTCGCCGCACTTTCATTTCCTACACGAGCACTGGCACGACTTTCGAATTCTGGAGGTTTCCGTGACAGTGAGTCGAGGAGTATAATATTATGTATTGCATGAATTCCTTTCGACTCGAAGAAAACTTTATCCCCTGGCAGAGCATTAATAAACGGAGGTCACCGACAAGCTGACTACCAGAAAGCTTTTTGCAATATACACGTTATACCACGAGAAGCCTTCGGCCCACAGAATGGCTGTAAGGCACGACTATAACAGGCTTATGAAGTGTCCTACCATGTACTGACTTACGGTTATTCGTCTTATTGTTTAATACATTACTGGACATCACTGGATGTCACGTGTGTAGGAAGAAACTTTAGTTTCCAGAAGCTTCTAGTAACACTCGTTGGGTCAGCTTTTGACGCGACCCCTGCCATTAGCGATCCTGTCAATCTGCCGCTCGATACATCAAAAAGTGACAGCGCGTCCCACGACTGTGCAGTTTCGGATATTTCGGTGCATACTCCCTCTCCAGTCGCTTGTTGTCGAGGGCTGCGAGCGGAGCCCCCACATTACATGTTGACAGCGTGGAACGTATAACACTGTGTATGCGTGTCATTTTATTTTCTAAAACACTGCTCAACTTCCTGGCATACCTAACTCGTAAAGAAGCGATGCGACTCAGAGTTTCATTTCTTAGGGTGGCAGTTCTCAGGGTGGAATTTCTCAATTCTTCAGGGTGGCAGTTCTCGATGACGTTTACACCATCTTAATTCTACTGCAGGACGTTTGACTTGAGGGGCACAGCTCTCGTATACCGCGCACCACCCAGTCTGAACAGTATCTAGTTGTAAACCTGTCTCCCCCTGTTGCCGCGAACGTCGGTGATGACGAAGTTTGGATCACAGGACTGCAGTTCTTGCTTTTTTTTGCGAAGTGGCGTCACGGCTTTTGTTCATTCTTTATTGATCGCGTCGGTGATATTTCAGCGGCCATAACAGCAGCCAGTAATACAATTCATATGACAGGAAAAAAAAAGCACTGCAAGGAGCGCATGAATTGCAGTGGGAGAAGTCATAAAATGCATCTCAAGTGAAAAAAAATTATGGGGTTTTACGTGCCAAAACCACTTTCTGATTATGAGGCACGCCGTAGTGGGGGACTCCGGAAATTTCGACCACCTGGGGTTCTTTAACGTGCACCTAAATCTAAGTACACGGGTGTTTTCGCATTTCGCCCCCATCGAAATGCGGCCGCCGTGGCCGGGATTCGATCCCGCGACCTCGTGCTCAGCAGTCTAACACCATAGCCACTGAGCAACCACGGCGGGTGCATCTCAAGTATAACTAGAACTAAAATCTCCGTTGGTTATATAGCACGAAGCGCACAACTTTCTGTGGTTACATTGTCTTCCTAACATGTTCCCTGTTGCAAGTTTTTTTTTGTTTTCTTCAAGGAATACGTTATTCGAGTGCTGAATTATTGTATTAAAATAAAATAAGTTTTTATTCGGTACTCAAGATTATTTGGAAATACGGTGACTCGAAATGAGTGAATGTGTCCACTTGATCGTTGAGCCCCCATTTAGATTCAGAGTTACCGCTTAGATGATAGAATAATGTAGCTTACAAAAATAGCAAGGTGCAACATGTCTCACAGGTCCTTATGATACATCATAGTGACCGTGATGCGATAGCCCTATGACATCCTATCATTCGATGATTAACTATCAACATCCATATGTACTTTCTCTCCTTTCCATGATCATCCGAGAACCATTGCGACCTTACGATCACCTGACGCTGTCTGTACATCTGCTTCTTACGGCCATACAGTCTACTAATTCTGTCTACTTGAATGCGTCATCCTATGTCTCTACCACAATGGTTATCACGCACCATTGTAAGGTAAACAACAGTACAATGACTGCAGTTTGACGCGCGAAGATTCTGATTAAACAACGCACTTATCTTGCCGTATTTGTTAGAGTGTCTCCAATTTGATTCAGAACGTAAACTGCTTATAGATAAACTAAATCTTAGAATGACCCTCAAACAAGCACAAGTGAAATGTTGTTCCTGCAAGGATATTGTATATACAGGAGAGGGGTGCTTTGGCTCCTCAAATTCCTCCGCAAAAGTATTAATTATGTACGACATGGGAAAGCGTAGGAAGCATAGAGGTTATTCATGTCTTCTTGCATGAAGGGCTCATTCAACGGGACTGCTTCCTGCGTTGCTTAGTTGTTACAGTCGTCCATGGTGTTTCTCCCGAACGGCTATCCGATTTGCTTACGTGTATGTCCAGGTGAGCATAAAAGAAATCGCGTTTTTACGACAAATAAAACAAATGGAACGTTTTACATTTACCAAGTGCATATGCTGATCCTCACGTTCTTTTTAGATACGAACGCGTAATTATAACTATAACTACAGCCGCTCATTCCCAAGGTACACCTATGTCGTCGACGGAGAACACCTCAAATCAAGGAGGATATTGATGAGGTTTAAAAACACGCACTTGCTGCCACTCATCTCTTCATTTGAGAACGTCTCCTATAGGGCGCACGAGTCACATCTCAAAATATAAGAGCATGTTTTTGAGCGGACAAGGGGCCAGGTCACTTTGTTGCGCGGTAACGATTTCTGCATCCTTTATCTGAAATGGAGACACTTTGCTCTCTATTAAAAAATATACGTGGTAGGAAGAAACAAAGTGTGAGAAGAGAACAGAGCGTGTATTCACAAATACTTTCGTTCGCAAGTGCTCTTTGCCATTGTCCGGATGCGTTTGCTAATAATGAGGTCAAATTCATATTGGCTGGAATTTTCTCGTGTGAACATTTGCAGCGTAACGAAGAATTGCAGCCAATCTTGAGGCCGTACAATTATTTGCAAATGTGTCGGGCCAAAGGAAAAGAAAACACTTACGAACGAAAATCTTTGTGAATGCGGACCTTGATTACGGGAGTATGACGTTTCTTTCTCATATGGAGCATAATATACTCGCATGTCATACGTGTGAGTATATATTGATTGTGTTGGGTGTCAGCGCGATGTGACTGTATTGACAGATACACGTTAAGCTAGCGTTGAGCGAAGTGGTAGACTTATACCTAAAGTTTATCAGGCGTGCTGTGGCCTCTGTATAATCCGCGCAAGAACATTCACCTATGTCCTGTTGCAATGTCGTGCTGCGCCACACAGCGTTTAAACCGAAGCCTTCGCTAGACGCAGCCTCTAACATTTTATGCCATTCATAATATTTCGAAAATTTCTCCGGTATAAGTCGTAGATCTAGGCCGTTACAAAACCCTTGAGTAACGTATAAGCGGAAATCAGCTGATACGTTGGTATGAAAGTTATTGTCCGCAACCTATTTTCAAACGTCGGCATTATTTATTGCAAGAAATTTGGATTTAGGCATGACTTTCGATCTTATCTATGATGGAGATGGTGCCTCAAACAATCCTCGACCGCGTATTCGTTAGCAGTAAAAAGTAGTGTGAATAAAAAGGAAAAATAAATAAATAAAAAATATAAAGAACAGCTGGGAAGTGATTGCTTAGAGTAATAGTCAAAGTAAATTTTCGAGGAAATAGAAGCCATAAGTGACCTCCAAATACAAATAACATATGCCTGTATGTATTAGGCGCGGTGATATCGGATGAGAATCACAGCACGCGCACGAACGTAGCTTCTGGATGAAGTGAAACCTTAATTATATAACGAGAAACGTAGAATGTGATAAACAAGGTGTTCCTTTAAAGAGTCTCACTGGATGACTCGCAGCTGCCACTTGTTCGTTCATTGCATGCGCAACACACGTCCCAGTTCTGTCGAGGGGCACGCGTTTTTCAATGGCATCCAAATTTGTGTGCAAGATCGTGACTCCAACCTTGCAGTCAAGTCGACACACGTCACGCAATCAGCGCGCTAGGCATTACTTACTATGTGATTCCTGGCAGCCGCTTTGCGAAGCAAGTTTCGGCTTATGTCGGTATGCCACCAAACTTCTGCACGCTTCCCTTCAGAAAGTACACAACAATATTGCGCGTAATATTGTTTATTTGTGCCACGTTTTACCGGCACCACATCTGTCGATAACGTGACGACCGTTTGTACACATTAGTTTTGCCTCACGGCGCCTACTCTCGCTTTTCGTAAATCCGTTTTGCTATTGAAGACGAAAGGCCTCCGCTGAGCTTGTTAGTGAGCGTTTCGCTCGCAGCGTCGTTAGCAACAGAGACCAAGGGTGCTATGTGGTAAAGCTATTTCAATCTGTTTCGATTCCATTTCCGCCATTAGCCCTCCGTTATTGCTCAACATTTTTCGGGCCGCCCGCCTGTCAGCTGTCTCTCACGCATCTTCATCAAAAGGGGGTCCGGTGTCGACGAGAGCACTACCATGCGCTAACGTATCGTCTTTCTGCAGGTTGTTGTTGCGTATCATGCTTCTCATAAACCTAAGGAGTGCCGTTTCCTGTCGGCACCGTGGCACTTGTTGTTCCTTGCTGTTCGTTTTATTGGAAGTGTACCTTTCACATGGTTTTGCGTTACGAGTTTTGTAGTGCATCTGCTGGTACTTCTGTCTGGAGATGTTGAGCTGTATCCTGGACCTCTGAAAGAGGCTCACGTTGCGAAGCTCATGAAAGCTATTGATGTCAATCCTATAATTCAAGAAAAGCCAGCAAAAACTTTTGAAAGAGGTCTCAGTCGTCCAGTCAAACAGAGGGGAATTCACGGAGAAACTAGACTGTTTGGCAACAAAGCTATCTAAAGTAGAAGCAGAGATTGAGTCCTTCAGAGACACACAAACAATTGCCACAAGGCTTCAGTCGACTGTCGAATCTCTAAAGAAAGAAGTTCAAACTTTGTCAGAAAAAATGATGACTTAGAAAACCGATCTAGGTGACTCAACCTTGTATTTTATGGCGCTACGGATACTGAAAAGGAAACCTGGGATCAGGCGGAAAAGAACGTTATCTGTTTTTGTAAGGATCTGTTCGGTGTGAGCATTAGTCACAGTGATATTGAACGCGCCCACAGGATGCGGCGACACAGCGAGCAAAAACCACGACCAACTTTAGTTGCTTTTTCGTCCTACAAAACTGAACACTAGGTCTTGCTTCTAGGTCGGATGCTTAAAGAAACAAGCTATGCGGTGAGTGAGGACTACTCCGCGCAGGATTGCTTAGAAAAAAGGCATCTGATTTCATTCGCAAAAAAAAAAAGCAGACGCACCCATTTAAGCTCTGGTTTAACCGTTTGAATATTGGAAACAGCACTTACATCTTCAGTAACGAGGCAATTAACGGAGTTGGTACAGTGCAATTTATTGCAAGACCGCGAAGTTGACTGTTCTGCGCATGTCAAAGTTTGCAGCTTATAATCATCAACTGTCGCAGCATAAAAAAATAAAGCAGATCAGTTCGCGCTCGTAATTTCTCTGCATTGCCCTGACATTATCACTGGCACTGAATCCTTGCTGGATGACACAGTCTTAAATGCTGAAGTGTTTCCACTAAGTTACATGGTTTATCGCTCGGACAGGAAGACACGGAGGGGGTGTATTCATACTTATTTCTGGTAACTTGCAATGTTGGCCTATCGATATTTGTGACGTTGACTGCGAACTTGTCATGTGTAAAGTTGCTTCACAAACTGGGAGGACAATTACAATCGCCTGGTTCTACAGGCCCCCTGGAGGTGACAGTGCAGCTATATTTAGCCCGTCTGGAGCACTGGCATCAGTTTCTTATGATGTAGTACTGCTGTTTAACCTACAAGACGTGTTCTAGGGCCGCGATCTGCCGACCAATTTATAAAACTCATCATTACATTCTGCATTGTTGGACCTCACAAGTAGCTTCAACCTATAGCTCAGTGCGCCCAATTCCCAACCAGGCTTATTGCTCTGTCGTTCAACACGCACGATGTACTCTTCGCAAATGAAACTAATCTAGTGTCTCCACATATCTGTGTTCCCGGAATCAGCGACCACGCGGTCGTTTTAACCAGCGCTTCTTATCCACACCAAAACAGAGCTCGGCTTACTCCGAAACTGATATAATTTTACGATCAGGGAAACTACCAAGCAATGAGCAGCGAACTAATTGATTTTCGCTCAGCTTTCACGGAAGTTTGCGCAGAAAAAGGTGTTAGCATTGCTTGGAGCGTACTGAAAGATAAGATACTTGCACTAATTTTGGAGCACATAACATCAAAATTTCTAACTGCCAAACATAGAAAAGATAAACCATGGATCAACCGCGAAATCCATGAACTCCTAGAGGAACACGCCGTCTTTTTCAGAACCCCAGGAAAAGCAACGTACCAGTTATTTCTCAAAAATTACTTTCTGAACTGCGAATATGTACATCGAAAATTAGTGAAGCGGAGGGTCATTTTTTCAGTATTTAGGTGCGAAGATTCGAAACAACGACAAAATTATATGGAAGCTCACCAAAACAGCCACAAAAGAGAAAATTGGTCTGACAATGGCATGCTAACAAATGATGAATTGAAAGCCACTGCTCTCAACGACTATTTCATGTCCGCCTTTTCTGCTCATTGAGCGATGAACAATATTACTTTACAGGCCTCAGTTCTTCAGGAAATACCCGATACCACTTTATGAGTTATGGTATATTTTTCAATTCCTTACCATCATAGGCACAACCAAAGCGACAGGTTTTTTTTTTAACCCAGAACAGCATAGTTTTCGCGCCGGATTTTCTTATGACACACAGTTAACGAAATTTTATTTTGATATAATAACTGCATTAGATCAAGGTACTAGCGCTGATTGCTTTTAGATTTAAAAAAAAGCGTTTGATCAGGTACGACATGATTCTATAATTCACAAACTTTAGCATTTAAAGATTCCCGCGGACCAAATGAACTGGTTAATTAGCGACTTCGTAAATCGCAGACAGATAACAGTGGTAAATGGATGTTGCTCATCATCTGTTCCAGTCACGTCCGGAGTGCCGCAAGGGTCAGTTTTGGGCACGTTAATACCCGTATTTTCGCGATTCTAAGCACCCCCCCCCCCACCCGGTTCTAAGCAACCCCCCCCCCTCTATTTCAGCGAGAAAATTGGGAAAAAAAAGAGGGAGGGGTAGTCATCCTAGATTGTTCGAAACTAAGCACCCCCCCCCCCCCCCCCCCCACTTTGGCCATCGCGATCGTGAAGAAAAGGGGGTGCTTAGAATCGAGTAAATACGTATTTCTTATTTTTGTTAACGATATTGCTAAAAGCATAATCGAACCTACGATTGTACGCAGATGATTGCGTCGTTCACCGCTCGATAGACGATCCAAGTGACAGCAAAATCGTTCAAGAGGACCTCAATAAAATTTCGAACTTGTGTGCCGCTTGGTTCAGGACACTGAATGAATCAGAATGGAGTTACGTGTGCTTTTCTAGAGAAAAAAAAAGGATGGTATGTGACCCTAATCTTTGACTTAGATGTCTTTTAGTGGCACTCGCACCTCGGCGTCGGTGTTCTTTAGGTTAGGTTTAGGTGAGAGCAACGCACGAACCGAACTCGGAGGCGACTGTTTTCCATTACTTAGCTCTCTCTATGGGGCACACCAAGCAGCCAGACCAACCGGAGCAATCGTCAATACGACCTGCCCTCTTTGATGCATCTCTGTATGCCAACTGGACGCCGCCGAAGTGAGGCCACCCTGCTTTATCGCTTATGGCTAGGGATGGCCTTCACGAAATCTTACTAGTTTCGCATTGGAATGGCCGACAACGCTCTCTGCAATGCCTGTCTTTGCGAGGAGACGCTGGAACACCTTATATGCGACTGTCCTGACTATAATGTTCAGAGACAGTCCCTGGCGTCCGTTCTAGCACACCTTGACAATAGACCATTGTCAGTTGCAACTATTTTCACATATCGCCGACAAAAGACATCGTAGCTGAAGGCGACGAAGGGACTACTTCGGTTTATGAAGAAGGGATTTGGACAAGCGGCTGTGACAGTGATGTCACGTACCGCGCAAGAGTGACAGACTGTAACTAACGATGTGTGTGCCGTGTTATGTGCTCTCTATCTCTTCTCCCCATCTTTCATCCCCCCATCCCGCTCCCATGTGTAGGGTAGCAAACCGGTTAAGCTTAACTGGTTAACCTCCTTGCCTTCCTTCTCCACTTTTTCCTTCCTTCCTTAATTAGCTGGTTAAGTATCATGCCACCGTCTTGTATGTGACGTCACTAGTGACGTCATTACTTTCCACTTCCAGGTTTCCAGGAATTTCGCAAAGTCGTGCTCAAGTGGCGGGTCTCTAAAGTCAACGATTCTGTGCTTTGGTGTGTGGTAATCAGGGATTTATAAATAATTGTAATGATTCTAGACACTTCAGAAACTCAACTTGTACCTAAACTCATTCTATGATATCACATCTCTAATGAAATCCATGAATGTTTTACTGTACTGTTCGTTTTCTATATCTTTCTTACGTATTTTGAATTTCCTCCCCGGTCGTCTCAGGAGGTGAACCGGAAGTGCGGCGCAAGAGAGACGAGCATCACTCGGCGCTCGCGCCACTAAAAAAAAACTGGCGTCTCCCATTCTTACAGGCTAAATAATTCGACCATTTCTAGCATAACAGCGTGCTAAGTACCTCGGCTTTCTCTTCTCAAGCGATCTTACTTGGCACGGTCACATTGCCGAGATTGCCGCGACAGCTGATATCACACTAATGTTCTTGGCTCGAAACTTTCACCCCTGCCCTCCGACAACCAAGGAGTTTATACACGACACACGGAAGGCCTATTCTTGAGTGCACGGTGTGGCACCGCTTGTCTAGACAACCTTAAATACATCCTATACTCCGTGCCATACATAGCAGTCAACGCTGCGGAAGCTCAGCTAAAGGTTCCGTCAAGAAATGTTATCTCTCCGCGCGTTCCGTCTATGCTTCGCTGCGCGCGAGCAGGCACGTGAGGTTCCTCGCCATGGGTTGCAAATAAAAAACTCGAAAAGAACACAAAAAATAAAAATGATCCAAAACAGCACATTAGCAGCAGTATACCACAGTGTCTTTGTTTCTTGGGATTAAAACTTGTTTCATTCAATACTGAGCCAATATAAATAACTGTTGCGCACCATTGCGGTAGAAAAACATCTAACTATATCTAAGTGCGAACGAAGCCACTGCAAGAAGTCTCTCTAGCTTCCACAGCGTTGACTGCTATGTACGGAACGGAGTATAGAGCGCGTATAAAATCTAACGGCGCGCTTTATCACTGGGAGCTATCGTAGATCTAGTAGCGTCACAGAAATGAAAAGACGACTAGCGCTTTTGACTTTAGCCGAACGACGGCGTTGCTTGAGTAACAAATTTTTGCAGCGAGGTTGTCTGTGCCCAGGATCTGGAAAAAGAAATGTCTGAGATGTTGACAAGAACAATGCGTCGGAGCGATGAAAGCTGTTGCCCAAACGCACGTCAATGACGATGTGTGTCGAAGCGTCATTGATCTGTGGGCAAGATCCGTGTAGCATGAAAAAAAAAATAGTCGTCAAACTTAAGATGGCGGCACTTCTTCGCTTCCATAGGAGGGTCTAAAAGCACAATAAAGCGCAATGGTGTATTTTACCAATCGTCGACTTTAACGTCGACCTAGCGCGCCCCGACGGCGAGGGGATTGTGTCCTTCCTGTTGGAACGGTTTGGAATTGAGTGCTGCACGGACGTCAATGGTGCCAACCACGCGTCACCGGTAGTGTTTTAGCCTTTGGCAAGAACGTGTCTAGCATAGCAGTATAGCCGATCGCGGTGTACCACAGCGATCACAAAGCTACGCTCACTGTAGTAACCAATGAGGTTAAATGAAGACGATGACAACCACGAAATTACGTGTCTGTGTTTTTATTCAATCAATATTATTTATTTCATTCCTATTTTATTTTTATTTATTTATTTCATATCATTTATTTGTTTATATAGTTATCACTATAGTCATCCCAATACAGCTTCGCTGGTTACCCTTCTTCACAAAGTGGTAGGGCATTAAATGATGTTTTACAACAATACTGGAATCAATAAGTCAAAATACATGCTTAACCCGCATTACTTATCCCATCGCCGTAAGCACAGATTAAAAGTAAAGCCGATAAAGGCAAGAACAAACTTGTTGAAGTATTAATGAAATCAAGAGTTCGACGAAAACTCATCTGCTGAGGATTGGTCATAGTCAAGGGCAAAACGGACGCCGACCGAAAACATTAAAAGAAAAGAAACCAAGACGTTTCGGCGCCCATACGGGGGCCTTTGTTCACAGTCTTGATTGTGAACATCTTGGTTTCTTTTCTTTTAATGTTTTTGAAGGTTTCTTTTAATGTTTTCGGTTGGCGTCCGTATTACCCTTGACTTTGTTTAAGTATTCTTTTTCTCCTAAACCATTAATGAATAGAATGCTCTGCCTTGAGGACACCGTTTCTAAAACATCGAATTCAGCATCTTTCAATGAACTGCTTGACATGTAAATATTATGTGTATAGTATATGCACGGTGAGCAAACACGAAGTTAGTTTTTTCGTGTTTGCTCGCCTACTATATATACGTATGAGATTGTATATGTGCGTATATGTGTATATATATTTATGTATGCATATGTATGTGCATGTACATATGTATATATATTCCTTTGTGAAGAGTTATGCAGCCAGCACTGCATTATTCGTCGCCATGTTTTTTTGTTACATAACCTTAATGATTACTTTGTTACATTGGGTTATCCCCCTACTGTAAATGTAGGATTGTATAATAAATAAATAAATAAAACAGCGAAACCTCACCACGTAAAAGTAACGTGAACGCACTACACATGCACTACTTTCCCGAACAAAACTTTTTTTCGGAATCGCCGCAGACTTTCCAGTTCCGAAAGGAATAGACGATGATTGCCCGTTGATCGCTCTGGCTGCACTAGCAGCCACTGTCGAGAGCGTATTTCGTTATGTATAATAAAGATTTAATTTGAAACGACATATCAAGTGACCATTCGAGTCTATTCGTAGTGAAACATCAAGCACTTATTTAGTAACTTTTAGGTTTTTACATGACCATGACATGACATGACATGTTTTTACATAGTACTTGACCGGGGTAGTTGGAGAAGTATGGGAGAGGCCTTTGCCGTACAGTGGGCGTAACTAGGCTGATGATGACGATGAGGTTTTTAGCGCACGTGAAGGGACGAGAGACAGAGGTAGGACGCGGACACAGCGCTATTATTCGCTGTGTCCGCGTCGCAGCTCTGTCTCTCGTCCCTTCTCGTGCGCTAAAAACCTAAAAGTTATGGAATACCAACATGCCCGAACCTACGCTCTTTCAACTTATTTAGTCTATGCCCGCGCGCAGCCAAGTTGCGTTTGCTCACCTCGTTCTATGATCTTTCATGCATGATTTCCACCGATGCTTTCAAGGTGCATAATTAACGTATTGACTAGCTACTTTCTCGCTATCTTGTCTGCTTGCTTGTTTGCAGAAAGGCCACACACAAGTTTCAGCTGTATAATTGCTACCAATCGTGCCTCATCGCCATTGAACTATACATGCCTGAAGCACGACCGTACTCGCCTTTATGGTGCCTGCGCTGACCTGAAGTGCGCTTCACCATTCCAGGTAGCACGAAAAAAGCTATGACGTCGTCTGTTGCCATCTTACAGGCCACATTACTATTTTTACTTGAGGTGCGCAATGGCCGCCTAGATGTTTACACCGATGGCTCAGTAACAACTAAACGTTCAGCTGCCACGGCGGTGATTGCAGCAAGGTATGTCAAAATACAACTCAAAACCTTTAATGCAACATCAGCGACAGCTTCTCAACACGTATCCTTAGGTGCGGCTCTTCATTTAATTAGTGAGGAGTCACCCCATACATGGTCAATCGTCTGGGATGCCAAGGCAGCTCTCCAGAGTTTACACTCCGCACTATGTCACGGATCACACGAGCAGCTCGTCACAGGGGTCACAAGTCCATGATCGAGCAGTTGACAAACGACACGAGGTAATATTTCAGTAGATGCTTAGCCACTGCGGTATCCATGGAAATATTCAAGCGGACGCCGCTGCCCGAACAACCAACGACGGCGTCAGCTGTGTGGCCATCGGATCTGCAAAGAGGGATGGTTGGAGATCCGACGCAGCGAAAAGAACTTCCCGCTTGCATGTCATCCAACATTGGATTAGTGAAATTCATCCGAAATTAGAAGCGCACGACTTCATACATTTTGCCATAATTTACAGCTTCGTATTGAGTCCGGCCTCTCACGATTTGACAGCATCCCTCTAGCGCGTATGACTTGGAGTCACATTTTCAGATGCGTTTTTCTCTGTCATCGGAATGACCAACAGCCCACTTTGTGACTTTGGCGGGCGCAGTGTGACGACCATGCGCCTTCATTGCGAGTGTCATGGTTTCAACCCGGAAGGAGCAGCGCTCTCATCCACACTTTAGACTAGCTGTAGAAGCGCCAACTCACAGAAAACAAACTTCTTGGACACTGACCTGCATGGACATTAGCGCGAGCCGATATAAAGGCGCTCCTTCGTTTCCTAAGAGATACCGGATTATGCTACAAAACGTGATTGGGCACTATGCGGCGTTGTATGTCTTAGTGGGACATTGACGTTGCCTATGACCCCGTGGCGCCTTCTCTTATGATGACTAATAAAAATCGGGCCCCTCAGTTTCCTTTATTCTCGTTCAGACACACACACGCACGCACGCGTATATCGCTCGAAAGCACATGTTGGTAGCCGCGGCCGAGTATAGTCCATCCATTTCACAGCACTATAAGAAAAAGTTCCTACAGCGGCTGTCATTTTGCGGGTGTTGAACGACGTAGATTTGGAGCAGCCGTCTGTTATTGAAAATTCTATATTGGAAGGGTGCTACAGAACGATTGGCTCAAGAAAAACCGGAGGAGCAAGCATGCTCATTAGGCGGGGTATGAAGGGGCAAAGCATAAATTATACATGTAGGGAGCATTTATGGATTCACGGCATGTACATAGGAAGAAAAAAAAAAAAAGACGTGACTGGAATAGCTTACCTATGAGCTGGTACCAGTGGATACCCAAATAAAGAATTTGTTGACTGCTTTAGAAGTGATATTGACGCGTGGACTTGTTTATCTTTTACGGGCGGGCGCTTTTCACCGTCTAACAAATGTTATCGCTCTGCGCGGGACGCGACCACATGTATCGGTAGCTTCTCGAATGTTATCGATGGTTCTAGTGTAACCGAAGCTTGTGTAATCTGACTGCATGTGCGACGAGAACTGAGTAGAACTTTCTGAAAGACACGCGGCCACCACCGAATACCCTGCATGGAATCTTCGATGACTTGTGTATAAAAGCCGACGCGCTTGACCGGCAAATCAGGTTTTCGACGATCGCCGACTGTGTTCGCCGCTATCGTTGTTCTCTGAGTGTAACTTGCTTTTGAGGGCACAGGTTCGCCAATAAAACGCTAGATTCGTCATTCGCAGTTTTGATGCCTTCTTCACCGTCACTACCACGTGACAATATTAACGGCTTCAGAAATTCGGGCCAGGTGATATTAGTAAGATTTATCAATGTGCACACGGAGGATCGATACGGATATACTGATTACAATGGTTATCTGGCGCTGGAACTGTGCAAGGAACATAACTTTATTAAAAAGAAGAATAAGTGTCATGGACAGGTAACGCGACAGTTCGGAAATAGGTAGTCATCTATAGACAACGCCTTAGTCTTAGAAATGGCTTACAAATGACTAGACCAAATGACGATAGATAAACAAATAATGGACCTGCGTAGAAATCGCAAACGAATACCTTTAAACTTTGGGAGAGGTACCGACGCAAGATAGCAAGCAACAGCAGCAGAATACTTATATACGTATAAATGAAAAGCAAATAGCAGAGACCACAAAAAGCATACAGAGAAGAAACTGGAGGCCTTTCCTAGAGCAGTCTGAGATTACGAGGAACTGGACAGCGTTCCTTCTAGAAGACACATAAACAGCGGAACAGCCTTTGGTCAGAGTCTTCCACGGTTATGCCGCAATTGCACGTAGCTTTTGCCAACACCATTGCCACATATGCAGGAGGAGCGCCGAATTCAGAAATATGGGGCCCTATAACGTAAAACTATTCCAATATGTTTCTATTCCAATCTCCTGACGTCAAATTTGCGTAACCGCCATCGCAAGCACCGGGCGGTCACCCGCAGGGTTGTCTGAACAGACCAATGAAACGCTCTCCTCGTTCATAGGAGGTCACTTTTGTTTGCTTGAAAAACGAATAACATTGACTAGACTGAGCGGCTTGTCGTATCTAATTGGCTGACAAGAGGCGAGGAGAACGCTCAAGTGGAGACGGATTCGATGGGGCCGAGCCGCTGCACTGAAAGTCGATAACCGGACGAGGAGGGCGGTGCCGGCGTCTGCGATTGGTCGGCTTTCCCTTACTTAGCTTGTGGTGGCTGGTCGAAAATCGCGGCGGCATGCAACGGAAGCTCCAGAATGGCGCTAAACCGGACCCTCAGCAAAAAAGAGTTGGCAGAATTAGGGGGTAAACGTGCCGAAAGTGCTCGAAAACGTTACACGGCCACGCAAGAAGCTTTATTATACGCAAATACACACATGCTCTCCGGCAGGTGCGAGTAGCCAGCGTCTGAGCGATCGGCGGCAGCCATCTTCTATTCCTTTCAGAACGGGGCAGCCTGCGGCTATTCCGAAGAAAATTCAGTTTTGTTCGGCATATTAATGCATCTTTATCGCGTTCACGTCACTTTGACGCGGTGAGTTCTTGCGGTTTTGTGACGTCGCGTGCCAGGCAGGTGAAGTGGGTGCAGCCCGGAAACTTTTTACCAATAGCCGAGGGCTAATGGCGAAAAGTGGTCGAATCAGAAATAACTGTTTTTCTTTTTTTCTGTCAAATCATGTATAATCAGTGAGTACACATCATATCAAATGGGGAGGTATCGCGGTTTTCGTGACGTCGCGTGACAGACAGGTGAAGTGGGGGTGGTCTAAAAAAATTTTTGACCATTCGTGGAGGGCTGATAGCAGAATTGGAATAGAAAAGTTTGGAATAGTTTTGCGTTATAGCGCCCATGTGCGCCTTTAGAAAAAACAAAAAAAAGGAAAAAGAATGCGGGAAGGAACTCCTCTGGGAGCTGGCTAAGTATGCGTGAGCATTGTGCCACTTGCTCATCGCCACGCAACGCGGTGTCATCATCAATGTCACGAAACTTGATCAGACCAGTATAGACGACAGCGCTGCGGACGGCGGCGCAAGGCGAGTTGATGACGCAAGCAAACTACTGCAGCTGGCGGCGCCAGGTGCGCTGATGACGTTGCGATCATTATAAGCCATTATCGCTTTTAGCGCCTTATCCATCCGCGTAGAACCATTATCAACCGTGATCAACCGTGCTCCGGCGGCAGCTAAGTACGTCGCGACTATGCGGGCCCTATGTTGAAAACGATCTGCGATGGGGACAGAGGGCGCCGAGTGTTGATAGCTTCGTGTGCGCTCTGTTCACACCGCTTAGTTTGGGTTGAAGCGAGAGGCAGCACGAAGGCCAATTCGTTAGCTGCCGCGGGCCCTATCTTGAAAGCGATAGTTTTACGTGACGGACCGACGGACGGACGGGTGGACGGATTTCCTCGCTTGATAAGCATGTAAATGCCTACGCATATAAAAGAAAACAAAACAAAACAAAAGAGAACGGAAACGGATTTCACGTATTTTCGTTCTCTCCACGTTTTGTGAACGCGTGTCCGTGTTGTGTTTGCTCGCTTGCTCATCATCCGTGCGCGCATCGCGTAAACGTGACATGCCTCTCGACTTTGGAGCATGCGTGCTCAGAGGGCGTGCGCTTTCGCGCTGCCAGTTGTCGGCGCCTGTCAGTCCGCATATGCCGAGATTCCCGTGTCCGCTTCTGGGGCTCCGGAACCTTCGCCAATCGGCCGGCGAAAAGCTACCTTGTACGCTGCGCGTCTTCTTTGTTTTCTCATTTCCTCGCTTCACGAAAGTGAAGCCTCTGATGAAATGTGAAGTGGCAAAACGCAAATGTTTGAATATCGCACCGATGCTCTTAGTGTCCCTTAAACGGCTAGACAAAGACGAAGAAAGAAAGAAAAAATGCGAAGGAAGACTGCAGCGCGCAGCATGTGTTGGTGGGACGGATGAGGGGGTTCGGCGGCCAGGCGTGAATGTTCAAGACGGCGCGTGCCGCGCGGGCTGCCGTTGCGATCTGTGTGCTTACGCATCTCGGCTTCTGCGTGAGTTCTTTCGCATTTCTTTCTTTCGCGGCGTTTTCCCAGCCGCTGCTGTTCTTGGCAGCTGGGACAGGTCAAATCCCGCTCTGCTTTCGCCGGGGCGTCTCTAAACACCAACGGTACACATCTCGAAGGCGGGCTAAAGTTTCTCTGAAAAGGGTGCGTCAGTTTGCTGAACGCTTTATCCGGGCCGCTCCCTCGCCGTCAAGTCCAGCGCGGCCGATGCATTGCCGCACGTTGACTTCCCGCGCGTAAAAGAGAAAGAAAGAAGAAGCAGCGCGGGATTTTTTTGAAATGGATCAAGTGTATTCGCTGTTTGAGTTGTTCCGGTCCCGATGGGGCATACTTTGTCGGAAACGCTTTATTCTTCGCTTTACTATGGGTGCTGAAGTATTGAAAAAAAGTATGTATGTGTATCAAGTGCGCAGGTGGGGGGAGGGGGGAGGCGGCAATGGCTGGCTCTTAGATAGTCACCATTTCAATAGAGGCGCCAAGAGGCAACCAGAATGTCTCAGGAATTTGTGGCGCAAATTACTAATCTCCTAAACAGGGATATAATGCGGGAGAACCTGCATGATCAAATAATTAAATTAAATTCTGGGGTTTTACGTGCCAAAGCCACGATCTGATTATGATGCACGCCGAAGGGGGTGTGGGGACTCCGGATTAAGTTTCAAGTCATAAGATAAAATCGAATATTTCAATCTTAAACAGGTGAACGAAGTTGTACGACAGCATGCGGTGATACTTTGTCACGAGGTTAGCGCGCGCATTGCGTGGTTATACAAATCCTCATAGCTGCCTCATTGTGTTTTTCTCGTTAAAACTGCATCATGTTCCACCCCCTTTAATTTCTTTCTTTTTTTGGTTCGTTTGCTTTGAAATGTGTTTCACGTAATTAAATAAATATATCGCTCTAGCAGAATAACGACCTGTCGGAGTGCAAATGCCAGCGACACTCAATCTCTTACTTAATTTCGTGTGTCTTTCCGCAGCCTTTCGAACTTTCGGCTGCCTTTCATGCACGCCCCATGCGCTTTCGATCATCTTGTGCTCGTTTTTAGTATCATTCGACTTACTTTCAATAACGTGCGGCGTATTTTAACATTGTTGCTCTTTTACTTTCCATCTGCGACGAAAAACGTCAGAACCGTATCCCTTCGATCGGCGTCGAGCTCCTTGTCCTCGGGTTGCGAGAACACTTCCATTTTGCCTTTCACCTTCTCCGAACCGCTCAAGCGGCGCCATATATTACGTCACATTGCCCGATCCGCGCCATCTGTGCCCGGAGCACCTTCGCCCTCGCAAGCCTGTCGTCGCACGTAGTCGCAGCTCTGCAAGGAGAAGCGCTCAGTACGCTCGGCATCGCCACTGGGCCGGTGGCTCGAGAGATGCCGTCGACATATGGCACGAACGCGATCACGGACGCCCGTACACCTGCGCGTTGTACTCACACGAGCTTACAGCACGACTTCGCGCACAGGGGGCAGCACAAAGAGGCTGTCACTTATCAATACTCGTGCGCCGAAGCAGTCGCACGCGTGGCGTAACGCATTTAGCGTGGTGAAGTGACTGCATGATCGAATAATGATTGATTAAGCGATCGATCGGTAGGGTTTAACGTTGCAGAAACAACGCGAGATTTTGTGAGATTCGCTGTGGTGGAAGGTTCTGGATTGATTCTGAGCTTTCCTTGGCGCAAACCCAGCGCTCAGTACACGAGCGTTTGTGCATTGCACCACCTGTCGGTGGCCACCGCGGCTCGGAACGCAACACGCGACTCCGTCATTGTGCGGCAAAACGCGGCGACTGAGCGCAGCGGCAGGTAGCGCGGTAAAATGTCGAAGGCGGATCAGGAACTCCACTTTGTGGTTCTACGTTTTGTTAATAGAGTGATATATATGACTATATCGCCCTTAAAGGCCACCGTGCCCCGTATGCTTTGCTACGTGTGATTGAGAGACATACATATTTCGCTAAGGGATCAGATATTGCGGATTGTATCCGCGGCGCTGAGATCGGCGGTAATGGTGAAATTTGATGAGCACGCGTCTTCACTGGCGCCCGATCGTGTTTCCACGGAGGCGCAGTGCCTGCGCGCGATGAAAAAACGAACGGGTGCCAAAAAATAATTCCTGACTTCTCCGCTGTACGGTAAACCCTAAATCGATATAGCTTTAGGAACTTACCCCTCCCATCGATTGCATCATGTGCATGTATTTCTATGGCGGAAAGTTATTTCCAGATTTGTCGCAGGTCTTCTGCGGTATCAATGCCGGTTATTAGCTATGGAAACGACCAGTTTCTCCTTTGCTTCTGCAAAATGAGGCACCTGAAATTGCAACAGGCAATCCATATACTGCTTTCTGTCGCAAGTTTATAAATTTTGAAGCATGTAAAACAAAAGTATGAATTCATTATCAATTTTTATATAAATTACTAGGTCGAGACACAAGATAGATTCTATAAAAGAACCTCAAGAGCATTTTACTTTAAGAGCAAAATGAAAAATAAAGCGAAATGCCAGCGCAAGCCATCTTCACTCCAAGGTTTTCAGATCTTCACTCATTCTACCGACAAGTGAACTCGGGAGAAAAGTTGACGATGACTTAAGCAGAGTGAATGTTACGAGTCTGGACACAATGCCGACATTTCACGACGCCAACAAGTCTTAATGACATTGAATACGTTTAGATCTTTTTTTTTTCATCCATTGTCCATGTGCTGTAGCGCTGCTATCGTTCAAGGCCAAAAATTTTAGCTATAACAATGGAAAGTTCTTGCCATCACCTGCGCCATCTGACCATGTAGTCGCTGATGCTCAAAAATAAAAAAAAGAAAGGAAGAAAAACAGAGGAAAAAAAGAAGAAAGGAGAAGCAGGTAAAAGAAGATAAAAACGCGTCAGCGAAAGATGAAAAGGATGAAATAAAAATAAGAAAAAGGAACAAAGAAAACCCCAGCGCTTTCGGCACGTTTTCTTTTTTTATGTTGTTGTTACAACACTCACCATTGCACAAAGTATCACCGATAAGGACAAACGACAGTGGCACCTGGTAATCATGGGTAGCTGTTGTATAACGATTTTTTTCTTTTTACTGGATAGGAATATTTACAGTCGCTTCTTATAGCCTCTCTAACGCTTCTCTATTCGTCTGCTTCAACGTGTCTCGATCCTGAAGAGCTGCTTCGGCGCTTTACCGACGCGTCTCGTGCACTTGTCGTGTTCTTTTCAATCTTCACATTTTGTAATTTTTTTCATTTATAATCTTTACTTCTTGCGTTAGCTTTATATTCTCACTTGTGAGACTGGTTGGCGCTGCGCCACTTTCGGAAGCAGTTGCCGGCTTGTTTCCATTTATTTCGTTAATGATTAGCAAATGAAAATAATCTTACATCCCAAGCTTATTATGCACTTTTATGTAGTGGACTATAGACTGATAACGTTTTCGCCGGTGACACCAATCTTGTCAGCGTAAACTTCAAATTATCGCATCATTTATGTTCTTCTTGTCACCGTTGAAACTGCGTTGACCCAAAGAGGAAATTTTCTTCCGCGTGATTTTTTCGACTGTGCCATCGATGGGCGCGTAATAGAATTAATTGATGTCTCGTTAACTTCAAGCTCGCGGGTTGTGGTGCAAATGATATGCACCACAAATGTAGGGATTGCGGCAGGGATCGAAGCCGGGACTTCGAGCTCAGCAGCGCGATGCCATGGTCACTATAAGCTGCACCCGGTTGAGACAGAGTGCAATGGTATACACGTGGCGTGACTTCGCCAATACAAGTACGTGGTCCCTACCACACCGGCGTCGAAAGAGAACAGCTAGCTACATCATTAGCATAGAACCTTAGCCAATCACATGACGCAGTATTAATCTGCCAGGGATGAGTAGAGTAGAAGGTGCAGCGGTGGCGTAGAGGTAGAGCATCCGCCTCACGTGCTAGAAGACCGTGGTTCGAATCCCGGTGCCGCGCAATTTCCCACCGGATTAAACAAAAATCCGCGTTTTGATAAAATTGCATAAACAATCCTGGAGTACGGCCTGATCCCGGTGACCAGAACCGGTAACGCGCTCCCTCACCAGAGCAGGATTGGCCACCCTGGTGCAGTACTTGGCCACAACCTCCTATATGAATACAACAATCAAGCCTCGGCCCTCAGTCCCCAGCAGCTGCGAAGCAACTGACCACGGCGGCGGTCAGACCTGCGACGCAGTAGAGGGCGCTAAGAATCCCTGGTTCCGGACAGGCCGCCATTGGAATCTGAACCTGGCATCGTTTAACGCTAGAACGTAATCTAGTGAGGCGAGTCAAGCAGTGCTATTGGAGGAATTATAGGGCAGTAAATAGGATATAATAGGGCTCAGTGAAGTTAGGAGGATAAAAGAAGCACATACAGTGCTAAAAAAAAGAGCGGGCAAGTCCTGTGCTACCGGGGCTTAGCGGAGGTATGAGAACTAGGAGTCGGATTCCTGGTTAATAAGGATATAGCTGGTAACATACAGGAACTCTATAGCATTAACGAGAGGGGGTGGCAGTCTTGTTGTGAAACCTAATAAGAGGTACAAATTGAAGGTCGCACAGCTCTACGCCCCTACATCCAGTCATGATGACCAGCAAGTCGAAAGCTTCTATGAAATCGTGGAATCGGCAATGGCTCTGCTTAAATTGAAGACGACGCAACGAGCTATGGAAAGAAGAATGGTAGTTGTAACGTTCAGGGATAAGAAAAGAGCAGATTGGGTGAGGGAACAAACGCGAGTTATTGGCATCTTAGTTGAAATCAAGAAAAAGACGTGGGCATGGGCAGGACATGTAATGAGGAGGGAAGTTCACCGATGGTCGTTAAGGGTCACGGACTGGATTCCAAGGGGAGGGAAGCGTAGCAGGGGGCGGCAGAAAGTTAGGTGGGCGGATGAGATTAAGAAGTTTGCAGAGACAACATGGCCAATATTAGTACATGACAGGGGTAGTTGGAGAAGTATGGGAGAGGCCTTTTCCCTGCAGTGGGCGTAACCAGGATGATGATGATGCACGCGCTGCTTCCGATGTTACATTCACATAGCTTGAAATCCACCTGAATAGGGAATCGGCGTCTCCGACGCACGTCTGTGACAGTCTCACATGGGGATGTGTGTGATGTTACGGTTGGCGTGTAGCACACCGTGCAAAAAGGATGCTCGACCACCATGCCTCATCGAAACGAAGGGTGAATTCCCTATTTATTGTGGTTGTCTCGAGGGGTTGCCGGTCTGGCTGGCGCCCCGCAGTGCTTACAGGCCCCTTTGTGTGCGTGCGACTTTAGAGGGACCCTTTCCTCGAACTGCCAAGCTCTACATGAGACTTATTAGACTTTTGCGCGCACAAAGAGAGGATGTCTTCGTTCGACGTCCTGTCTTTGTGCGCGCAAAAGTCTAATAAGAATTATGTTCAACCAACTCGCCCAAAACGCAACGCTTTTGAACTACAGGAAAACTTCTGTGAACCAACGTGGCCTAGAATAAAATATCAAGCCACGACGAGGACTTACAATGTCAACTGCGAGAATGGATCCATCGTCCATCCACAACCAGACACCCTTTCCACGAACTGTCAACACTTTCCGCGAACCAAGCAGGCCCCGCGAGTTGCCCCTTCCCCCCCCCCCCGCCCCCCTCTGCGGAAGCAAGCCCGTACCACCTCACCTGGGAGCATGGATCAGCAGCCCCATCCCCAACCAAGCACCAGGGTTGCCACCTGCGGAGGCGGGGCCATGCTAGCTCATCAGGGAAGATTGATCAGCTGCCCATTCACAACCAGACTCAGTGCTCGTCACGTGATGTTGACGTGAGCAATATCCCGCCTACGACTTTAGTGGGCCTATTTAAAGGGCCCCGCAATGTACTTTTTCACTTCATTCTCTTCTCATCTTTCACCAACCATTGAATAAACCGTGCAAGTTTCGCACTAGAAGTCGTCTCGTCCCTGCCTGATCGCCATGGTCTACGGGACGCCTGCAGCCTGCCGACAACGCCACGCTACCCAATAGTAACGCCGGTCGAGCTGCGAGAAACAGGCGACGCAACAACTGGTCGGCAGTGGTGGGGTACGCTACCCTGGAGAACGCAACAGTGATCAAACGTTCTCCAGGCGTTAAGCCAACTATCGTTTCACACCCGAGAGAAAGTCAGGAAAAAACATTTACGTGCGTCATTGGCAGAAAGTTTTTTTGGCGTGGTTGAAAATATAGTTCAAGAAGCAGTGGTGCGAGTCAGCCATAGTCATGTCGTCACTGTTCTCCAAACAACCGTTAGCGTATACTCTCTCAATCCAGGAGCGTAAGGAACATCGCTGTGACTGCCGAAGCAGCTCTATATGGTTAGACATAAAAGGTAAAAAGTGAGATAGATAGATAGATAGATAGATAGATAGATAGATAGATAGATAGATAGATAGATAGATAGATAGATAGATAGATACCCTTTCAGATGGTTTTAGTGCTGAGTGCGAAATGGATGACCTCACTTTATTTTATTACCCAAGCTCATAGCTGTTAAGTTAAGCCTCGAACTGCCTCGCATTAGGCGCACACGCACGCCGATGGTCGTCTGCCGCGTGCTACGCCGTATTGACAAGTAGACCCCGAGTGGCCTATGAAAAGGCCAGAAGCAAGAAATGATAAAGACAACAAAATTCTGACAGTCATTGCCTAAGGCATGGTTAAAGACAGGCCAGCGTCTTTCGGAATATTGGCACATCACTGATACAGATAATGAAATCTTTAGAGTGACGCGGGGCAGACGTTGCGACACACTATTTCTGCGCATGTGACGGGGGTCCTTTCTATGGGGACCCTTCATTTTTTCTCGAATATTCTTTCTTTTCACTCTCTGTCTAGACCCGTCCGGTGCACCGTCAATAGGCTGCTGCGTCTGTGTGCTGCGTTATCTCGACCATGGTTTACCTCCACGTCCCGCCGTGCGCAAAAGGAGCCAGAGCTTCCCACCCAGGCGTCCGCGGTGCAACTCGAGCTGCCGCCCTCCGATCGGGCCAGGCTGGCCGTCGCGACAGGGTCGCGGCCAAGTTTCGAAACTATTGCCGAGCCTACGAGCCGCAGGCGCGGTGGCGAACGAAGTTCTTTGCGTCGCGCGCGGAGGCCTTCCCATTGCTTCCAAACTCGACTCCAATCTGTCAGCTAATTACTTTGGGCGCGCTTTCATGGCAACAAACGGCGCCCTTTGTGGCGATGGACGGCCCGAGGGCTCGGATGAACAACGGAAGCAAAGGCGGCGAACGGCTTTCTTCGGAGGCTGCGAGCAAGACGGGGCATCAAATTGAATGACTCCCCTCCACATCGCTGCCGGCAAGAGCGAAGCACAGCCGCAGAAAATAATAATAATAAAACAAATGAACGGAGGACGGGGTGGAGGGGAGGCGACGAAAGTGGGGAACGGGAGTGGGGGAAGGGGGGACTTCATCGCCGCACTGTCGTATATTACGGCCGCAGGTGCTCGACGCCCCCAGAATGCGGCCAGTCGCTCTCAAATGATGCATTCTTGGCCAACTCGGCGGCGGCGGCCGATATAGGGCCTGCGCACCGTCGGGGCCACCTACGCTCGCCCTTCGGGCTCCGCAAGCGGAGGGGAGAAAGACAATGGCTGCCTTCCTGCCAGGGGACCCGTCGTCTTCGCGAAAATAATGAGCAACCATTTAGAAAGTGCCGAGTTTGAGGCGCGCTCCCGAAGAGAACGCGGGCCGCTGAAAAGTCTTCCTTCTCGGCCCACCGTCAGCCTCATTTCGCGCGACGTCCTTTAATCTGTATACGCATGCAAGCAGGTGTCCGCCGCACCGTCTCTTCTCCGGCGGTGTAGCAGCGACACCATGGGAACCCGTGCCTACGCATACAGCGGGCGACGAATTGTCAGACCAGATAGCACGGGCCCCCTCGGGACCTCGTATCTAAAAATGGGCGCCCTCAGGCGTCACATTTGCTGCGATTCGACGCAGACAAGCGTTGGCAACGAAAAAAAAATATGATCGCATCTGAAAGCAGAGCCATCGTAAGCCGCTACAACCCGCATACCCGCACGGGTTCTCAGGCTTCCAAAACCTCAAAGAGACCTGAATTCAGACTGTGATCATTAATAC
The DNA here is from genome assembly GCF_038994185.2 of Dermacentor albipictus. Classification (NCBI taxonomy): domain Eukaryota; kingdom Metazoa; phylum Arthropoda; class Arachnida; order Ixodida; family Ixodidae; genus Dermacentor; species Dermacentor albipictus. Next base: position 178,037,289 of record NC_091821.1, on the reverse strand, counting down.
AACATTCGTGTAAACATAATTGCGCCTGCATAAGTCATAAAGCGGAAGAAATGGCACTAGAAAGAAAGCTGGCATTCTATTTTTAGAGAACGTTGCAAAGGATACACATAACGTATTTCTTTCTTTTTTTCTGAGGGTCTAGCAACTGCGCCAATATCTCACCCACGATTTCAATATGTTCTGCTTTGCAATAATGACTCAAAGCTTCCAGTAACGTCTTCAAGCGCGTGCTGCAGTGACAATTCGGTCCTTATTTTTGCGCGTATTTCACTGGTGAAACTAAAATTCTTTTGGTACGCCTTGAAAATAGCGGCGACGGAAAGTGCTTCTCTGACGGAACTGCAGGAGCTCTTGTTTAATGTGTGCATTGATATATAGGTGTATTGTGAAGAGAGGTATCATTTGACAGTTACGATAACTGTCTTGCGGGAAACGGGCAGGGGTAATCAGCCTGATTTTTGACATCTGGAGCATCATCGAGTGTAGAAGAGTTATGAATTTTTCGACTGCCATAAGGAAGCTACCATGTCATGCGAACAAACTGTTGCCCGCAGAAAGAAAGATAAAGAAAAAGGAAATAAAAGAGAGAAAATGAAAAGAAGAAAAAGGTAAGAAGAGAAAGAAGAGGGGGAAAAACATTCCCCTAAACGTCCCAACAAACCGCTAACTTGAGTGGCAAACCTCTTCGTTAGCAACACTGGCGGCAATTCGTTCGTGTTATCAATCTGCGTTGCTGGTAGTGTTACAGTTAACTAGATTATCCTAATTCACTGTACCAGCGTATCGAGAAAAATAGCACTATGGCAAGCCAAGCGCAATGTGCTTGTTGCGCCATGTTGACTCCTAACACGGATTGCGTATTATTTAATTCCAGGCTTTTAAGTTCAGGCGGCATGATCAACGAGCAATAATATATTTAAGGAGCAAAATTAGAGAGAGAGAGAGACGAAATGGTAATCGGGTTGCTATGCGCGTGTTTAAGCAGACACACGTCTTGAACAGCAAATCGCTAGCTACCAGTATCGGCTAGCTATTGGTTAGCTATTGGCTAGCTATTGGTGGCTAACGACTGTCTCGTGCACCATGACGCGGCGTGGCGAGGAGTGACGGCTCTACTGCACGACCTATTCAATAAAAACAGTCGCAGTATTGCCCGAAAGGCGAAGCATCGGTTGCGATAGCAGATTAGTAGACAGCCATACGAAATAAGGATAGTTGTTTTATCAGCCGTATAAACTTGTAAACATTGGCCTACTGATTAAATGAACTAGCAATGTGTCAGCACGCACAGGCAAACATGAACACATCACCCTCGCTGACCGCGGACACTCGCTGTCGAAACGCTGGCGTGAGGAAGTGCAGCAGCAGCAGCGAGCGAAGTGACCTTCGGGATGTCTATCCCTTCAACGCAAAATGAGCGGCGAGCACACAGCACACAAAAATCTACGAGCCGTCGCCCCACCTAGACTATGCCCCTAAAGCAGATCGCTTTCAAGATAAAGGCCGCGCCATACGCAGTCGCTGCGGAAGTACAACACGCCCCACCCTCCCTTCCCTCCCCTCCCCACGGAGCCTTGCGAGCGGCGGAAGACAGCGCGCTTCCTCCCCGCTTTCCTCTTTTGCGCACGCGCGAGATTGAAACGCTATCCTCGGCTCATCCTTGCGCCCTTTCACTCGCACATAGAGCATACGGCGCGAAGCGTCCGCGTTATCACCCTTGGGCTTTATACGGAGCATCACGGCGACGGCAGAAATGCGCCTGGAGCGTCCATATAATTGGTCTCACGAACCCCGAGGCTACTCTGAACCTTCTCTTCGGTTAACACTTTGCTGGTCTCATGCACTGCGGCGCTAACCACAACGAGAGGGCTGGTCGTATATCTTGCTGTTCTAGGAAATACATCCTTTACCACCACTTTATAAAAAAAAAGCGCAACGTGTGCCCTATTAGCCTTTGCTAACAGGGTCTTCATTTTGCCTGGTTGGTACATATTGTAAACAGCAGCTTTAAGCAGCGCGGCGCAACACATTGCGCTCTGTCCGGTAATTCCTTTGCCGTTTAAGAGCTCGTCGGCGTTGTCATGGCGCAATTGGCTGGACCCTGAGACGAAAGATGTCGCGGAGCACAAAGAAAGAAAACTGTCTTTTCATTGTCGCGTCATAGTGTTCTAGTGCGTGCACAACACTTCACTCTCCTAAAGGAAGCGTGCACATAGCAGCCGGTCTCCTCATATCTGCCTTTTCACTAGCATTACAACGCTTGCAGCGCCAGGCTGTAGTCCTCTGCGAAGCCTGCGCAAAGTGGTGGCGTCTCTGTGATCGCCTCGCCGCACGTGCGTCGAGCGGCATAACAAGCTCCATCTATGCCGTTACTTCGACGGAACTGCCGTGCTGTACAGCCCCTTTCCTGAGCAGACGCGGGCGGGTGAATTTTCCACCGGCGTCCGCCAGGCTGGGCCTGCGATCGGACCCTTTTCAGGGTATCGGTTTGTGCAGCCTTCCGTGCCTTCATAACATGCCATAAAGGATTGCACTTTCTTGCGCTGTGTTGGAGGCCGGAGGACCTTATACCTCTTCGGAAGATCCTACCTTGCTCTCATCCAGCAAGCGACCGGCATTAGTCTCTATCAGATGGGCCATCGATTGCTTTTCAAGGTACGCCTTAACCGCCGCGGTAGCTTAGAGGCTACGGCGTTGCGCTGCTAAGCTTGAAGTCATGGGTTCCATCCCGGTTGCGGCGGTCGTATTTTCATGGGGGTGAAATGCAATAACGTTCATGGTGCTTAGAGTTAGGTGCACGTTACATAACCCCAGGTGGTACAAATTAATCGGGGGTCCCCCACTACGGCGTGCTTCATAACCGTATTTTGGTTCTCGCACGCAAAATCTCACAATTAAAAAAAAAAGGCTGCGCATTGCCTGGCGCTAAGAAAATCCCAGTCCAGGCGGGAGGCTTTGAACTGAAGGAACAATAATGTGCTGTTACTGACGCTGTGAAAAGTGAGATGACTACCAAGGTTCATTCGATCCCATTTGACTAGCCAGTGAAGCCAAAGGCAATGTTCTTAGGTTGATCACGTAACTGACATGTGCATCGAAGAGGGGAGTGCTGTGGCCTTTGAGCAAACATTGTCCACTACCAGAATTTTGCATGTGGTACTTCGCGATGACGTGACCTCTTCAGAACCTTTTCGGTGATGGTGCTCCTCTGGCAGCTGTTCCTGGCCGAGCTTCGAAATGTCTTTGGATTCACCAAATGCCGCCTATTCGCGCACAATGAGTCGGATTGTGTCGTGATATGTACAAGAGTGACCGGCGGTGGCAAGAGTGAAACAGATGCCAGAAATCTTGCGGACGAAAAAAATGCAAGAAGGACATACTACCTTAGTTGAAGCAACCGCGATCAGCGCTACACCTGCGCCTGTCAACCCACTGGTGACGGACCGTCGCTCAGTCATGGTGGACGGTGATTCCGCTGTCGGACTCTGTACCGAAACCATCCAGGAAGCCGGTGCTTCTGAAAACAAGCAGGGGTATGAAGACGACTGCTAGGTCCCGGTGACTGAGCGACAATGCCAGAGCATTGAAACTACGCGAGGGATGCCTAGGACGAAGAGACGCCGCGAGAAGTACCCGCTTCCTGGCCAGCGCCTCAACACGTCGGAGAATGGCTACGAGGAAGACAGTGAAGTACGTTACGCTGCCCCAGTAGTCGCCGTTGTTCCTTTGCAGCACGTATGGTTCGGCCGACTGACGGTTTGTACTCTCACTCACACCGACCCTGCTATCCCTGTTGTTACGCACCCACCTACGAGCAAAACCAAAAAGATAGACTGATGTGCTAGTTAGTATGGCATCATGTGCACTGTAGCGCAAAAGGCACACTGACGGCGCTACGCCACGGGGACACGGCTACGCGTAGAGCAGCGCTGTGTTCCAATCTTTTATGCGACCGTCTGTGTGCCTTTTGCGTTACACTGTCCATGATACGAGAAACAGGTGGTACGTAAACAGGCTAATGCCGGAGATGGTCTTGGATGTTGTGGCCGTGCGACAGACAGAAGTCGAGCGCGTGAGCAAGACCGACAGCATGGTTGACCCGTTCCGGGACACGCTTTGCGCCATCCAGGCTGACAACACTTATAAACAGGTTGTTTGTTTTTGTGAAACTCAATTGGATTAGCAGTTGAGGATATTGTTAGTTTAGAGCGATTTCTTGCTTGAAGGGCAAGAACTTAAAGTCACTTATATTTATGCTTATATTCATGCTTATATGTATATCAGAATATCGTCTATACGCGTTTGCTCTCTTATCCCCAACGCTCTCTTCCTGTCTCTTAACGCTATGCCTAACATTATTCCTTCCATCGCTCTTTGCGCGGTCTTTAACTTGTTCTCGAGCTTCTTCGACCGTCTCCAAGTTTCTGCTCCATATGTTAGCACCGGTCATCGCGAAGTACCACATGCAAAATTCTGGTAGTGGACAATGTTTGCCCAAAGGCCAAAGCACTCTCCTCTTCGATGCACATGTCAGTTACGTGATCAACCTAAGAACATTGCCTTTGGCTTCACTGGCTAGTCAAATGGGATCGAATGAACCTTGGTAATCTCCTGCTAGGTCCCGCTGACTGAGAGACAATGCCAGAGCATTGAAACTACGCGAGGGATGCCTAGGACGAAGAGACGCCGCGAGAAGTACCCGCTTATGGAGGCCCGCTTATGGAGGATATTTTTGAAGGCATTCTCCATGTCTACTCCCAGACCTTGTGGTGATTGCAGTGATAGTGGTAAGCTTCCAGTCTGGAACTCGCAATGTCTGCCGTATGCGCTTCAACCCATTTTTATTCTTCTGTAAATTTCCTTTTCATGATCAAGGTCCCCTGTGAGTAATTGACCTAGATAAACGTACTCCTTCACATACTCCAGAGGCTGACTGGCGATCCTGAACTCTTGTTTCCTTGCCAGGATATTGAGCGTTATCTTTGTCTTCTGCATATTAATCGTCAACGCCACTGTTACACTCTCTCTGTTAAGGCCATCAATCATTTGTTGCAATCTGTCCCCAGTGTTGCTTAACAGGAGCATGTCATCTGCAAACCAAAGGTTGGTGAGATATTCGCCGTTGATCCTCATTCCTAAGCCTTCCCAGTTTCATGCCTTGAATAATTCTTCCAAACATGCAGTGAATAGCACTGGATAAATTGTGTCTCCTTGCCTAATCCCTTTCTTTATAGGTATCTTTCTACTTTTCTAGTGGAGAATCAACGTAGCTGTGGAGTGGATGGATGGATGGAAAAACTTTATTGAGGTCTATTTGGTCGTGCTAATTTCCTAGCCCGAAGCGGGCCGTTCTCAAGTTGGGACCGAAATGCTTGACTTTTCAGCCATTTCGCGGGCCTGCTGGACTGCCCATAGCTGTTCTTCTAATGTGAAACTGCCTAGAGCTGCGTCCCACCGCTCTTCAATGTTGTCTTTGTCGCTGCGTAACACGGAGCACTGCCAGAGCATATGACTAAGATCTGTGGTGTCGTTACACTTATCGCCTGTTGTAGGAGTAGAGAACTCCGGATAGATCTTGTAAACAGCTGGTTTGGATAAGTTCTTGTTTGCAAGAGGCTCAGTGTAATGGCCTGAGGTCTATTTAGTTTACTTTGCGGAAAAGGGAAGACCTTGCGTCCTAGGTAGAAGTGCTTGGTTAGCTCGTTGTACGTGAAGAGGTGGTCCCTGCAATCTGGAACCCCAGTATTTTCTTGCCTTGGGGCTGCACGGTTTGCAAGTACTCGTGCAGCATTATGGGCAGATTCGTTGAGGTTCGCGAGAGCACCGGTGATTTCTCCCATATGAGCAGGAAACCAGATGATCGTGTGGAGTTTGACAACCTTTCCATCGAGAACTGCCAGGGCCTGTCTAGAGATGTCTCCTTTGTAAATTATGAGGTTTTACGTGCGAAAACCACTTTCTGATTATGAGGCACGCCGTAGTGGAGGACTGCTGAAATTTTGACCACCTGGGGTTCTTTAACGTGAACCTAAATCTAAGCACCACGGGTGTTTTCGCATTACACTCCCATCGAAATGCGGCCGCCGTGGCCGGGATTCGATCCCGCGACCTCGTGCTCAGCAGCCCAACACCATAGCCACTGAGCAACCACGGCGGGTAGATGTCTCCTTTGGCAAATGCTCGGACGGCTGCCCTAGAATCGCTGTGGATCCTGGATCTCTTTGGGTCTAAAAGTGCCAATGCGATGGCAAAATTTTCTGCAATTTCTGGTTGTGTGGTGTACGTGGAAGATGAGTTGACGACTTCACCTTTGCCGTTGAGAAGGACCGCTGTGAAGGCTCGTCTATTGGACATGAAAGCCGCGTCGATGAACGAGCATTCTTCAGCCCGATCTTTAGCTTCCTCTCATAAGGCTTTGGCTCTGGCTTGCCTTCTGTCCACATTATGAATGAGGTGAACATTCCTTGGAACAGGTATGACCTTGATATTCTTCCGCAGGTCTTTGGGAGTTTACGGTTATTATGTATTGCGGTAGTTGGTATACTAATCCGTTTGAGGATGCGTCTTCCTGATCGAGTGATGGGGAGTCTAATGAACCGGACTCTTTCTTGTGCCTCGGCTATTTCCTCCAGTTTATTGTACATAACTAGTTGCATAAGTCTTTCAATTTCCGCGTACATAGGTAGGCCAAGAGCTACCTTGATTACCTTCCTTAACAATGCATTGAGTTTGTTTCTTTCAGATCTCTGCCAATTGTGCATGCCTGCTACGTAGACGAAGTGACATAGCACAAAAACGTGAACTAGCCTGACGACGTTGTCTTCTCTAAGCCCATGTTGGCGGTTAGTTACTCTTATGATGAGCTTGATTGCGTTGTTCACTTTCTTAGCGATACGTATAATCGTTTGATTATTGGACCCGTTGGGTTCCGTAAACAAGCCTAGGACCCGGATGGAGCCCCCCCTTGGGATGACACTTCCACTCCTAGTATAGAGCGTTATGTCGTTCTCCTCAGGAGGAAACCATCCCCTGGATTTGCGGCCTCGCCTCTTAGGTCGTTATAGTAGGAGTTCCGATCTATTGGGTGAACATCGGAGTCCCATTGGGAGGAGGTATTCTTCAATTACTTTTACGGCGTCTTGTAATCTTTGTTCTATTTTTCCATCGCTGCCTCCAGTACACCATATAGTGACGTCATCCGCGTAAATGGTGTATTCTATGCCTTCAATGTCTTCGAGTTTTCTGGCGAGACCTATCATGGAGATATTGAAAAGAGTGGGCGCGATCGATGACCACTGCTTGTGGTGTGCCTGGGGTACCTAGCTTCATTGCATGTGATATAAGGTTCCCAGCCTCGAGCGTAGCCATCTTTTCACTGAGAAAGGCTTCGAAATAATGATGAAAGTGACAACCAAACCCGAGATTAGAATTGGTTTTGAGTATAAGCATATGCAGGATATTTTTGCAGGCTTTGAGTTGAGTTGAGTTGAGTTGTTGTAGGCTACTGGTGGGATTAGCCTTGCAGTTGCTGCCGGCAATTGCTCCACCGTAGCGACACTTAAAATAATTAAATCACGTAATCCGACACAGACCTCCCAATTACAAATGTTCACTCCTCAGTTCACCATGTTGAAGCCAAATCCGTGTCCTGTAGGTAATTTAACAGAAGGCGAGAGACCTCCTTCCTACACAACCGGTTCCCGCGCGGGAAAACTATGTCCTGAAGCGAACTGTGAGGAAGTCCTGTGTTCTTGAGAGACCCGAATAACACCCTCCTTTCCGCGTTATACACAGTACAGCACATTAGGTAATGTTCTATGTCACCACACACACCACACGTTGAACATAATGGTGATAACGCCAGGCCAGTCTTAAACATCCACGCAGGGGTACGAGCAGAGCCCGTGCGAATGCGTAGCAGTAAGGTTGCTTGGTTTCTTTGGAGACCCTTGATCACACATGGCTTGTGAGGTGAGCTCCACAAAGAACTGAAGTGGCACGACACCGCTTCTCTGAAGAGTCTCCCGTCTTCTTGAGGCACTTTTCTCGAGGGATTCCCAGACAGCGCTCTATGGGCGAGGCTGTCCGCCATCTCGTTGCCTATGATACCTATGTGTGATGGCACCCATTGGAATCGTATGGAGAAGCCTTTGACACTGAGATTTTGCACCGAACGTAGGGAGCTTAGAGATAAGGCATCAGTAGGGAATCCGTGCTCTAACCTTTGAAGGGCGGATTTCGAATCTGTAAGAATGACCACAGGTTGAGGCGTACAAAACCGTAGCTTTTTGAGAGCTGCCTCAATGGCAACGCTTTCGGCCGTTGTGGAGGACACGACTGCAGTGAAGCGAACTGACCAATCAAAGTTCAAAGAGGGAATGTGAAAAGCAGCTGCACTAGATCCTCTGACCTTGTCCACAGAGCCATCAGTAAAAATTTGAAGGTGACGTGCATATTCCGTTTCAAGATGTTCCAGTACGAGCGAACGCGTTGCTGCCAAAGGAGAACTCCGCTTAGCACGAACGTGAGGAACTGCCAACGAACTATCGAGGCTCGCGAAAGACCAAGGTGGTTTCGACCTCTTAATTCGACCTCTAGCGTCAAGACCCAGGTAACCAAGAGTATTAAGGGCCAAGTACGCTCGGGACTCGGATCTCTTTCGAAGGCGCTGTAGAAGGGCTCGGCCAGCTGCCGTCTGTTTGAGGCGGCCAATTTGCATCAATAACCTTTGTGAAGCGACTAAGCTAAGAGGTCTCGATAGAGATTCATAAAGTACTGCATTGTTAGGAGCAGTCTGCGGAACGCCAAGAGCCCTTCTTAGGCCCTTTCTGTGCAGAACCTCAAGTCGTTCCAGCTGTGATATCGATGGGGAAATTAAAGGGAGCTGATACATTATTCGACTCGTCACTAGTGCATCGTGCAATCTGATCATTGAAGAAGGGTGATTTCCCCATTGCTCACTTGCAACTCTACGGATTACATTGAGACGCGAAGATATCGATGTCACAACCGAGTCCACAGCTCGTCGCCACTGTAGGCGGTAGTCGATAATGACGCCCAAAAAGCGCTTGTGTTTAAATTGTCGAAGGCAAGAATGATTAAGGTCTATCTTCAGCCGCGCATACCTTCTTCCTCTACCTGGAAACATTATGAAGCCAGATTTTTCCACCGAGAGAGTCAACCCCACACCTTGAAGGTAATTTTGAACTGAAAGTAATGCCTGTCGAGCTATCAGAGCTAAACGCTTGTGTTGATATCCGGTTAACCAAAGACAGATGTCGTCCGCGTATATCGACATATGGACATGCCTGCAATGTTTTTGCACTTCAGCGGGAAGACCAGCCATTGCAACGTTAAAGAGCGTTGGGGAAAGAACACTTCCTTGAGGTACACCTCGCGATACCACCCTTTCGGTGCTTGTGGTACTTCCTAACCGCACTTGAATTTTCCGATCACTGATAAATGAGTGAATTGAGAAATTGTGAGTGAGTTATTTATATCCTTGGAAGACGGCCGCATCTTTAAGGAGGTACTGTCCCTATGGGAAGGGTACGGCTGCCCCGGCGCCGGCATCTTTAAAGGGACAGCGCCATCCGAAGGAAGCCAGCGTGGCGGAGGCGGCCATGGCCTCGCAAGGTGTGGAGCTGCCAGACATCAGGGACGATAAGCAGTCCAGTGCGTCATCATCGGTCAGTGGGGACGACACAACTATCGTCGACCCTGACGAGCAAGTGGCTGATATGGCGGAAGTGGACAGCGACGGCTTCAAGGTGGTGAGTCATCGGAAGCAAAGAACGGTCGGAATCCCAGTGGTAGTTTTGCCAACAGAGAAAGGTGTTGATTTGAGAGAGCGGAACCTTATCAGGCTCTTTGAAGCCATTAAGGTACTGCTGGGATCTGCCCCGATTCGCAGCCGCTTCACATCGCAAGGCGCGCTTTATTTAGATATCGCAACGGAAGAGCAAGTTGACATTCTGCTCCGGTGCTCTCAGATTGGGGACATAAAAGTTAATGCCCGGCTGCCCCACTCCTACATGACTAACACATGTGTTATTAGGGGAGTACCAGTGTGGTATTCGGAAAGCGACCTTCTTGACTACTTGAAACCGCAAGGGGTTCTGCACGTGAAACGTCTCATGCGCCGGGTGGAGACTCAAGAAAAAGAATGGGCAGCGAAACCTACTAACTCTGTTGTGATAACGTTTGCTCCTAACACCGAGCGCCCCGAAAAAATTGACCTCGGTTTTACCAAGCATGCAGTCAAAGAATTCGTTGAACCTCCTCCCCGATGCTTTAGGTGCCAACGCTTTGGGCATGTAGCTAAAGTTTGCATCAAAGATCAACGTTGCAAACGATGCGGTGGCGCCCACGATTACAAAGCCTGCAAGGCAGATTTTGCTTGCGCTAATTGTGGTGGCGACCATCCAGCGAGTTTTGGTGGCTGCCCCTTCCGTGTAAGCGCCTTACACCGCCGAGTGTCCTTCATTAGTGGTCCCAAACCACAACCTACTGAGAAGCGGATACCTGGAAGTGACGAGTTCCCGGCGTTAGATTCGGAAGTTGAGTTCCCTGCGTTAGAGTTGGACGTTCGTAGCGTGGTAACCAGCAACGTCAGAGAGCGACCTGAGCCTAGCAAGACGGCAAAGTCCTCTGTGGGTGAGTCGGTTGTTCGATCTGCTGCAGCAAAAAGTGTCCAAGTTTCTCAGCGACCAGACTTGACAGCCAGACAGCCGGACAAGTTTCACAGCCAGACTCGACAACATGGAGGACATTCCCTCGCCTCAAAAGAGATGAAGACACCAGCTGAAGTGGCCAAGAGTGAGTCCAAGTCCGCAACCTTTGTTGAAGTTGTGAGGAAGTGCGTACAGCAAAATAAGGAGCTCAAAAATCAGGAACTGTCCGACCTTCTGCGAGTTTTGTTTTGCAGGCTTTCTCCATGTCTACTCCCAGTAGTGCTGTTGTGTCCCTAGTCTTGTGGCTCATTATTTGCTTCTTGCGTAGATAGACCAGATCTGAAGCCGATTATCGTGTGAGGGTAAACCTCGTGCTCTTCTAGGTACCGAGAAAATCAATTCAGTATTCCATGTTCAGCAACCTTTCCCACGCACGATGTGAGTCTTTGTAGATATTTTGCGAGATATTCACGTATGCGTCCTGTACTCTTTGATTATGTAATGCCCGTATCACCGCTGGTATTTCTACTGAATCGAATGCCTTTTCATAATCTATAAAAGCCACGTAGAGAGGTTGATTGTACGCTGCAGATTTCCCGATTACCTGATTGATGACATGGATGTGACCAGTTGTTGTGCATTCCTTCCTGAAACCAGCCTGTTCTTTTTGTTGACTGAAGTCAAGTGTTACTCTTATTCTATTGGAAATTATCTTGGTGAACATTTTATACAACACTGGAACGAAGGTAATGGGCTTATAATTTTTCAATTCTATAACGTCTCCCTTTTTGTGGATTAGTATAATGTTGGCATTCTTCCAGTTCTCTGTAACCCTTGAAGTCGTGAGATATTTCGTATAAAGGGCCGCAAGCTTTTCAAGCATGATTATTGATTAACTCGACTGTTATTCCATCTTCTCCTGCCGCTTTTCCCCGGTTCATGTCTTGCAAGGCCCTTCTAACTTCATCGCTAGTTATAGAAGCGACCTCTGTATCCTGTTCATTACTATTTCGAATGGTGCTAAGCACGAGGTCGCAGCATCAAATCCCGGCCACGGCAGCCGCATCTCGAGGGGACTAAAACGCGAAAACACCCATGCACTTAGATTTAGCTGCACGTTAAAGAACCCTACGTGGTCCAAATTTCTGAAGTCCCCCATTTCAGCGAGCCTCACTATCAGATCGTGGTTTTGGCACGTAAAAGCCCAAAAGGTAATTAATTTTTACTTCGAATGGAGGTAGCGTGGCTGCTCTGGGTACTTTACAAGTCAATATAGAGTCCTTCTGCTGCTTTTACTATATCATCGAAATTACTGATGTTATTACCCTGCTTATCTTGCAGTGCATGCATCTTGGCTTGTCCTATGCCAAGTTTTCTTCTCACTGTTTTCAGGCTGCGTCCATTTTTTACTGCTTCTTCCGTCTTTCTCACGTTATAATTTCCAATATCCTCTATTTTCTCCTTGTTGATCAGTTATGACAGTTCCGCGTATTCTATCTGATCTCTTGATTTGGACATTTTAATTCTTTGTCGTTTCTTTATTGGGTCCCTCGTTACATGCGAGAGCTTACCTATGGTTAACTTGGTGCCTTATCTCCTACTTCAGTTGCTGCTTCTGAAGCCAGTATGTTTACGGTTTCGTTCATTACGTCTATGTCATCTTCATCCCTCTGTTTTAAGGCTGTATATTTTTTTTGCAAGCAACAGCCTGAATTGGTCTGCTTTTACAATTACTGCTTCCAGGTTGGCCTGTTTCTTCTTGACTAACTTCATTGTTTCGCTCTTTCTCTCTTCATATTGAGGTAAATCTTAGAACCTCACTAACCTATTCTCGCTGCACTTTACCCTACCTATAACACTTCTACATACTGCACTATGCTGGGATCGGCAGAAAGTATTAAATCTATATCCCTTCTTGTTTCTCCATTGGGGCATTTCCAGTTCCCATTTCTGTTGCCACGCTTCCTGCAGAAGGTGCTCATTATTCGGCGCACGAGATGAGCCCGACGGAAAGCCATCGGTGTTCGTCTGCGCCTAATGCAACTATTACATGTTACCTTGCGTCCGTCGCGGAGTCGTTAGACCGCTCGGCCTGAAGATGCGTGACCGTTAGCTCCATCCCAGGTGAGATATTTTTTAATGCCGTGAAATATTTTTTAGCCGTTTTCGTGAACCGGTCCCGAACATAGTGCAGTCTAAAAATGTGGGCCGCTCCTGTCAGCATGTGCCACTGGGTATGTGTCGCCTTTCAACTAACTTTTTTTGACGCCAACTTAGATATGCGCTACTGGGTATGCGCAGCTCTTCACTGAACCTATCTCACGTCAACTTCGTTCACTAGGTAATGTTCCTAGTAATGTGGATCGTTCCCGTAGGCGTGTGCCCTGGGTGAATGCCGCTCTTCAATGAACCCCTCTGATACAAACTTGACTCACTGGTTCTCACAACAACAACAAACACCCCCCCCCCCGAGCTGCCCTCCGCATCAGTTCACAACACGTTGCAATAGCATTTAATTACCATTCAGAGCAGAACAGTTACATTGTTTATAACAACCATTCCTTTACCGAACGAGCCATGCTTCGCCTTACGTATACGTGTGAACTCCAGGAACTTAATATGTTTCATTCTTCTTCTTTTTGCGTGACGTCGCGATGTGCGTGAACCAAGGCGTTACCAACGAACGCAGGTAAGAAAGAACATTATTGACGCCATCTTCTTAACACGAATTAACACGAACCTTCTGTTCAACATGAGACAACGTATTGGCCTGAACCAACAAACTGAATTATCTGTTAGGCAACGAAGTGTAACGTGACCTCGCTGCTTTAACTCAACAATCTCAGAAGCCTTTGTTCGCAGCTGATGGCGATATTGCCATGCGATCACGTCTTGGAACACCTGCAGTACTCCTGTAAAGACGGAAACGGAAAGAAGTCTATTGATTTACCATTTGCACCTCGTACAATGCATCCAAGACCTCTGCGAGCAATAAGCCGCAGTATGTATATAACAATGTTATCATGAGGCAACTGTTAACATAGTCATACACATTACTTCGAACAACTTTAACAATACAATTATAACTGCAAACAGTAAGATCTATTATGCTAGGGGATTAGGTGACGAGCTTGGAAGCACGCGTTGCCTGCTAATACGTTTCACTTATATCGCGGGTGGTGGCTAAAATGGCTGTTTGTTAGCTGGCGAAATGGAAAGAGCAAGTGCCTCTTTTTGTGTGCCCTGGCAGTTGCAATCATTGTTGCATTCTGACCCAGGCGCTGTATTTGCTTTCGAATGATTATGTGATATAGGTTCGTTTATTCACTTGTTTCTTTTTCTTGTTCAGTTCATATTTTTCGCGGTGCTAGTTTAAATTGACGCTCAAGGAAATTATGTGCCTGCGTTAGCATCACGTAAAGAGCAGCGAAGATCTATAAATTAGGTGCTTTGGACTTTTAGCCCCTACGCAAGGTTAACTGCGTCGAACTTGAGGGGTTAGAAACAGCAGGCTTCCGGCTACTCCTTTTCAATTATACAAAAAAAAAGAACAATCTGTGTTAACAATAATTTAGTAGACAGACGTCCAGTTTTAGATAATGGTCTCTTTTTCAACGAGCAGAAGAATGTGGACAAAAATGTCTTCTTTCATTGTTTAAGTCATGCAGAGGAGTGGGAAAACATATTTATAGACGTGGCGAATTCGGAACAACGTTCTTTGTCTGCTTAAAGCTAGCGAACAGTAGTAGATAAAGTAAATGTGAAGCTTACGTGACTTGGCGCCTTAATAACGGCACTTTGGGTTTACGTTTGCAGCTGTCGCCGCTTATGGCGGGACCAGTAAAGAATCAAAAGCAGAGCACAGTGTCGCAGGTCTGTGTTCAGTGGTTTTCCCGGCTGGACAGCTTTACGGCCAGATGTCTACATCGCGGGCCGCCTCGAACGACGAGGCAAGATTTCCCGTGTCGCGAAGAGAAATTTCCTTCGGTCCGAGACTTAAAGGGAGCCGCGCAGTAGCCGAGAATTGGCAGGCGACGCGTGAAACGGAGGCGCACCATCGTTCTTCTCCGGGATCGATCAGCGGTGCAGTGCTCTCCGCCACGTGGGTCCACTCGAACAGCTGTCGGCAGTGGCATGGCCAGCGGCTCACATCAGGTGGAAGGCAGGTTCGGAGACGTCGCCGTGGCCCTTTGCTCCCGAGAGCAGTACAAAGCCCAAGAGCTGGCCTAGTTGGATGCGATGTGAGAGCGGAGGTTCACGACAACCTTTCCAATCAGCAAGCATCGCATATAAGCTGATTGGTTGTTGAGTTCAAATTGTAGCGTCTGCGCTTATAGAGCCACAATAGAGTGCACGAAGGCCCCAGCTAGACGCTGCAGTATCAGACTTTAGTACCAGTGGCTGGCTCTGAATCACTGGTTTAGCTTGCAAGAAAGGCTGATGCGTAAGTTCATGAAGGCTGTGACACACATTTTGGTTTGACATTTTTGAAGCTCGGCAGAAATTAGCAGGATATTGCGCGTAATTATATCGTATAAGGAGAAGTTGCTGCCTGATTGAGTAGCCAACCAAGATCCGAAAATAAAGACTGAGGAAGAGCCACGGTGTGTCTAGCGAGCTACAGTACTGGAGCGGCAACCGCCAGCTGCAGGACCTGCACTGCGCCGGAGCCCTCTATACTCGCTCCACTCTCACTAGACATATGGTACACGTGCGAATGGAACAAATGCCCTTGCAAGTTATCACAGTCGCGCTATAAGCACCGGATGTCACAGCTCACAATGTAACAAACCTAAGCGAAATTTTTCACTGGCAATTGGGTAGACGAGCCGACGACATTCATTACAGGAGTTCTGGCTTCTTGACTAAGCCATGAGTCTACATTTTGGCACCAGCATTGGCTCGGAGAAGCGAGTTCTGCTCTTGAAGCGCGCCTCGATTGTCGCTGTGCTAGTTATTGCGGAGAAGTCGCGTTACGAATAACTTATCGACACGTCCAGTAGCTGCGAGAAAAAAACGATGGTGACGAGGAAATGAGCATCAAACGAATTTGCTCGGACGCAGGAAAACAAGGCGATTACAGGTGGCAGCATTTAAATAATATCGTATACGCTCATCGCACCGCTCGCCGTCACTAGAGGGACGTCGAGTACGATGGGCGTAAGCGACGATGATGTAATAAGAGGGCCCATGTCATGTTAGCCCTTACTTCTCAATACAGTATGCATGCGGTTGTTTTCTATTCGATTGGTGGCAAAAGTACGTAGGCTTTAACCTGGTCTTTCGCCTTACCATGAGGCGTGCAACTTGCTGCTGCCAGCACTAACTGTCCCTTCCTTCCCGTACTCACCGCGGTCCTCTCAGCAAATTTAACAGCCTAGCATAGTTTGCATTTTATGCGTTTGCACTTTCCTTTAACCACTTGTATTTTTCCTTTAGTCGCGTCCAGACTGCCAGTCCTATGCCTTTCGTTTGTTGGTGCGGGGCCACCTTGGCTCATGCAGAGCTCACGATGGAGTGATGCTTTGCACTTAAGGTCGCTAGAAAGGAGGTTCACGCTCGCTGCTACTCACGTGCGACCCCTCGCGGGAACAGCTGACTTGGTGCGAAAGCAAGCAGAAATAAAGATGAAAAATTGCGTTTGCAAAACAGGCAAGTGTAGCAAATTCCTTTCAAGACGGCTGCCACCATGCAGGTCGCGGGCCTGTGTCAACACCGCAGCAGCAGGCGATCTCGGACGCATTGTCCGGCAAGCAAAGAGCGCGGCGCACTCGCAAGCCGAGCGTCGCCTCGATTTACAGAGAGCGTGGTTCACAGCGCGCGGTGTTTTGTGCCGCGTTCAGCGAAATTGTTTCGCGTTTGGCCGGGTGCCGGCGCACTCGAGACAGCAAACGCGCCTGTTCGGAATGGTTAAAGCTGATGCAAAGCCGCGGCTTAAACTACGCTGGCGCGTGGGCGTTCCAGCAATAGACAAGGAGTTAAAACGAGGACGCAGTAAAAGGCGAAAAAAACAGCACGTCTTTTCGTCAGTTTGATGCCCAAGTTGGGAGGGAATGAAGAACAACAAGAAAGGATTGAACGTGAACAACTGTGTTTGTTTTCTTGCAGTTTCTGAGGTTTTCTGATTCTTTCTTCCCTTCAGGCTGCAGTGTCGAACCAAACAGGCACTAAGAAATAAGGCGGACACATCAAGCACTGTTTTCGCACGACATAGTGTGAAAACGACAAGGCTGCTTGTCATTTTAGATAACCGTCGTTGCCTATTGGTGCGAATGAGGGTCTAGATTAAAACATTACCGTATTAGGTTGAATGCAACCTGATTAGTCTTGCAATGAATCAAGTAAGGAACATAACTTTTTTTTTTGCAAGGAAAGCGTTATAGTATGTAATTTGTTACGTAGTCAACTGTACCATTAAAACGAAAATGAAAATCTGGGCTAGACTTCCAGTTATCTTCCGGCATGCATTATTATTTTAGGTTTGGTGAAAAAGACAATTTTAGCCTTCATTATGCCTTGCGGAAGGCTGCCAAAAATTATGCGGCTTCTTGGCACCACCAAGGCGTTTGCTGCGAAAGCATCAGTACTCGCGCATTTCTGCCTACGGTGATTTGATACTTTCTTTACCATAATTTGCACAATAATTCTTGTTGATTCGTATACGAAACAAGGAGGAAAAAAGGAAAGTAAGACTGGGGGTGCAATCACATTTGCACATAATTTGCTACTCTGCAGTGGGGGAAAGTGAGATGGAGAATGTGATAGAGAGGCGAGTTATACATTATACGAGTTAGCATTGGTTATACCATTCTACTCGCGTTAATTTACGTGCAAACAGACGAAGTCTCTTCTCACTTTCCGTCCTCGAAAGCAGAGTTGGCGCACATACGATTTTCTCATGCGATTGTTGAGTAGCTTCGCCAGCGTTATCATTGCTGCCACTGTCACACTTGCCCTGTAACCACTGATAACCCTTTCGTGGCCCTCCTCATTCATATGTTCGTAGACTTCCGTGATGCTACCTGGGGCCATGCCGTAGCACCAATTGTAAAGGCACAAAAGAGGCTCCGAGGTGTTAAAATGCGGTGAATTTTTTTATTAATTCTCTGATTTATATACATTGAAGAGGAGCACACAGTGCTGCAAAACTTGGACTTGTTGAAATCGTGGCATGCATGGTGTGTGAACACATCAACTTGATTATTACTTAGGATTGATGTGTTCACACACCATGCATGCCACGATTTCAACAATTCCATGTTTTGCATCAACTTGATTATTACTTAGGATGGGGAGAGGAAGAAGTCCCTCCGAGCGGCCGCTGCTTCTTCGGTGAGATATTATTTTTTGTTTTCTTCGAAGAATCAGTACTGTGTTGAGACTTCGCTGTTGTTCAGAGAGAACAGACATCCCGTGAGACACCTATATGCTAAAGATCACGCACAATATCGCGTGGTTTTGTTGCGCTCCGCAGCACATCCACGCCTACCACGGCCGTAGGCAGCAAAGAACACCGGCACGAGACATATGTCTGACAGCGCGCGTTCCTAGGCTCATGAGTGCCGCAGAATCGGCGCCGCACTCGGAAGTGCCACAACACGCGCTCAATGTCATCAAGCCGGCGACGCTAGTTTTCAACGCTGCCCTACCTTCCAGCGCACCTTCAGTGAATATGGCTGACACAAGCGAAAGTGAAGCCAAGAAACCACGGGTTGACGACGACAGCTAGGACATCTACCTTCAGAGAATACTACCCATCTTGCCCAGGCTTCGAGTGAAATTCGCAGACCTTCTCAGCAACGCCCTCTGCCATTAACACAGCAGCCTCATCTAACATCTGAACGACTACCTCAACATTCGCCTCAACCACACCAGTCATCCCAGGCGGTGGTGGTGGTAACAACTTTATTGACATTCTGCTCAGTTATGTTCTGGCAGGCCCGAGTCCTAGGATGGCCCCTCACGAGAAGCGACCCTTTCGGCCCAGGCAACGAGGGCTTTTTGTACTTTTTCATCCGGCGTTCTGAGCAGCTCTCAGCGACCATCTCGGTCAGCTCTTCAGCGACCTGCTTCAAGCACCCATGGAGCTTCAGCGTTGTTTGGTGATTACGCGTCTTTACTCGTGGCACGGATTATCCTGGCCATGCTATCCATAGCTCTGCGTGTAATTCTCATATTACACAGGCAAACAACCTACCAGAGGTAAAAGCACTACTTTCTATAAAATCGTTGGTGCTTCCACAACCACCAACAGCTCCACGGCAGGCTTACAATGAATAAACGTTACAAGAATGTTTTCATATTTCAATGGAATGCTAATAGCCTCCGAAAAAGGTCAGCTGATTTTCGCATACTAGCTCAACATAACTTTCATGTTTTATGTATACAGGAGGCAGGCGTACGAGATGACTTTCGTCTTTGAAACTATGTTATATATAAATCATCGTGCATTGCTGGAAGTAGCAGAGTGATGTTATGCGTGAGAAAAGACCTGCCGTCCTATTTAATACAGTCGAGCGATTTAAATTTACCGGAGTTCGTTGCATGCAAAATATCTTTTAGAAATACAAGCGTCACAGTGATCAGTCTTTATCTACAATGTTCCAGCAAAGTATCAGTAGACAGCTTCGTGAACGTGTTTGGTATCGCGAACTCGCATGTGCTGTTTTGCGGGGACCTCAACGCACATAACGTCATGTGGGGCAGTGAATATAACGATTCCCGCGGAAGCATTATGGAGTCTGCCACAGAAAAAAAGTAATCTGATCGTGTTAAATGACAGCTCTCCAACGTTCTTGCGTGGGTTTTGTTACTCAAGCTGTATAGATGTTGCGCTCTGCTCACAAGACTTTCTTGATGGCGTTGAATGGTCAACGGACATAGAAACGCATGGTAGTGATCATTTTCCGATCCTGGTAAAGCATCGTCTCATACGGAGTGAAGGGACCCGGCGCTACTCAAAATATACTAATTGGCAAAGTTTTCGTCACCATTTAGGTAACTCATTGGGCGAAAATCCGAACTTTCAAAGTTTTTAAAATATACTGTGCGAGTCTTACAAGATCTGCACAAAGCAAGTCATTGTTCCATATGAATACGCTGCAGTCGACGGGGAATATGATTGTCTAAGAGCAATTAGAAGACGCGCAGAACGGGCTTATCGCCGCAGTGGAAAGCTGGGTGACTACAAGGTGGCACAGAAAGTTAAGTCAACCTTGTGCAGACGCTTACAAAAATTAGGTACGAGAAGATGGCGAGAATACTGGTAGTCGTTGTCTCCGTTTACTCCAGTTCCCAGAATATGGTCAATTGTCCGATGTTTTAGTGGTCCAGTTACCCAGAGCCATCCCTTCCGAGCCCTTGCCGTAGCTCGAAGCACTCCGGAAGCATCTGTTGCTGACGAGTTCTCTCAACTTATATCCAGACCAGAAATTCCGTTTACTTGCCTGCAATTTGCAAGTTCGACAACACTAGCAGAACAGAAGGTTCGTGCGTGCTTTATGTCACAACATCCTCAACTCGACGGTGAGTTTAGTTCAAATTAATTCAAATGTGCTCTTTCGTCATGCCGTACAAAAGCAACCGCAAGCCCAGATGGTGTTACGTATGTGATGTTAAAAACCTAGGTGCAGTAGGAAGAATGACTCTTTTGGAGATATTTAATGATATATGGTTTGATTGTTGTATTCACATGGGAGGTACTCACATATGGGGCAGAAACCTGGAGGCTTACGAAAAGGGTTCTGCTGAAATTGAGGACGACGCAACGAGCTATGGAAAGAAGAATGATCGGTGTAACGTTAAGGGATAAGAAAAGAGCAGATTGGGTGAGGCAACATACGCGGGTAAATGACATCTTAGTTGAAATCAAGAAAAAGAAATGGGCATGGGCCAGACATGTAATGAGGAGGGAAGATTACCGATGGTCATTAAAGGTTACGGGCTGGATTCCAAGGGAAGGGAAGCGTAGCAGGGGGCGGCAGAAAGTTAGGTGGGCGGATGACATTAAGACGTTTGCAGGGACAACATGGCCACAATTAGTACATGACCGGGGTAGTTGGAGAAGTATGGGAGAGGCCTTTGCCCTGCAGTGGGCGTAACTAGGCTGATGATGATGAGGATGATGATGATATATGGATAAGAGAGACTCTCCCAGATTCATGGAAATTAGCTCAGGTAATTCCAGTTCTAAAACCAGGAAAGACTCTCCTTTGTCTTGACTCCTACCGACCCGTCAGTCTGACAAGCTGTTTTTCCAAACTAATTGAGAAGATGATAGACAGTCGACTGCAATGGTGGTGGAAACACACAAATGTGTTTTCCAACTACATGACCGCTTTTCGACAAAATCGGTGTACAATGGATGCAGTATTAGACATTGTCACATGCGTCGAACATGAACGATCTTGTGGAAATGTGACAGTAGCAGTATTCTTAGACATTCAAAGAGCATTCGACTGTAAGTCACATACACGTCCTTGCTGGTATGTTAGAGCTCGGCCTGCACGGTCGAACACTGCGACGAGTATCAAATTTCTTGAAAGTTAGAAAAATATGGAAACAATCGAAGGAGAGAGTGATTATCACAGCACCACGCAGGGCGTTCCGCAGGGCGTTACGCAGGGCGTTCCGCAGGGCGTTACGCAGGGCGTTCCGCAGGGCGTTACGCAGGGCGTTCCGCAGGGCAGTGTTCTCAGTCTGTTTTTATTCAACTGTGTCATGGCAGCCTTGCCACAAAAACTCCCGTCTAGTCTACAGTATTCTCTGTACGCCGGTGACATCTGCATATGGGCCTCTGGATCTCATATACAAGACATTCAAACAACACTGCAAGAGGGTCTTGATAATATCGACACCTTTTTAAAAGCAAGACGCATGAGTCTTTCATACGCAAAGACAGCCGTACTTCCTTTCACTAGATGACAGCTGAATAATTTCCAACTTATGCTTACTGGGCAAACCTTGATGTATATGAAAGAGCATAAATTTCTTGGGCATCATATTGTATGCGCGACGTGAATTGTGTAGTACTTTCTGGAAGCCACGCGGCACCAGTGATTGCACTGGACCTTTCGACGAGTCATATATAAAAGGCGGCGCGTTTTACCCATAGATCAGATTTTCGGCGATCACCGACTCTGCTACATGTCTCTCAAGTTCTCTGCCGCACTATAGTGCGAAAGGAAAACAGGTGTAAAGCTGCGCTCAAATTTCGCGTTAGGGAGCTTCGTAATCGTTAGTGAATGTTTTGTCTTTTTTAGCGAACTCAGGGATTTCTTAGGCTTAATATGAATTTCCAGACAGGTGAACTGCAGAGTTGTCGCATCAGACAGCAGGAGGAATGACCTGGTCGTCAGTCAGAAGTGCAGCCTTACG